>NC_135716.1:63688295-64008035 GCF_964656455.1 Halichoerus grypus
TGAGCCAAAGGCAGACGTTTAACCAACTGAGCCACCCAGGCAACCCATGTCTTTTGACTGAAGTATTTAGATCACTTACATTTGTTTTTTTTTAATATTTTATTTATTTATTTGACAGAGAGAGACAGCAAGAGAGGGAGCGCAAGCAGGGAGAGTGGGAGAGGGAGAAGCAGGCTCCCTGCTGAGCAGGGAGCCCAAAATGGGGCTCGATCCCAGGACCCTGGGATCATGACCTGAGCCAAAGGCAGACGCTTAACGACTGAGCCACCCAGGTGCCCCAGATCACTTACATTTCTAATAATTATGGATGGCACACCTGGGTGGCTCAGTCAGTTAAGTGTCTAACTCCTGATTTTGGCTCAGATCATGATATCAGGGTCGTGAGACTGAGCCCCACCTCGGCCTCCATGCTGAGTGTGGAGCCTGCTTAAGAATCTCTCTCTCCCTGTCTCTTTGCCCCTCCCTCACTTGCATGCTCTCTCAATTTCTCTCTCTCTCTCTCTCCAAAAAAAATAATAATAATAATAAAATAATTATGGATAGACATGTATTTATTGCCGTTTTGTTGCTCAGTTTCTGGTTGTATATGTAACTCTTATATGTTCCTTCTTTTCTCCCTTGTGATTGAGGTCTTTAACATCTGGATTCCTTTCTCTTTATTTTTTGTATATCTATTATAGATTTTTGGTTTGTGCTCACCATGAGGATCATATATAACATCCTAAGTACAATGCAGTCTATATGAAGTTGATGGTCACTAAGTTCACAAACATTCTAAAAGCACTACATTTTTTACTCCTCCCACACACACATTTTATGTATATGATATCTTATCTTACATTGCTTATTTTGTGCGTCCCTTAACTAATTTTTTAGATATATTTGATCTTACCACTTTATCTTTGAACCTCCATACTAGCTTTCTAAGTTATTGATCAACTAATTTTCTATATATTTGCTTTTACCAGTAAAGTTTTTTCTTTTCATAATTTTCTTCTTGTTACGGCCTTTTCTTTTCCTCTTCAAGTTCTTTTAACATTTCTTGTAGGGCCTGTTTAGTGGTAATGAACTTTAACTTTTGTTTGTCTGGGAAACTCTTTATCTCTCCTTTTAATTATAAATGATAAAACTTTGCCATGTGTAGAGCATCCCGGGGTATAGATTTTTTTCACTTTCCGCACTTTGAATATATCATTCCACTTCTTTCTTAACTGTACAGTATCTGCTAAAAAATCAACTGATCACCTTATGGGGTTTTTGTTGTTGTTGTTTTTCCCCTTGTACAGAACTAGTTGCTTTTCTCTTACTGCTCTTGAGATTCTCTTTTTCTTTAAACTTTGGCATTTTAACTATTACATGTCTTTGTTTGGGTGTCCTTGTGTTCGTCTTGTTTGGGGTCTCTATGATTCCTGGATTTGGATGTCTGCTTTCTTCCCCAGGTTAGGGAAGTTTTCAGCTATTATTCAAGTAAGTTTTCTGCCCCTTTTTCTCTTCGCCTTCTGGGGCCCCTTTAATGCAAATGTTAGTATGCTTGATGTTGTCTCAGAAGTCCCTTTAACCTATCCTCTTTTATTTTCTTTTTAATTTTTTTTTCTTTTTGCTGTTCAGCTTGGGTGCTTTCCATTACCCTGTCTTTGATCTAGTCTTCAAAATCCTCTAACATGCTGCTGATTCCCTCTAGTACATTTTTTGTTTCAGTTATTTTTCAACTCTGATTGGTTTGTTTATATAATATAAATATTGTTTATATTTTCTATCTCTTAAAGTTCTCACTGCATTCATCTACTCTTCTCTCAAGTCTGGTGAGCATCTTTATATGGCCATTATGTTTAACTTATATAGATTACTTAATTCCATTTTGTTTAGTTCTTTTTCTAAAGTTTTGTCTTTTTCTTCCATTGGCACATATTCCTCTAGCTCCTCATTTTGTGTGACATTCTGTGTTTGTTTCTATGAATTAAGTGAAACAGCTACCTCTCCCAGTCTTGAAGGAATAACCTTGTCTAGGAATATCCCCTGTGTAGACCAGATGTGCTTGGCAGCTTTGACTAGCTTACTGGAGCTGTAGTGGGTGTAAGTTGTGGGTTCTGGGACACTTTGTACTTGGGCTGTCTTGGTGGGATGGCTGGAGATGTAGTGAGTTCATTCTGGGGGATACCTATTGTGTGTCTTGCTGGGGCCACCTTGGTCAGATGACTGGAGTTCCAGTGGTCATGGGTAGGTGGCCATTTTGGGGGACAGCTGGGGCTGTTGTGGGCTAGGGGCCCAAGACTCCCTGAGGCAGCAGGCTGGCTAGAGCACCCAGATCTTGCTCCTGTCTGTGCTGTCAAGGTGGGGGGGAGCATACACAATGGCACTTACCAGCACCTCTGACCATTTGGTAGATGCTATAGAGTTATTTCACTTATAGTAGAGTTGCCCTTTAAACTGTGTCTTCTTACAAATAAACATTTTAAATGGTCGATGTTTTTCTTATTTTAATTCCAGTGTAGTTAACATACAGTGTTATATTAGTTTCAGGTGTACAATATAGCGATTCAACAATTCCATATATTAAATGGCCAATGCTTTTTATCACTAACAAATTGTTTTCAGATCTACTAGGAGAAGACAAAAATGAAAGATACTAAGATACTAAGATCCATTGCTCTGAAAGCAGTAATTGGAGATGCATATGCAGCACCTATGAATGAAGAGTAATAAGCCAATAGTCAAACATAATTCAATTTTCACAGAACTTTCTAGGTTAGTATTATTGGTCCATAGTTTGATATTATTTAGTCATGGGTAATATTGTTCTTCTATTACAGTTTATAACTGTGTTTCTCAAACTTGAGTAATGAACAGACCTCTTTTAAAAATAAGACTCCTTACACATATAAAATTGTTAAATCACTATATTGTACACCTGAAACTAATATAACACTGCATGTTAACTAACTGGAATTAAAATTAAAACTTTAAAAAATAAATATAATGAATTTAAAAATTAAAACAAGACTCCTTCAGACTCAAACTTGCCTTAATTTGTGTTTACTATGCTATTATTTAAATATGTATAAACTTAAAACAAATTACAAATATCTTATACTTATGGGCCTCATATAATTTTTTTTGGCCTTCATATAATTTTAAATCCAAAATAAACTTACAAATTAAAATAAAACCAGAAAAATGAATAAAACTCAAATTAACATGATTAATTATCCCTTTTGCTGAAACCAAATTGCCATTTGCAATGAGATGGTGGTTCCCACATCTAAGATGGGCTCTTTTGGTTTCCTGTGCCCCTACCAGCTAAATGTGTCTTCCCTCAGATGTGTTTTCCCACTACGTTTCTCTGGCCAGACATTATTCTCCTTACAAGCTCAGAATGACTCATTTGGCCTTTACTTGGCACAAATATGTTATTTATTAATTTAATCACTACTCTCATTAATTAGCCCATGATAATTAGAGTAACTCAATGTTATTTTACACCTACCCAACAGTAAATATTGCCATGAAATTATTAGACAATATTCTGTTATAGTCATCTAGTGATTCATAATACACTTATGTAAAAATTTTAGAAGATTATCATCAAATAGAAACCATCAAATTTGATCCAAGGACCCACATTCCTCAAGAATATAGGGTTCAAAACCCAATTTAACAAATGCTATCCCAAGAAATTTCCCCCCTTGTGAGTTTCTGTTTGAATCCCATTCACAATAGTACAAGGGACCTCAAAGGTTCTAAGTTAGCATGTTCAAAAGCAGTGATAAATGTCAGCATCCTCAGTATGAGCCTATTTCTTCCATTAACTATAGTTTTCCTCTCTCCCCTCTTTTCCTCCACTTCCTAACTCATCCTTCCTTCTTTATTTACCCACTTGTTAATCTACTCTCTTCCACCTTTCCTATTCTATTTTTGGACGTTATACAACATTGCATTTTACTTCCAAATTACCTCAGATGTTCCCTTTACCTTTGGTTTTATAAGGATTGGTAGCCACAAACAGGAAAAAAAAAGTTTTTCCATCCCTGGTGGCATGGTGAGATGCACAGCTCTGACATGAAGATTAGGTGATTTATGCTCTGTCCTCAGCTTCCCAATTTCAACAAATGCTTCTCTGAGAAGACTAGCTTGTTTTAATTATACACAAAATAAGAACAGATACTCTTTCTTCTGTCTTGTACATGCAGCAAAGTTTAGAGGAAATGACTGAAATCTCCATTTACATGTTACTGAACATCCGTATCTTGTTGAAGACTAAATATTTCCACTTAAGATAAGCTTGCCTCTTTAATGCCAGCAGCTCTTTCTGAACTTCCACAGGTCATCTAGGCTCAACAGCAGACAAAACAAAGCTCTCTCAGAGAAAGGTCTGTAAATTCCCAGAAACAGCCTTCCTTTCTCTACAAACCACAAAGAAATGGGAGAGGCCAAGGTATTCTGGGCTCCAGATAACATTTCTCCCTTCAGAGGAATAAACGTTTATCTGCTTGAGCTGACCAGTGGGCAACATACTAAAACTAAGTGTGACTATAATGAAAAGGAGTTGATTGTCCTATGACTCAGGGTATCTAGAGGCGATTCCTAAAATATTTTGATTACCAACCATTTCATTGAAAATGAAAAACTTCCTAAGCAGCAGATTTCTTTGAATGATGATTCTGGTAGGGGTGTGTGTGTGTGTGTGTGTGTGTGGTGTGTGTCTTTGTGTGTGTTGATAAGACTTGGATGAAATACCACCACTTCGAAAAGGTTCCTTTGATCTTTCTTGTCAAAATTCATTTTCTTTTTATTTCCATAAATGTACCTCTATTGAATATTTGTCATTCTAATTCATATTGTGATTGGTTGATTAAAATTATTTTATTGCGAGCCTCTTAAAAGCAGCAGTTAACTTTAATCATATTCCTCAAGTTCTGTGCTGGTGCCTACAAGAAGGTATTTGATGCTGACTGGACTAAAAACCTGTTAAGTTGTTGCTCTGGTCATAAACAATTACAAGGTTAGCAAGTCTGGGGGGTGGGGGGATGGGTTAGCCTGGTGATGGGTATTAAAGAGGGCACGTATTGAATGGACCACTGGGTGGCAAACAACGAATCATGAAACACTACATTAAAAACTAATGATGTAATGTATGGTGATTAACATAACATAATAAAATAAAAAAATAAAATATTTAGAGACCTATTGCAAAAAAAAAACGAGGTTAGCAAGTCTGTCACCTGGTCTTTAAAACTAGCTCTGACTGCTGAGAAGTTAGGCTTCATGAGATAATAAATGCTGTGTATTATTATTTTACATACCTACCACCTAAAGTTTAAGGACATCTTTGGAAATACTGTATCCATGATACATGTGAAATGACTTTGAAAACCATAAAACTTTATAAAAATGCTAATGGTTTCTGTTAGATTCTGAGATAAACCAAGGGTATAGCATTTCTGTAGCCAGGTAGCCTAGTAATGTAGTTTTTGTTAAAAGAGGTTTTTTAGGGGCGCCTGGGTGGCTCAGTCATTAAGCATCTGCCTTTGGCTCAGGTCATGATCCCAGGTCCTGGGATCGAGCCCCGCATCCGGCTCCCTGCTCAGCAGGAAGCCTGCTTCTCCCTCTCCCACTCCCCCTGCTTGTGTCCCCTCTCCTGCTGTGTCTCTCTCTGTCATAAAAAAAAAAAAAAAAAACCTGATTACATTCACAACAATCTACTATTGTAAAACATGATTTGAAATTTAAAATTCAGAGGATTCCTTTGAAATTAACAAAGGAAGTTGAGAAAGACCAAGATTGCAGGAAACTTAACCCCACACTGCTACAGTCAGAAAATCATAAATACTGGCCTGTGGCCCTTTGGGTGTGCTACTGTTATTGAATAGCTAATATTTGAGGGACTTAAAACATCACCCAACTGTGTAAATATTGAACAAAAAGAAGCCTAGAATTATGCAATACTTTCAAAGCAAAAATAGAGGAAAAACTCGTAAAAGATATCAGAAGCTCAGATATATTCCAATGAGTCGTAGTTAACCCATTTTTCAAATTCTTTTTATCGGAAATTTTAAGTGGGACAGTGATAGAAATATTTTCTAACCCTAATTTAAGAAATAAAGCAAGGCAACAGTCAGAAGCTCTCCCTAAAATTGGCACTCAAGGGGGGAAAGACTTCACATTGGGCCTGAGAAAATGTCTGATCAAAGACAATGACACATGCAGGAAAAAGAGAAATACTATGAACTTTAATTTTAAGGAATAATATCTGTGATCACACTTTTAGTCTTTCCATAATTTTATGGAATAACATTTGAAATGTGCTACACAGTCTTCATGTTTTAAAGTCAGCTATAAATACAATTCTCAGTAAATGAAAATGCCACATTACTGTATTTAAATGTTTTCTCTGACAGGCCATATTCTAATCTTCTGTCTCATGAACTGATTTTTTTTTTTTTTACTCCAGTAGAAAAACTAGAAAATATAGGTAAGCAAAAATGAAGAGAAAACATTCTGTATTGTTACCACCCAGGGATAAGTAATATAAATATTTTTGGTCTTCAGACTTATGAAAGCTCTATATATTCACTGTACAGTAACCTAATTGTTTCCCCAGTTACTATAATGTGGACATCTTTCCATGTCAACAATAGACATGTCACCGTTTTCAGGGCTTCATAATATTCCATTGTGTGTATATATTTAACCAATCCTGCATTGATATGATGCAGGCTGGCTGGGTCCGAGGACCCAGAGGGAGTTCCCGCAGGACCAACCAAGAGGGTCCTTGGCTTTACCCAGAGTAGAAATCAAATGCGAGCCAAGAGGAAGTGAGAGCAGAGTTTATTGAAGACCCAGAGAGAGTGCAAATACAGAGCATCTGAGAGACTTGAAAAGGAACAGAGAGTGAGTCTCGTCTTTTCGTGGGGTCTGGGGTTTTTATTGAGGATTGTGGTCCAGTGCACATGTCTTCTCAGGCATCCAGGAACACAGATGAGTGTTTAGGTGTCCGCTCAAAGTCACGTAAGCCCTGGAGCCAGGGCTCTTGGTGAATCAGTGGTCTTGGAAAATGTTCAGTTCATAAGGACCCTGCCTGGTCACTTCTTAGATGTTATCTATTGTGCTGGAAGACTCCAAAGAAATCATGAACTCCTTGACCTTTACAAGGAGGACATACACTATTCTATAAGGCACATGTAAGGTGGGGATGTAGGTCCTAGCAAGAATAGAGGCAGCAAAAAAGCAGTCTTTCATAGGGTCCTTTCATCTTCCCTGTCTCAAATAGATGTTTGGGGTTTTTTATTGTAAAAGGATGATAAACAATCTATTCTCTATCCTGTACCTGAAATGATCTCTTACAATACAAATCAGGTAAGTCACTCCCCTACTGCTTACTACATTTTACTCTTGGGGGGAAAAAGACCTTAACTCTTCCCATGGCCTATAAAACCCTCCCTAAGCAGGGTCCTAGCTCCACACCAAGAACCTCCAACCCCTCTTCTCTCATTTGTTCTGGCCTCACATAATTTTCTCTCTGGTCAGACAGGCCAACCTTGGGTTACTTTCTGCCTCGGGAACTTTGAACATAACTCACCTGTAGCTAGACACTAGCCACTGTTTTTCAGTTACTGCACTTCATACTCTCTGAAAACATACTTCATTCTTTGTGTTTGTTTTGTTTTTTTGTATATTTTCTGTCACCCCCTCTAGGCTGTAGATAAGTTCCTTATATTGTTAGCACAGTACCTGGTACATGTCAGCCCCTCAGTAAGTGTTTGTTGAATTGATTCGTTAATTCAGGACAGAAACTTAACAAATGCTGTCCTTCCTATCTTGGTGGTGTCTTCAGAGGCAGCATTGGCCGAGAGAAGAACAGTGGCCAAGGAGTAAACCAGCCTTTTCTAAACCTGGGCAAACTAAAAGTCATGAGGGGAAAACTTCCCTTAACTCTCACCCCTTTCTGCCACAACCACGCCCTTCCAGATAATACTCAGCAATTTTCCTTTGTGGTATTTACCACAGTTGTTAATTATTCACATCATTGCTTGTCTTATGGAGGAGAAAGGTTTTAAACCAACTCCATGAGGGCCGGGACTGTGTCTAATTCCCGGCTGGGTTCCCAGCTCTGGTAATAATGTCTGGCACAAAATAAGCTACAAAAAAAAATTATTTGTTGAATAAAAGAAACATTAGTCTTCTCTGGGCTGAAAACACTGGAGTTTTAAAATGATAAAAATTTCAGCCCTCTGTATTTTATCTTAAGAGCTGGCGGTAGAATTCTTAGGAAATACCTGAGAGTCCGTTTGGAGTAGGTGAGCACCCAGGGTCGGGAAGGTGCTGAGGGAACAAAAGAAATGACTGACCGGTTCTGCATGATAAAACGAGAGGAATTTGTTTTGCCTCTAAGAGGGAGGAGGAGCCCAGTCGATGCTGACAGAAAACTGGGGCACCAGGTGAAGGAGGAAGAGTGGCGGAGTGGAAATTCCCTTGGCAAGGTCTCTACTTCCATCTCTCCCCACGTCTCAGTCAAGCAACCGGTCCTGCGGACCACCTTGTGCGAGTGGGCTGAGGGATGGGGGGGCGCGGGGGGGGGGTGGTGAAAACTGGGAAGGAGCCTGAATGTGACATATGAGTCAATGTGCTCAGGAGCAGAAGCAAAACGTGTGACCCTGAAATAATCCATAAACTAAGAAAGCAAACGTGGGGAGCCAGAGGCGGCTTTGAAGCTGTAAACTGCCCAGGAATTTAGAAAAGTCGGCCACAAGCCTTGAAATTGGGGGACTGATTTCATTTTATCTAGACAGCAGGGGTCAGGGAGACCCCAGGTCACACCTGGATTGAAACAGCAAGGGACTCCTGAGGTGCCTGGGTGGCTCGGTTGGTTAAGCATCTGACTCTTGATTTGGGTTCAGGTCATCATCTCGGGGTCCTGAGATAGAGCCTTGACGCAGTGCTGACTCCCTGCTCAGCGAGGAGTCTGCTGGAGATTTCTATTCTCCCTCCTCCCCTCCCTCTTCCTCTGCCCCTTCCCCCAGCTTGCGCTCCTGTGCAAATTCTCTCTCTCTCTCTCTCTTTCTCCCTCTCAAACGAATAAATCTTAAGGAGAAAAAAAAAAACACACAGCAAGGGACTCTTATTATTTGTCCCCCATATCTGGCCTCAGTTGCCGCTCATCCATACACCAGTTTGGAATTTGGGGGATGAGAAAAGGGGGGAAAGTTGGAATGAGAGACCCTCTCCCTTATCACCAGATAAGATAAACTTTACCATAATGTCTCTTCCTGTCTTTCAAGGGATAACATAATAATTTAGTGATTTATAATCTTCGGGCAAAAGGTGGTCTATAAATAAACAGCTTATCCTTTGTAGTTATAATTAAGTTACTCAAAATAAACTCCCAATGGTTTTGATTTTACTTGATTACTCAAACAGATATTGCTCTTTTGAAATTTTTCAAGAATGAATTGCTATACTGCTTTCAGCTCCTTACTTAGAGAATAGTGTGTGAGGACAATCCTATAAAAATCTTTGATGATGACTCATGAGTAACCTGTCAGCAGAAAAATATCTGATATCAAGAGTACTGTTCTTTATATTTGTGTAATCTTAGAACACTGCAGGAGAAAGGAAATAGTTGCCCATTTAGACACAAATTATTAGAATGTATAAATAATTTCTTTTTCTCAGAACTCAGTAGGCTGAGTATGATTAATACAAGGTTGTGTTACAAGTGTGAACACATCCAGGTTTCACTACTGCCAATTGATGCGGTTTTCATTGGAACAACTCTGGTTCCTCCCAGGAAGAAAGTTTTAAAACTTCCTTGCCAAATTCGACCAACTCCTAAGTCAACATACACAAAGGCATTCAATGCATTCACTCCACTTCTACTGGTTTCTGAATGGAGAAAAGGGAACGGGATACTGACTCTTCAGTATCCACTTATTATATTCAAAGTAGCTTTATTGATTATAAACCAGTAGAGAATGACCTACATGTTATTCAGAAAACTGAAACCATGGTCTACAGTTATTCAGAAAACTCCATTCCCAGCAGAGACATTATTCCACTTTAAAGTGGGGAACAGTCTATTACATGTAGTACATATTTGCATATACGTGAACTTGACAAAGATTAGGAAATTATAATGTATACAATTACTGTGGCACCTGGGTCGCTCAGTCATTTAGGCAGCCAACTCTTGGTTTTGGCTCAGGTCATGATCTCACGGATGGTGAGATGGAGCCCCACACTGGGCTCTGCGCTCAATGGGGAGTTTGCTTGAAGATTCTCTCCCTCTGCCCCTCCCCCCCCAACTCGCTCACGCTCTTTCTCTCTCTCTGTTTCTCAAATCTTTTTCAGAAATGTTTATGATTACTGATACTGAATAGAGATTATGAGTATGATAGGATAATGACACTCCCTCACCCCCAAAGATATCCATGTCCTAATCCTTAGAACTGTGAATGTTGCTTAACACGGCAAGAGGAATTAAGGTTGCAGATGCTAATCAGTAAATAGATGATCCTTGATTATCCCGGGTTATTCAGGTAGGCCTGTGTAATCACCAGGGTCCTTAAAAGTGGAAGAGGGAGGCAGAAGAGAGTCAGAGGGAGCTGTGCGTATGGAGGAATGATAGGAGAGATGCAAATTTTCTGGCTTTCAAGATGGAGGAAGGGGGCCACAAGCCAAAGAATGGGGCTACTTTGATGAGCTGGACAAGGCAAGGCAGTAGATTTTCCCCTAAAACCTCCAGAATGAACACAGCCCTGCTGACACCTTAACTTTAGCCTGTTGAGACTTGGGTCAGATTTCTGACCTCCAGAACTATGCAATAACAAACTGAGTTGTTTTAAGGCGCTAAACCTATAGGAATTTGTTATAGCAGCAGTAGGAACCTAAAACAGTGAGTCTGGTTATTGTTTATTGGGAGATTTTAAAAGAGAGGGAGTTTTATACTTTCAGAATTCTATACAATATATACATACTACCTTTATAATTAGGAAAATCTCATGCTTATTATTTTTCAAATCATATGAAAATGGTAATGAAGGCAATGGTAAATTTGAGCATTTAGACTCAAAACTGACAACACCCTAATTGTTCCTTAAAGTTCTTAATATCACGTAGTGAGGAAATTGACTTATGAAGACTCACATGATAGAAAGCGGCAGAGTTTATTTTAATAGCTTATGAACAATTAAAGCTCAATTTAATATTTATTGAGGATCTACAGAGTACCAGGCCCCATCTAAATAAATCCATCGGCTGACGTGTATCTTTCCCACAGAATTCCTTCATGGGCAAAGCGTGGCATTCTCCACAGGACAGTGTGCAGCCACTTTGTGACGTGGTTCCCTTGCTTTGCGTTTCCCCTGAGGTGCTTGGTGGCTGTGCTGGTGACTGTGGCAGTCTGAGCTGGTTAGGAGGGAGGTTGTCAGACACGCCGAGGTGGCGTTATCAGTGTCGCCCCCCCATTGAAGAGGTGGTGGCACTGGTAGGAGAGGGGTCTGGGTGGAGAGAAGCAATGGACTCTTTCACAATCAATTACGACAGTAGGGAGCCAAGAAGTGTCCTTGTTTGTTGCAACACGCTGGTTTTCTTATTCTCCTTTGGTAATTTTTGACCAGGCCCGGTGGACCAGAAAAAAGGCGATATGTCTGAAGGGGTGGTAAACTAGCCACCTTTTTCTTCATGTGCTCCAAACTCCACGGCACGTGACCTAAGACTCCGGTGCTTTGTCTAACCTAAATTCCCACACCCTATTTTCTCTCTCCAGGCAGTGTGCTGGAAGCACACCATCAACCTTTCATTCCCCATCTCACTCCTGAGCCTCAAACTGTCAACTCTCCATCTCCAGGCTATTCCCTCAGCTGGAATACCCTTCTCTTCATTGTAAAATGGTTTTATCCTTCAGAGCTCAACTCAAACGCCAAGTGCTTCTTGCAACAAGAGGTGAAACCACGTGCCAAGGATTTTCAGATATACTCTTGAGTCGGTTCCATTTGAGGCTTGCTGTCTCATCTTACAGTGTGTTTCTTTGAACCTGGGGTCGGCATGCCACCGGCTGCTGCCTCAAAGCTCCCTTCAGTCAGGACCCCTGGTTGGTGATCCTGGCTCCTTGCTCCCTTAGCTCTCTGCCGAAGTCTCTGTATTATCCCTTATTTCACTCTGCTTCGCAATTAGTTGCTGGTGGACATGTTTACAACCTCCGTTCTGACCCCACTGTCAGTTTTTTGAAGACTGGTACCTCTTCTTATCCTCCTATGAGATGTATGTCCACAACCTGCAGCATGTAGAGCTTTATGAAGTAAAACATATACGTATACTAAGTTACAGAACAGGCATTTCTACTCCAGCTTCTCCTACCCATGAACATTGACAGTCGAAAGGGTTCAAAAAGTTTAGAATTTTCTTTCCCCAATTCCACCAGTCTTAATGTGTAAAGGTCACACGGGTGTGTCACAGGCTGGAATTAGGAAATGCTACTAAAATTGTTGCTTGCTGCTGTTTTTTTTTTTAAAGGTTTAACTAGCAGAACCTGTTGCTTAATGAAGTGGAGTAATGAACCTTGTAGAAATGTCTCTAGGATTTCAAGGTGGATGGGTGGATAACATCACTGGAGAGACAGTGCAGGGAAATAATAATCTTCTTCAGCTGAGCGGAGACCACCCCTGCCGCTCCCAACTGAGCTCATTTTTGTCTGCTAAAACATGGGGGGCAGGGGACGGGCAGATTCTGGGAGACTGGTTTAACCTGTTGACTCTAATGCTCAGCTGAATGAGGCAATGGGAGTTCAAGCTGGATTTGAAACTCTTTGCAGGCAGTTATTGAAGACTTTCAAAGCCAGTTAAAAGAAGCACTGGTGTAAGTGAAAACTAAGTAAATTTCCCACAAGCACTTTGGTTGTTTGAAGAATAAGTGGGTCTGATAATTCTCAGAGGACATAAGCTGTTGATGCCTTCCAGGAATAGCATCTCCCAAATTATACTGCTAATTTGCCCTGGGTGAGGCAAAACTCTAGAAACTAGTACATGTTTCCAAAATAAAAACCCTAATGTAAAAAATACGAAGAGATACCTCTTTTGTCAAAATCTGTTTGTTTCCAGAGTTAAGGATTATGTTCTATTCTTTGAAAGAATTCTGTGTGTATGTAAAAGTAAATATTTTTTCATTTATTTTACAATACTACATAAATATTTAACTTAGAAAAACAAGAGAATATATTTGCCCAAAATAAAGCTTCCTCATACCTTTTTTTTTTTTTTTCTGAAACAAATGTTTCCAGAAGCAGAGAATTCTTTTTGTGGAACATGTTCTTCCATTTGCAAATGAGATGAAGGAATGAATTAAAAGAGCCATGACTGTCACTGGCAAGAGCAGAAAGTAGAAAAATATAATCCTTTTTCCTGTACCCTCTCTCAATGACCTTCTCCATCAGGAAGGAATGGTTGTTAGCATCCCTCCTGCTCTCTGGTGGTAAGAAGGAAGAGGCTCACAAAGGCCTAGTGCTGCATATTCTGGAACCAAACATACTTAATCTTCATCTAACAAAGTAGAAAGGAAAAGCAGTCACATACAAATACAATCATTTTTCTTTCCAAGTCTTTCTCTCTCAAATAAATACCCAGTTATAAAAATGTTAGCCAAAGAATGCATTTTAGGATACCTAGGAATTTTTAAAGGGAGGAGGATGAGAATCCATTTCATAAGCTCTAGATCCTACACACCCTTCCCAAAGGCCCATTTTGTCATGGCCATTTAGCAACTGTATTGTAATTTCAAAGATTAGTGAAGGTTTCTAAGAGTGTTGGTGGACCAGGATCCTCCTAGCTCTCATTTTAGAGAAAACTGAATGCGGGGGGAGGGGGGAGAAGGGGGAAGGAGTGGAGCAAAAATAGGAAATTTTCCAGACACATTCTTCAGGTTAATGTTTACTGACATAAGTGGGCTCCAAGTCACAGTTAACTAACCAAACCCTAATTATATTTCATGGAGCAAATTTAACCCTCTGCAACAGTAGTGCTCAAACTTAAGTCCATCAGAATCACCACGAGGTCTTGTTAAAACACAGATTGCTGGGCCCTACCCTTAGGGTCTCAGATTTGGTAGGTTTGGAGTGAGACATAAGCATTTGCCTTTCTGACAAGTTCCTAGGAGATGAAGATAATATCGTTGGTCCAGAGACCCCACTTTGAGAACCAAGGTCCTACAGCAATTATCCACAACCCTGAGTGTGCATCAGAAGACTCTTCTTTGGAGGTTTTATAAAATCCTGATACCTAGTGCCCACCCTAGATCCACTGAAACAAAATCTCTGGGGCTGGTCTTGTCAAAGATAAATAAATCTGGACACTAGTTAAAGCAGTAAGGGTAGATTTTATTCAGTAATAACTATTGAGATAGGGAAGAAGGTCGAGCATGAACTGAAATCAACTTTGTCAAAACAAAAGGTAAGAAAGAGACTTTTTAAAGTTGAAGTATGCTAAGGGAAAGGCATTGAGATGTGTTAAGCATCCATGGGACAGGCCATGTGGGTTTGTTAACTGGCACTTATCCTGAGGAGAAACAAAACAAACTTCTATCTTTTTTAAAAAAGATTTTACTTTTAGGGGCACCTGGGTGGCTCAGTCATTAAGCGTCTGCCTTCAGCTCAGGTTGTGATCCCGGCGTCCTGGGACTGAGCCCCACATCGGGCTCCCTGCTCAGCGGGAAGCCTGCTTCTCCCTCTCCCATCCGCCTGCTTGTGTTCCCTCTCTTGCTGTCTCTCTCTGTTAAATAAATAAATAAAATCTTAAAAAAAAAAAAATACTTTTAAAATATCTCTACACCCAACATGGGGCTCGAACTCACAACCCCGAGATCAAGAGTCACATGTTCCATCGACTGAGCCAACCAGGTGCCCCAGACTTCTCCTATCTTTAAAGCAGGAGGCAATAGAGCAAGTTAGAGCATGCTGCAGCCCTTATCCGTCCCTCCCCCCACCCCCCCACCCCCCACTCATAGGGACTGTGAGGTAGGGTGAGAGTTAGCTTTTTGAATGTTTGCATTTCAAAGAAACATTCTTGAGAAGACTATTCTGGGTGGTAGAGATTTACATCTCAAAGGGACAGAGAAAAGATTTATAGTTGCAAGCTTTCTAAAGTAACTGCTCTAAGAGAAGGTTTAGAGGCCCTATCTGCCTATCACCAGGTTTTGGCTAGAATAAACAGTAAACTCTCCCGGGCAGCATTGAGCTTTCTCCCGCAGGAATTTAAGAGTGTTGCTGTTATCATCCCAGGGATGCAGGCTTGAGCTGTTAGAAACTATGCTAGTGTTTCTTCAAGTCTCTCAGTGTGTGTGGAGGATGGGGTGAGGGGGGCAGGGGAGTGAAGGAAATAACTTACACAGAGGGTCTGTGGGTTTTACAGGCCAAAGTTGAGGCCCAGTTGAGAAGACTCAGAGGAGCCTGAGTAGAATTTGGTCAAGAAAAGAGTCTGGCATCTGTATGCCAAAGCTTGTCCATAGATGATTCTAGTGACCAGGGTTAAAAAAAATAATAATAATTCCTGCAGTAAGGAGATTTACAATCCTTGCAGAAAGGCAGCTTGCTTAAATGTATTTCTGAGTTGTTCCCAATACACAACTGCAGAAGCGGTTGGCAAACAGGAAAGATTTCTGCACTGCTCTGTGGTGAGGACACATAGCATTACTGAGCTGCTGCAATTACCTTGTATTTCATAAAGTTGCATTTCATTCAAGTTCCAAGTCAAGGAAGATAAGGGACTGAGAAGTAACTGCGACAGACACCCCCAAATTTTTTTTCCTTCAATATTTAAAAATATACTTTCAGGGACATCTGACTCTTGGCTGTGAGAGACCTAGCACAAGCCCTTAATCTCCATGTCCAGAGTTACCCCTGCACCCAGGGAAGATTGTATCAAATGGCATCCCCCAGCTGCAGCAATTTTGGTCAGGGAAAGTTATGTTAAAATACATACCAGATGCAGCATCGAATGGGATAAGAATTAAAAAGAAAATGCAGCCTAACAGGGCAATTTCTTTGTGGGAGTAAACTGATTGTGAAATCTGCTATAGACTGAATGATGGCCTCCCAAAATTCATATTTTGAAACCCTAACCCTCAACATGACTATTTGGAGATAGAACTTTTAAGGTTAATGAGGTCATAAGGGTGGGATCCTAATCTGATAGGATTGGTGGCCTTATAAGAAGTCGGGGGTGGAGATCTCACATGCATGCACTGAGGAAAGGTCATACAAAGACACAGTGAGAAGGCAGCCATCTGTAAGGAAGAAGGTCCTCACCAGAAACCAAATTGGCCAGCACCTTGATCTTGGACTTCCAGGTTCCAGAACTGAGAAATAGATTTCTGTTGTTTAAGCCACCTAGTCTATGGTGTTTTGTTATGGCAACCCAAGTAGATTTAAGACTGGATCAATTGTGGGTTCTTTTATTCATTCATTCACTCATTCATTCATTCCTTCATTCAACAATTATCCCTCTTTTTTTTTTTTAAAGATTTTATTTATTTATTTGTCAGAGAGAGAGCAAGAGCAGGAACACAAGCAGGGGGAGTGGGAGAGGGAGAAGCAGGCCTCCCGCTGAGCAGGGAGCCCGATGTGGGACTCGATCCCAGGACCCTGGGATCATGACCTGAGCCGAAGGCAGACGCTTAATGACTGAGCCACCCAGGCGCCCAACAATTATCTCTCTTTTAGGCACTGGAGATTTAGCAATAGATAAAGTTCTAGCATTTGAGGAGCTTCTATTCCAGGGAGAAAAAAAAAATCAAAACAATAAATAAGTATATGAGAAATGGTGGTCAGTGCTATGGGAAAAAATAAAGCAGAGTATGGGAGTTAGAGGAGTGGGGAGTGGCTATTTTATGTAATGTGGTCATGGAAGGCCTCACTTATCAGATGACTCTTGAGCAGAGACCTAACGGAAGTGAACCATAGATTATCTGAAAGAGGAACCTAGGAAGAGGGAACAAGTGTAAAGATCTGGAAGCAGAGAACACTTGACAAGTTCAGGAAATAGCAAGGAGGTCAGTGTGGCTGGAGCTGAGCAGGCCAAGGAGAGCATAGTTGAGTGACTGGGGGTAGATGTATTACATAGACCCTTGTAGATTTGTGTTAGGACTCCGACTCCTACTCTGAGTAAAAGGGGGAGCCATTGAAAGGTGTTTGAATGTAGGAGTGATACGAATTGACTTCTATTACAGAAGAATCCCTCTTACTGTTGGCTAAATGGTGGTGAGATGGGGAAAAGGCCAGAAGCAGGAAGACTTGATGAAACTTATCAGAAGTTTTAGTTTATTTTGGTTTGGCTTTTAAAACAGCTAATGGATGCATCTTGGGGGTGGGGGGCTCCCAGTGATGATTTTGTTCATATTTGTGGGTTATTAACAGATGAAATAGAAAATAAGTTGCATTTTTATTTACACCCAGGACCTAGGATTTCCCGTTTGACCTTAGGTTCTAGGATCTTTCTTTCTTTCTTTTTCAAATTTTTATTTAAATTCTAGTTAATATTGGTTTCAGGAGTGGAACTTAGGGATTTGTCACCGTTCTAGGATCTAAGATTCTCTTTGGTTCTTCCACAAACTTCACCAGCCTGCTCAGTGACCTTTCTCTCTCTACCCTGATAGACCATTGATTTGCCTAATATCCTATATTGGCACTGTCTCCATTCAACTCCACCCTGCCTTTTGGAGGAGTACTTCTCACACTTGAAGGCATATATAAGTCCCCTGGGGGGATTTTGTTAAAGTGCTGATTCTGATTTGGTAGGTCTGCGGTAGGGCACAAGGATTCTGCGTCTCTAGCCAGCTTTCAGTGCTACTTGTCCTGGGACAAAACTTTGAATAGCAAGATATTAGAGTATTCAAAGGATCCCACACATTTCAGATTTCTTGTGTGAGGAAAACAAAAATTGCATCAAACATGTACAATGAGAAATTTATTCTTCAGTGCATTTCGATTGAGTGAGACTATGGGGGCCCAAAAAGGAAACTGAATTATTCTTTCTTCTTTTTTCCAGGCAATCAATTTTTTTTTTTTTAATACATAGATACTCTGTTTTGAAGGGAAGGGGAATGATTTTTATTTTAATTGATTTTTATAATAGGCAATGCATTCACAGGATTCAAAATATACAAGATATAAAATGGTCTCCCAATTCTCACCCTGAACACCTAATTCCCCATTTCTGCGTTCTTCTAAAAATATATTTACTTAGACTAAGTAACTACATGTGTGTGTTTGTGTATAAACTTTGCCCCATTTTTTCACAAATAAACTGCCTACTATTCTGAAGTTTACTGTTTTTATACCTAATAGAGATCATTTCATATCAGTACATTATTCTTTATTATGACTATAACATGCCATTAAATGGATGTACCATAGTTTATTTAACTAGTCTCAAAAATAATTTTAAATTAATATAATTGGAACTGACAACTCTAAAAACTGCAAGTGAAAACAAATTATAATCCAGTTTTCCAGCCATGGAGGAAACATATTTATACACAAGATTAAGACTAAATTGTTATTATTCCTATAATAAATTCAAATTTTTCTTAAATATTTCAAAAAAATTAAAAGACTTAGCTACATTTCAGTGGTGATAATTAAAAAAGAAAACAATGTTGATATCTTCAGATATGTAAGGGATTCCCTTGGAATTATGAGTGTGTGTGTTAGGAAATTGCAGTAACTCATGTTAAAACAGTGATGAATCACTAAAAAGCTTTGAAAGTATGTAAGTGTTCATGGAGAATTCCAAAAACAGTAACTTATTACAGTGGAATTATTTATGCACTTAAGAGTCTTGCTTGCTTATATGTGAGTGGAATCATGTGTAATGATTCAGAAAATTCCATTCATGGCCTATCTATATGATTTAACCTCTTTACTAGCCAGACCTTCCTCTCTCCATTCCTGAATACCACTTATATTTTTCTACTGCTTGATATAACAACTATGTTTCTTTCAATTACCTAAATTCTAATTACCTAATTCTCCAGAATTAGTCATCTCTATCTTATATCCAGTGGGATCTAATTCAGTCTCATAGAAGTAAAGTTGATATTTGGTGGTGTTAGAATTAGAGGGTTTTTTTTAAATTATAGATAAGAAAAATTGACTTTTTCTTTTTTTGGGGGGGGAAGCAATGAAAATGGCATTAAGCCTATTTTTATTTTTTTCTTTTTCTTTTTTTTAATTGACATATAATGTATTATTTGTTTCAGGGGTACAGGTCTGTGATTCAACAGTCTTACGCAATTCACAGCGTTCACCATAGTACATACCCTCCCCAGTGTCCATCACTCAGCCATCCCATCCCTCCCACCCCCCTCCCCTCCAGCAACCCTCAGTTTGTTTCCTGAGATTAAGAGTCTCTTATGGTTTGTCTCCCTCTCTGGTTTCATCTTGTTTCATTTTTCCCTCCCTTTCCCTATGATCCTCTGTCTTGTTTCTCAAATTCCTCGTATCAGTGAGATCATATGATACATGTCTTTCTCTGGTTGACTTATTTCACTTAGCATAATACCCTCTAGTTCCATCCACATCATTGCAAATGGCAAGATTTCATTTTTTGATGGCTGCATCTTTATCCATTCAACTGTTGATGGACATCTTGGCTCTTTCCATAGTTTGGCTATTGTGGACATTGCTGCTATAAACATTGGGGTGCAGGTGCCCCTTCTGATCACTACATTTGTATCTTTGGGTTAAATACCCGGTAGTGCAATTGCTGGGTCATAGGGTAGCTCTATTTTCAACTTTTTGAGGACCCTCCATACTGTTTTCCAGAGTGGCTGCACCAGCTTGCATTCCCACCAACAGTGTAGGAGGGTTCCCCTTTCTCCACATCCTCTCCAATATCTGTTGTTTCCTGACTTGTTCATTTTAGCCATTCTGACTGGTATGAGGTGGTATCTCATTGAGGTTTTGATTTGGATTTCCCTGATGCCGAGTGATGTTGAGCATTTTTTCATGTGTCTGTTGGCCATTTGGAGGTCTTCTTTGCAGAAATGTCTGTTCATGTCTTCTGCCCATTTCTTGATTGGATTATTTGTTCCTTGGGTGTTGAGTTTGATAAGTTCTATAGATTTTGGATACTAGCCCTTTATCTGATATGTCATTTGCAAATATCTTCTCCCATTCTGTCGGTTATCTTTTGGTTTCGTTGACTGTTTCCTTTGCTGTGCAAAAGATTTTTAATCTTGATGAAGTCCCAATGGTTCATTTTTGCCCTTGCTTCCCTTGCCTTTGGCAATGTTTCTAGGAAGAAGTTGCTGCAGCTGAGGTCGAAGAGGTTGCTGCCTGTGTTCTCCTCAAGGATTTTGATGGATTCCTGTGTCACATTTAGGTCTTTCATCCATTTTGAGTCTATTTTTGTGTGTGGTGTAAGGAAATGGTCCAGTTTCATTCTTCTGCATGTGGCTGTCCAATTTTCCCAACACCATTTGTTGAAGAGACTGTCTTTTTTCCATTGGACATTCTCTCCTGCTCTGTCAAAGATTAGTTGACCATAGAGTTGAAGGTCCATTTCTGGGCTCTCTATTCTGTTCCATCTATGTGTCTGTTTTTATGCCAGTACCATACTGTCTTGATGATGACAGCTTTGTAATAGAGCTTGAAGTCCGGAAGTGTGATGCCACCTGCTTTGCTTTTCTTTTTCAACATTCCTCTGGCTATTCGGGGTCTTTTCTGGTTCCATACATATTTTAGGATTATTTGTTCCATTTCTTTGAAAAAAGTTGATGGTATTTTGATAGGGATTGCATTAAATGTGTAGATTGCTCTAGGTAGCATAGACATTTTCACAATATTTGTTCTTCCAATCCATGAAGATGGAACGTTTTTTCATTTCTTTGTGTCTTCCTCAATTTCTTTCGTGAGTATTCTCTAGTTTTCTGAGTACAGATCCTTTGCCTCTTTGGTTAGATTTATTCCTAGGTATTTTATGGTTTTGGGTGCAATTGTAAATGGGACCAACTCCTTAATTTCTCTTTCTTCTGTCTTGTTGTTGGTGTATAGAAATGCAACTGATTTCTGGCAGGATATAAAATCAATGCACAGAAATCAGTTGCATTTCTATACACCAACAACAGGACAGAAAAATTGACTTTTTCTTAACACTGATATGAATTTAAACACATGTATGTATAGATTCATGTAACCACACCATGATTGGGATACAAAACATTTCTCCCACTCCCCCTAAAAATTCTCTCTCGTGCTCCTTTTACAGACATCTCCTACCTCCCCATACAACAGCTAATAACCACTGGGGTTTTTTTTTGTCCCTATAATTTTGCCTTTTTGAGAATGTCATAGAAATGCATAATACAGTATGAAACTTTTTGAGATTGTCTTTTTTCACTTAGCATAATATCTTTGAGATTCATCGAAGTTCTTGCATGTATTAAAATTTGTTCTTTTGTATTGCTGAGATCTATTCCATTGTATAGATGTACCACTGTTTATCAATTTGTTCAATGAAAGACCAGGAGTTGTTTTCAATTTTTAGTGAATATGAATAGAATTTCTATAAACATATGTACAGGTTTTTGTGTGAACATAACTTTTAATTTCCCTAGTGTAAGTATCCAGGGGTAGGATTGCTGAGTCACATGCTAAGTGTTTAACTTCATAAGAAACTACCAAAGTGTTTCCCAAGAATTTCTGACCCATTTTGCATTTCTGCCAGCAATGTGGGTTTAGATTATTCTTCATCCTCTCTGGCACTCTATATTATCAGCTTTTTAAACTTTAGTCACTCTAATAGATGTGTAATAATATCTCATTGTATTTTTAATTTGCATTTCTGTAATAGTTAATATAAACATCTTTTCCCATGCTTATTTGCCATTATATATACTTTAGTGAAATGTCCAAGTGTTTTACCCATTTTTAAAATTAGGTGTTTTTTTTTTAATGAGTTTTAAGAATTTTTAAAATTTGTATTCTGAATGTAAGTTGTCAGATACGTGATTTCAAATATTTTCTTACTTTGTAGCTTATCTTTTTATTCTCTTAACAGTGTCTTTCACAGAGCAAAATTTCAAATTCTGTGCAGTCTAATTTATCAATTTTTTTCTGTTATGAATCATGCTTTTGGTGTCATGTCTAAGAACTTTGGCCTAACCCCAACTCATGAAGATTTTATCCTAAAATTCTATAGGACTTTATCCTACCCCATGAAAGTTTTATAGTTTACATTTTAGATTTAGATCTATGCTATATTTTAAGTTCATTTTTGCATACAGTATGACTTTTAGGCTAAAGCTTTTTTTTCCACATATGAATGTCTAATTGTTTCAACATCATTTCTTGAAAAGACTGTCCTTTTACACTGAATTGCCTTTGAACCTTTGTCAAAAATCAATTTTTATGAGTCTATATTTGGACTTTCCTTCTCTTCTGTTATCTGTATGTCTATCCCTTTGTTAATACCAGTGTCTCAATTATCACAAGTTTATATTAAGACTTTGTAGGTATTGTGATTCATCCAATTTTATTCTTCTTTTTAAAAATTGTTAGGGGAGGCAGGGGGAGCAGTCCAATATGACAGTGTAGGAAGATCCTGAACTCCCCTCCTCCCACAGACACACTAAATCTACAGGTACAGATGAAATAATTCCCTCAGAAAAACACTTGAAAACTAGCTGAACAGCTCCTTCACAACAAACAATAAAAGGGCAACATCAAGGTGGGTAGGAGAGGTGGAGATGCCTTCTCAACAAAAACCCAACACCAGCATGGCAACCCACAACTGGAAGGGATCTCACAGATCCAGGGCTTCTCCATGAAGAATGTGGGGTTTGTGCCTCATATCAGACACTCCAACGCTTGTGACCTGCGATGGAATGACCAGCCCCCATAATGTCTAGCTTTGAAAACAACAAGGCTCATATCCAGAAGACCCAAGGGGCTGTAAAACACGGAGATACTTCTTTTCAAGGACTCACATAGGACTCACTTGTCCCAGGACCAGCACGAAGGCAGCAGTTTGAAAAGTGCCTACACTATACATGAAGGATACTATTTGCTCATCTTAAGACATCAGGAGCCTGTTTGGACTCTCTCTGGGGATGGAGGCTTTGGTACATACCATTTTCATGCTCTCCCTCTACCTGAATAATGCGGGCAGGCGTACTTCTGCCCTGAGCTCTCCTGCTGTCTTGCTAAAGCCAGCAGACATTCCTTTGCCTTGTGCTCTCCTATGGCTTGTGAAAGCCAGTGGGTGCAAAACAGGCACACCCCAGCCCTGTGCTCTCCCACAGCTATGCAAAAGCTAGCATGTGCACACGGTACACACAGAGCATGCTCCTTGATTGCTTGGCGCTGGTGGCCAAAGGGTCTTGTGTTCCTGAGACCCACATGACTGTAACAATCAGACAAAGTTCTTAGAAGGCCACCAAACCCAAAGCACTAGATAGACAGCAGACCGAAACTCCCAGTTTTCCTGTGAAAAGAGCTCCTCTCAGAGAATGTAGGCTATCTTTGCACTCTCCCTTGGCCTCAATTCAGCTTGCTGGTATCTCCCAGAAAGGATCTTATACACTCATTTGAAGCCCTGATTTTTCCAACTGTCACCCAGGAGACACCACCAGATTTTCTGGTCTGGAGACCAGCAGGTTTTATGATTGCAGTCCCATAGGATTATATGTGTTTGCATACTTTAAAAGCTACTGCCTGAAGGTCTAGCTTCCAATCAGCCTAAAACTAGCTGCTGACCAAAATCTTTCCCTTTGGAACACTGACAAATCTTGGCACACCCTCACCAACTGGGAACAATAAAGAATAAGTCAGACTGCTTAGAAAATCACAAAGATTTGCAAGAAAACCAAGGTTAGGGTAAAGTTGAAAGATAAGGTCCATCTCCTATACAAAGCCCCTCCTTCATGACTGGGAGACATAGCTGTTTCACCTCATACAGAGAAACAGAGTCCAGCAGAAGGAGGAAAGAGAAGAATATGTCCCAAACATAGAACAAGATAAAACTTGAGGAAAAAAACCTCAATGAAATGGAGGTAAGTCATTTACCTGATAGAGTTCAAAGTAATGGTCAAAAATATGCTCACCAAATTCAGGAGAAGAATAGATGAGAATTTCAAAGAGATAGAAAAGATAAAAGAGTACCACACAGAAGTCACAGTGCTTGAAGAAGACAATAATTGAACACCAAAATATACTAGAGAAATTCAACAGAAGACTAGATGCAGCAGAGGAAAGAATCAGTGATCTAGAAGATAGGGCAGTGGAACTCAGCCAAAGAGAACAACAAAAAAGAAAAAAGAATTTAAAAAGTAAAGATAGCTTAAGGGACCTATGGAACAACATCAAGCAGAGTAACATTCACATCATAGAGGTCCCAGAGGGAGAAGACAGAAGGGGGCAGAAAAATTACTTGAAAAAATAATGCCTGAAAACTTGCCTAATCTGGGGAAGGAAAAAGTCATCCAGATCCAGGAATCCCTGAAAGTTCCAAATGAGATGAACACAAAGAGATCTACAGCAAGACACATTATAATTAAAAAGTCGAAAGTTAAAGAGAATCTTAAAAGTAGCAAGAGAAAAACAACTTTTTACATACAAGGGACCCTGATAAGATTTTCAGTAGATTCTTCAACAGAAACTTTGCATGCCAGAAGAGAATGGCACAATACATTCAAAGTGCTAGAATTAAGATCCTTCTACCCAGCAAAATTATCTTTCAGATTAGAAGAAATGAAGTTGTCTACACACGCAAAAGCCAAGGGAGTTTATCACCACTAAACTAGACTTGCCAGAAATGTCAAAGGGACTTGTTTAAGCTGAAAAGAAATGGCATTAATTAGTAACAAGAAAACATATGAAAGTATAAATCTCAGGGGTAAAGGTAAATATATAGTAAAGTTATGGATTAATCACTTATAAAGCTAGTGTGAAGTTTAAAAGACAAAAGTAGTAAAAATAACTGTAATACAATCAGTTAAGGTAGACACAAAATAAAAAGATGTAATATGTGACATCAAACATAAAATGTGGGAGGGGGAGAGTAAAAATGTAGTCTTAGAATGTGTTCAAACTTAAGTTGCTATGAACTTAAAATAGACTCATACATACAGGCTGTTATATGTGAACCTTATGGTAGCCACAAAGCAAAAACCTATAGTAGATACACAAAAGATAATAAGAAAGGAATTTAAGCATATCACTAAAGAAACTCATCAAACCACAAGAGAAGAAAGCAAGATAAGGAAAATGGAAGTGAGAGGAATTATAAAACAGTCAGAAAACCATGAACAAAGAGGAAATCATAATTATTATATCACCCAATCTACAGATTCAATGCAATCCTCATGAAAATCCCCATGACATCTTTCATACAAATGGAACAAATAATCCTAAAATTTGCACAGAATCACAAAAGACCTCAAATAGCCAAAGTAATCTGGAGAAAGAACACAACTGGAGGCATTATGCTCCCTGATTTCAAACTATATTACAAAGCTAAAGTGATCAAAACAGTATGGTATTGCTAACAGTCTTAACACAAAAACAGACACACACATCAATGGAACAGAGTAGAGAGCCCAGAAGTAAAACTATGTGTATTTGGTCAATTAATTTACAACAAAGGAACAAGAATAAGCAATGGGGAATGGACATTCTCTTTAATATTTGGTATTGGGAAAACCAGACAACCACATGCAAAAGAATATAACTAGACTACAATTTTAGACCATACACAAAAATTAACTCAAAGACTCAAATGTAAGACCTGAAAACCTAAAGCTCCTAGAAGAAAATGTAGGCAGTAAGCTCCTTGACCTTTGTCTTGGTGATGACTTTATAGAACTAACTCTAAAAGCAAAGGCAATCAAAGAAAAACAAAAAACAAAAAACAAGTGGGACTATATAAACTAAAAAGCTTCTGCACAGTAAACAAAACCATCAACAAAATGAAAAGGCGACCTACCTAATGGGAGGAAATATTTACAAATCATATATCCAATAAGACATTACTATCTAAAATATATAAGGAACTATGTAACTCTATAGCAAAAAAAAAAATTGATTAAAAAAATGGGCAGAGGATCTGAATAGATATTTTTCCAGAGAAGACCTACAGATGGCCAATAGGCACATAAAAAGATGTTCAACATCACTAAAAATCAGGGAAGTGCAAATCAAAACCACAAAGAGACACTACTTCTCACCTGTTAGAATGACTATTATAAAAAAAGAGAACAAATAACAGGTGTTGGCAAGGATGTGGAAAAAAGGGAACCCTTGTACACTGTTGGTGGGAATGTAAATTGGTGAAGCCACTATAGAAAAACAGTATGGAGGCTCCTCAAAAAATTAAAGATAGGAAAAGATAGAACTACCATACAATCCAGAAATTCCACTTCTCAATATTTATCCAAAGAAAACAAAAATACTAATTTGAAAAGATATATGCTATATTATGTTCATTGCACATTATTTATGATAGCCAACATGTGAAAACAACACACATGCCCATTGATGGATGAATGGATAAAAAGATGTGGTGTGTGTATACACACACACACACACACACACACACACACACACAGGAGAATACTACTCAGCCATACAAAAGAATGAAATCTTGCAATGTTTGACAACAGGGATGGTCCTTGAGGGTATTATGCTAAGTGAAATAAGAGAAACCAAAATATCATATGATCTCAGTTATACGTGAAATCTAGAAAACAAAACAAACAACAACAACAAAAAACCCTCTTGGCTACAGAGAACAGAATGGAAGTTCCTAGGGTAGAGGGGGTTAGGGTATGGGCAAAACAGGTAAGGGGGGTCAAGAGGTACAAACGTCCAGTCATAAATAGGTCATGGAGATGTAATATACAGCGTAGTGACTATAATCAATAATATTATAGTGTATATTTGAAAATTGCCAAGAGAGTAAATCTTAAAAGTTTTCATCATAGGAAAAACACAACATTTTTTGAGATAAAGCAAGAGACTCTTAATTATAGAGAACAATCTGATGGTTACCAGATGGGAGGGGGCTGGGGGGGGTGGGTTAAATAGGTGATGAAGATTAAGGAGTGCACTTGTTGTGATGAGCCCTGGATAATGTATGGAACAATCAAATTAGTATATTCTACACCTGAAACTAATATAACACTGTATGTTGACTGGAATTAAAATAAAAACTTAAAAAAAAAAAAAACCAAAATTTTTATATGGTTCACCTTTTCATACACATTTTATAAGCTTCTCTGTAATTACAGAATTTGGATTGTGCTAAACCTATAGATTAGTTGACTAATATTACAATGCTTTCCAATTCATGAACATATATCTTTTCATTTATTTAGGTCTTCTTTGAGTTCCTTCATCAGCATCTCTTTTTCAGCATAGGATCCTGTATATGTTTTGTTAGATTTATAGTCAAACATTTCATTTTTTGACTCTCTTGTAAATGGTATTTTTAAATTTTGGTTTCCAATTGTACATTAATAATATATAAAAACACAATAGATTTTTATGCATTGACTCTGTATCCTGACCTTGTTAAATGTAATAAGTTCTAGGAGTTTGGGTAGATTCCTTTGGATTTTCTACATAGACAATTATGTTGACGGTCAGTGAGAACAGTTTGTTTCCTCCATTTCAGTCTGCATGCCTTTTCTTTCCCTTGCTTTATTGTATTGGCCAGGACCTCCAGTATGACATTGAATAGGAGTAGTGAGCATGGATATCCTTGCCTTGTTTCTGATCTTCACCATTGAATTTTGTCATAATTGAGTATGATGTTGGCTATATTTGTTTTTTCTTTTTAAATGTCCTTTACTAGGTTGAGAATGTTTGCTGAGAGCTTTTATCATGAATAAATGTTGACTCTTGTCAAATGCTTTTTCCTATCAATTGATATGATCATATAGTTATTTTTAGTTTGCCAGTGTGGTCAATTACATTGCTTGATTTTCTAATACTGAACAAGCCTGCATTCCCAAGATGAACCCCCACCTTCCCTCCATTGGTTAGGGCATATTATTCTTTTATATATTGCTGAATTTGATTTGCCAATATTTTGTATTTTTACATTTATATTCTTAGGGGAAGTTGTTCTGTAGTCCTTTTTTTGTACTGCTTATTGAGTTTGGATTTCAGGGTTATGCTGGCCTCGTAAAATAAGTTGAGAATTGTTCCATCCTCTTCTATTTTCTGAAAGAGATGGTGTTGGTGTTATTTCTTCTTTAAATGTTTGATAGAATTCACTAGTAAAACTAACTGGGCTTAGAGATTTCTTTTTCTAGAAAATTTCAAACTACATTTCAATTTCTTTAAAAGGCAGGCTTTTAATAAAAATTCCCATTTCTAATATTTTTTTTAAAAACTTGACCTCCAGAAAATTAATGCCCACTTAGTCACTAACACTCAGTTCAGTGTACTAGTTGGTGAAAGTAGTTTCAAAGAAAAGAAAAGATGTGGTCCTACTTTAAAATAATTACGACACAATATTGGTGAAAAAGCATTTTCAAATGGATATATACAAATATGTGACTAAACATAGGATATTTCAGTAGTTAAGAGCATGCATGAACTTTGATAAGTGACAAACATATTTGGTTCTGTAAGCTTGGGCAATTAACTTCCCTAACATTTTCCCCCTCATTTGTAAAAGAGGAAAAATGGCTGAGTTGTTGTAAGGATTAAATGAGTTAATGCAAGGGATTCATATAAAGTAAACACCTAATTTGTAGTAGCTATCATCAGGGTGATTTTACTGGAAAAATTATAACTATGTATACAGGAAAGAGAGAATAGTATCATGGATTATAAGTAAGTACTTTCCACCCCTCTAGATAATTATATAAAGATTTTTAAAGCAATTTAAGTGCTAATGCTTTCAGTTTTATTACTCTGTAAAACATTAGCAGTTGATGATTTAAAATTCATGAAAAATTCTATTACTTCC
This sequence comes from Halichoerus grypus, assembly GCF_964656455.1. Lineage (NCBI taxonomy): Eukaryota > Metazoa > Chordata > Mammalia > Carnivora > Phocidae > Halichoerus > Halichoerus grypus. Next base: position 63,717,254 of record NC_135716.1, read on the forward strand.
AACTTCCTGCTCTAGATTTGTAACTTTTTTCTGTAGCATTCTATTTTTTTAAACTTCACTGTGATTATCAAATACCATAATGTAGTCTCTTATTTAATAAAAATTTGCTTGCTCCTCTTATCTTTTCTTTCTAAATCAAATTCTTCAATCTACCATGCTCTCCCTCTGTCTGCCCTGTCCAGTGTATTGATACTTTTCCTGCAGAACAATGAGCAGGACCTCTGAGTTTGAAGACACTATTCACTTACTTCCTTAATAAACAAGATTAAAACAAGCTGACTGATAAAAGAGGAATATCAAATTAGTGTATAAGCCTGTTCACATGAAAAGCAAGAAAGCAGACTTGACTTACTTTGGATATGGTCTTTTAGTCATGTCATTGTTATGGTCTCAGCAAAACTGATACGGTTCTGTTTAATCAGTGTTCCCCACCTTTTACTAAGTTGCTTGCTTTATCTTTCCTTATATCCTTGGTCTTTAAAAATGTGCAGTCTTGGGCGCCTGGGTGGCTCAGTCGTTAAGCATCTGCCTTCGGCTCAGGTCATGATCCCAGGGTCCTGGGATCGAGCCCTGCGTCGGGCTCCCTGCTCAGCGGGAAGCCTGCTTCTCACTCTCCCTCTGCCATTCCCCCTGCTTGTGTTCCCTCTCTCACTGTGTCTCTCTCTGTCAAATAAATAAATAAAATCTTTTAAAAAATAAAAATGTGCAGTCTCATTACCACCACCATGAATATAGAATTAGGTGTAAAGTGTGAGGTAGATGATGCTTTAAAAGGAGAGGAGGGAGGGATTGGTGCTGTTGGAGATAGAAGTAGAAAACGAAGAAGGTGATGGATTTTAATGAAATTTGAAGGTTGGGAAGCTGCTGTGGAGAGCAAACAAAAGAAGGGTGGTGGTGGTTGCTCTGGTGGGTGCTGAAAGATGAACAAAGGCACGCAGATACAGAAGAGCTTGGTGTTTGCATAGGTACGTGGTGTGGGGATGGAAGGAAGATTTGCAGGAAGAAAGGGCTGGAACTTGTGTGCCTGTATGTGTATTTCAGGGGAGGAGAGAGTAGGCAGGGAAGGTTACAAGAATAGACTGTTTAGAGAGGCAGTATAGCTTATGGGCTCTGGAGCCAAACTTTCTAAACTGTAATCCTGGCACCACCACTTATTAATTATATGGCTGGACAAGTTGTCTAAACTCTCTCTGTTTCTTTATCTATAAATCAGGAATAATAATGGAAACTTCTTCATTTGGGTTACTATGCCTGGCTCATGATAAGCTCTATATAAATGTTAATTATTATTGCCATTACCATAGAGAAATTAGTTGGGAGAGTCAGAAGGGTCAGCTGATGGAATGTTTTGAAAGCTAATAGAATTTAGAGATCATGTGAAAGACTACTTTTTTTTTAGTCAATTGAACATGATGCTATTTTTGATGTTAACGAATATAGGCTTTTAACTGCAATCAGGTATGCTCAGCCTTAATTAAAATTTTATTCAGATTTTATTTAATTTTCATGTTACACTGAACTTCTGTCTACATTTAAAAGGATGATGGGGCACCTGGGTGGCTCAGTTGGTTAACCATCGGGACTCTTGATTTTGGCTCAGGTCATGATCTCGGGACATGAGATCAAGACCCACATCAGGCTCCGGGCTCAGTGGGGAGTCTGCTTGAGATTCTCTCTCTCTCTCCCTCTCCCTTTGCCCCTCCCCCCCTTCCATGCGCCCTCCTCCTCTCTCTTAAATAAATAAATCTTTTTTAAAAAATTAGAAATAAATAAATAAAAGGATGATGATAAAGCACACCAACCAAGATGCTAAAACCCAGGTCAAAGTCTTTTATTGTTTGATATTATTTGACTCTTTGGAATCAAAGGGGGAATATTATCCAAGGAGAAAAGGCAGCTAACATAGCAAGTTATAGATGAAAGGGAAAATGATGAGGGGCAATTAAGTGATAGGAAGGTGAGATTGTAGACTGAGGGCTCAGGAAATGGACTCAGGAAAAAAACAGTCGTATAAGAAAACTATATTTTAAAATTTAGAAAATGATAGGCATTTCAGAAAAATCTGAATGTTTTAAAAATAGCAATGAGTCAAATGCAAGTTAATACTGAGATTGAATTTATTTAAATAGGATAAGCACCAAGCAGCAATAATAATAAAGGAAAGATGTACATGGAAATACACTCAACATTTTGTGTAAATATTGCCTGAGCCTGGTACCCCCCAACTCCTTCCTCTTCCTCATCTCCCCCATCCTTGTGAATAACAGACTAAAAATATTATCTGTCCCTTTTTCTTCCAAGGACATCTTTCTTTTAGAGTCTTACCCTTTTTTTTTTGCTCCGGGCAGGTCAGAGTTATTATATTGAATTTCAAGTTGGGTGAGAATGCCCACCTCCCAAGGCTGCATACCGCCTGCCCCCATCACTACCTCCTTTAGGTGGGAGTCCTAGACTCAACAAAGGAGGAAGATGAATTGTCCTCGGGAGAAAGGATGGAGGCCATTCCTTCTGAGAGGAAGCAGAGCAGTTGATCCTTCTAAAACTGAAATTGTGCCCTTGCCCTCAAATTTGCTCCTATCCCAGTCTAGGCCATCTCCACAAACAGCATTTCTACTCATTCTCTGGCTCTGGTCAGAAACATGACATTCATTTGTTACTTCTTCCTTCCTCTTATCTTCACTCCAATTCATTACTAAGTCCTGTCCATTCTGCCACCAAATTTTATCTCAAATCTGCCCATCTCCATGGCCATCAGACTCAGACACCACTGGTCTAATGTTTATGCAAATTAGAAAAAGGATTCCCTTCCCCTGGGCAGATGCTGGTGCTGGACCTCAGCCCCATTTGCCATCTTTGTGCAGGACATGAGCTCTAAAACCCTGCATGTTGGTCCTGGACCCCAGCCCACTCCATGCTGCTCTGTTGTAATCACCTCACTTTTCTGCCCACATCCACCCTTGTCCCTTTCCAACCCATTCTCCACACAACAGAGGGACTACTTTTAAATTCCCACTTTTACTTCACTCCTTACTTAACCCTTCAATAGGTTTCTACTGCTATTAGAATGAAAACCCGAACCCTTATCATGGCCTGCAAGGTTTTGTATGGTCTGGTGCCTAGTTACGTCTTTATCTTTACTGGCATCGATTTGCCTTGATAACTTTCAGCCACAATGCCTTGTTTTGGTTCCTGAAACTTGCCAAGCTTCCCCCTTACCCCAAAAGACTGCCTGACTTAGCTTGGCTAATTTTTACTCTTCCTTCAGGGCTCTGTTTAAATGTTACTTCTTTATGAAAGCCATCCCTGAATCCAAAATCTAAAGATATCCTCATAGCACTCTATTTTTTTAATCATACTTAACACATTTGTAATTATATATTCACTAGTGATTTACTTGTTTAATATCCTTTTTCCTATTATATACGCTAAGCTCCACAGGGGCAAGGATCATTCCTGACTTAGTCCAGTATCTTTCATTCATCCAAGTTTCTATTCAAGTTCATTCTAAAGGTCTTCTCTGTGCCAATGACTATACTAGATGCTAGGCATAGAGAAGTGAATAGACAGATGAAGTCATTGCTCTTATGAGGGAAACATAACCAATCAATAAACAAGTAGACAAGATGATTACAGATTGTGATATGTGGTATGCAGGACACTCTGGGATCTTTAAGCTCAGAGAGCTGTCTGTATGAATGCCAAATGTTTTGTTTAGGACAGAGTTAGCTGCTAAACATAACTGAAGAATTTACTTTGCTCATGTGAAGTCCGAAACAAATATTCCTGATGGACGGATGGCTCTCCTCCAAGTGGTAATTCAGGGACTCAGGCTCCTTCTAATTTGTGCTCTGCCATCTTCAGCATGTGGCCACAGACAGGTAACAACATGGAAGATTGATTGTGGAATTATTATTATTTCTTTAATGAGCTAAATCTAGATGGCTACACCTAATTGCAAGGGAGGCTGGGGAACATAATGTATCTCTGTACTGAGGAAAAAGAGTATATAGATTTGGTGATTAGCACCTTCAACAGTACCTGGCACAACCCTGGCATAATGAAGAAACGAAGATAAATTAGAAATGAAGCTTATTCTAAAAAATTTTATCTTTGAGTGTACATAGGAATCAAAATTATGTCTGATCTAGTATATTTAATCTCCAATCCCCAAGAATCTAGAAATAGTCTTTAAAATGAAATTAATTTATGTATCTGTTTCTCAGAACAACACAGTTTCTATTATTTTTATTTTTTTTAAACACCACAGTTTTAAAAACTAATCTATGTGTTTATTTAATTCAGGGTCACCTTTGAGGTTTCCATTTTTATTTCTCATGGTTTTTAGCCTGTCCCAAATCTTGCCACTTCACAGCCTCTCCATTTGTGGGTTTGGATGATTGCATTAGGACAAGTCCCTAGTCAAGGCAATAGAATGGATCACAAGTGAGACACACTTGGGAACCAGTAGCTTTGAACTTGTTGACATGCACCTAAATCACTATATAAATTCTTTGCTTATATTTTATGGTATTCTTTATAATTGTATGCTCTGAATTAAACACGGTATAAGTTTTAATTATTCTTTGATACCAAAGCAGACACATGGTCACATGTTTGTGGCAATCTGTATTTAAAGCTTTTCTATTCTTAAACTGCTTTTCACGTCCTGACTGCATCTTAGTTTTAAAAGCACAGAAACACGGAGCTCTAAGGGACCTCATCAATCAGACACCTTTACCTGTTGGCTTAACTTTAGACTCAATTCAGAAGGGATCTGAAATCTAGTTTACCGATTAATCCTACAGAGATTTAAAAAAAAAAAAAAAGTGAAACATGCCTGAATCCGTGTCAAATTGGTTTTAGTTTACTCTTCCTAAGAGAGACTCCTCCTTGAGGTAGTCCGAGGGCACGGTCCCGGACAGCAGTTTCGCACATCTAGTAAGGAAATTTAAGAGTCGAGCGCGGCAGGTGGAAACACTGTGCAGCTGAGAATGGGCGATGCGGATGTATCCGCGACCCCTGGAGCGGAAGGGACTGCACTTCCACTAACGGGATCGTCAGGAAGTCGGAGAAGTGGAAGCAGCGTAGCCTGGAGTCCTTTTCACCGGGTGGGAGTAAGGGTACCGGGGGTCCTCCGCCCCGCAGCGAAGCCGCCCCGAGGTGCCCGGCGCCGCAGGACGCCCGCCACGCCCCACGCCGCCCTGCAGGCGAACGCAGGAGGCGGTAAGGCCCCGCCGGGCCACCGTAGCGCTGCGGATCGGGCCTCTCCTCCCGCGCCGCCCTCCGCCCCCAGCCTCCCCGCGCCGCGGCAGCTCTGGGCAGGCAGCGCCGCCGCCGCCGCCGCTTCCTCCTCTGCAGCCGTTCGGCCGCTGCGTGACGCGTCGTTTCCTCCCAACATGGCGGCCGGGGCAGGTCGGCGGTGATGGAGACCAGTCCGCGGCCGCGGCGGGTGCTAATCCCCACAGTAGTCAGGGCAGCCGTGCTCTCTCCGGGCTTCTGAGCCGCCGCCGCCGCCTTGTCCCTCGGCTCCCGGCAGACGGCCGCCCGGGCTGGGCTCCCTCGCCGCCCCTGGGCCGGAGGGGCGAGTGAGGGGGGTGGCCGGGAAGCGACCCCAGGCCGGGAGAAGCGGCGGTCCGACGGGCGCGGCCCTCAAGGGGCGGCCTCTCAAGGGCTGGTGAAGACCTCCTCGCCCCTCGCCCTCACCGCGGCTGCTCCCACCTGCCCGTCCCTTCGTGATCCGGTCGCTGCCCTCCACGCCTCCTCTCCCCCACTTCCACCCCCTCTCCTTTCTCTCTTCTCTTCCTCCACCTCCTCCTCCTCCCCTCCAGCCGCCGGGAGCCGCGGGTCGGACGAGCCCCCGCCTCCTTCTCTGCGTCCATGTATGAGGGGAAGAAGACGAAGAACATGTTCCTGACCCGGGCCCTGGAAAAGATTTTGGCCGACAAGGAAGTGAAGAAGGCGCATCACTCCCAGCTGCGCAAAGCGTGCGAGGTGGCGTTAGGTGAGCGGGGAGGAGGCCCGGCGGGGGGGGGGGGGGGGCGGCGGGCGGCGCGGCAGGCGCCGCGGGAGGTGGGGTCGTCTGGGGCTGCCCTAGGCCGGCGCCACTGACCTCAGGGAGCCCTCGCGAAGCTCTTTGCTCCCCGGCTGGAGTTGACTGTAACTCGGCTGGATGTGGGGCAGAGGCAGGGTGGAGGAGGAAGGGCAGTAGGCTAGGCTCGGGGAACGCGGCAGGGCTTGGAATCGACTTGAGAGTATGAGATTTTGTTGGTGGACCGTGCGGTGCGGACAGGCTAGCACCCTTTGTGATGAGCAGAAGATGAACTGTTGTTTATTAGCTTGGAAATTGAGGTAGAGCTGATTTGTCAAGATCGGCCGTGGGAAGGTTCCGTATCGTAATTCTGATAACTTTGTCGTTTGGCGTGGTACTTTGGGAAGATAGGCCGAAGTTGTTCCCTTGTTGACAGTCTTGACAAGGGGTCTGCAAGAGGTGTAGCCCATTCTGACATCTCTCCGCCTCCGCCACAGGAAAAACAGAGTGATGTTGTTATGTGACTGGGCTGACCTGGAAGAACAAGACCAGAGGTTAAGGGGTGGGGGTGGCGATATAAAAGCCAGGAAGGGAAGGACCTTTAAATATGCCGGCTTTAGTGACAAGGAAGGGAGGGTTTGAAATGGGGAAGATGAAAAAGACAATGACACCCACCAGCCACATGTCTGGACAGTGACAGCTGCTCTCAAGCTTGAATTCTGATTTATAGTTCAGACGGAGGAGATCTAGTGCATGGTAAATCCAAACAATACCTATAGTGAGGACAAGCAGATGAGGAATTGTTAAGGAACACTCATAGATCTATTGCATCCATCAAAGATGAAATCGTTAAAGGAAAGACCAGGACATTTAACACAAAGATGAATTCCTAATGTTTCTGTTTTTATTTTATAGCAGTGGAAATAGACTATATCAAATTGACAAGAAAATCAAGCTTGTTAAATGGGCTTTGGAAAAAAGTGTTCTTGAAGGGGGAAAAATCCAGAATAACTTAAATGTGTGTTAAAGGGTGAAGACAGGAAAGACCTTTTAATTATTAAAACAGAGTACTTTTTTTTTAAGATTTTATTTATTTGACAGAGAGAGAGAGAGAGACACAGCGAGAAAGGGAACACAAGCAGGAGGAGTGGGAGAGGGAGAAGCAGGCTTCCGTCCAAGCGGGGAGCCCAATGTGGGGCTCGATCCCAGGACGCTGGGATCATGACCCCAGCTGAAGGCAGGCGCCCCTAAAATAGAGTACTTTTTTTATACTTGCTACAATAAGCTATACTGTTTTTCTTTCTTTTTTAGGTATTTTAAGGCGATGTTATGAAAAACATTACTGAAGAAATTTCATTAAAATATTTTTTGAATCTGTGGTATAGTGGGTTTAAGTTTAGTTTTTGACCCTTCGTGAATCAGAAGTTCATCTTTTCTATCCTTGTAGCTAATGAAAGACTGTTCTAGGTGGATGAGAAGACCTTGTATAGCGATAAAAATTGAATTTATATAGGTCCTGAAAGGAGTAATTATTAAATTGGGGTGGGATGAGGGAAGAAATGATTTTGAGTTTTTAAAAGAATTATGTGCTTGCAGGTTAAAGAACTTACGAGATTCAAACTAAAATTTTAGTTGAAACCAGATTTTCCATGTTAATTATATTTTTAGTATACTAAATAATAAGTATTAGACTGACGAAATGGAGTGTATTTTGTATACATATTTTTTTTTCCTCTCCAGAATGCCAATATAAGTTGAGTGTGTTTTAGTGGAGAGTTCTGTGGAAGGAGAATCTGGGATCTTGGGTTTAAATCCCAGTTTTAATTATCGTAAGGTTACATCCCCTCTAATGTGCCATGAGCACGAACACAGTTTGGTTAACTTGTGCACTGAGTATTCCTGCCCTTCTTTATTGGTGTCTTTAGAGGGCTTATGGTTTGGTCCTTGCCATATCTAGATGTAGGAGCTACTTGTTAGTGTGTGTTAGGTGTACTAGGAATTGTCTATTGCAGATTTTGCTGGTTTTACTTTTTTGCCTTCCTCTTCCATATAGTTAGCAGAAACTAATTATGAGGAATGTGACTACCCAGGCAGGGGCTAGGCAACGCAGTAGTTTTTTAAAGATGTGTAAGGTTTTTTTCTCACATTTTATAAAAGTTACATTTAGTCTCCTGCAAAATCTCACTGAGCATTCTCAAGGTAGTGGATCCCTGATGGATGAACTTTGTTTCTTTCCTTCTAGTCATCCATCTACATTATCACAAACATAAATTGGTAGGGATAACCCTTTTCATTTTTACAGAAAGTGTAATGTTTTACAGTAAGATGGTGTCTTCAAATATGTATTGTCCCTGGAAGCTATTGTAATAAATCTCCTCTTTGCTCCTCGTTATTGAGACTGCAGACCCACTTTGGTCTCTTGATAATCTGTGTGGCCATCAAGCAGGAATGGGAAGGTAAAGGGGAATGGACTGGTTTGGTCATCCCTGATCTAGATTAGGTTGTGAGTGGGTAGGAGTTGGATGGTAGAAGCATAGAAGTGAGTGCTATAATCCTTCTAAATGTATTTCCTAAATAACTCTTCTAAATACACCTGCCTGCATTCTTCCTCCTCCTCACCCCCAAATATTTATTGAGCACCTACCGAGGAGCTGAAGGGAGACAGACAATAAACAGGAAAGTATATAGTATGTCAGACTTTTAATCCTTTTGTGTTTTAAAATCATTTTATTGGCATGTGAGGAGATTTCAGAGCACTGGTATTCAAAATTCCGTTACCTTTTAACAATGGGTAGTTATAGTTTTTCGGTAAATAATACTGATGAAATTATGTTCATCATATATTCTTAAGAAAATGGTATTTTTTTGGTTAAAGAAAAACTTTTAGCACACCTTATCAAGATTAGTGGAGATTTCACTTTATTAAAAACAAAATTCATCTGCAAAGATACTACACACAGGAAATTTCATTTTATTGCATTCACAATAAAAAGAAAAATAATGAAAACTTTAAAGGGTATGTAGATTATTTAAAATGATTATCAAATTATCTTACATTTCAGACTTTATTTTGAAGTAAAGAATGGTTAGGAAAAAAACAAAAAACCTTCACATCTACATTGTTAACAATCCCTGTGAGGCGCAGAGGCCCAAGAACAGCTCCAGGTTGCCCTCTCTTGGTACCTGCCCCACTACAGCTCTCTGCAGCTAAGACAACTCAGCAGAGGGCTTCTAGGCTGCCCTAGCTTAGCTTGATCCATTCTTGCTCTCTAGAATCCTGAATTAAAAATAGTCTGGCCATCTGCTGGCAGATGAGACAACAGCTGAGCTATTTTTAGTTTCAAAGAATTTAGGATTGTTGCAGGATCGGACTTGAAGGTAGCATTGTTTGTCTCATGGGGGAGGGTGCATTTGGGCCATAATCCAGTCAGGCCTCTAAGTTTCAGGAGTTTCTTTGATGTTAGGGCTGTGACTAGTTCAAGTTCTGTTTAAACATCAGATATTGACAAAGATATTCTGCAGATGTTAGGATGAACTAGTTCAAGGTTGGAAGCTGGCACTGATAGGGAATTGGAGTGAGAAGGGTGACCACAAGAAGGTTTTAGAGGCAAGGGAGGCATGCAGGGGCATTCATAAGGGTGGAATCCCTTGAGACATGGGAGAATGATAGAGAAAAAGAGGACTTGTGAGGGAAATAATTTTTGCATCAGACAGTGTATGAATTATGTTGTTTATCATATCCTAAAGTGATCCTACTTGATTTAGTTTTTTTATTTAAGAGTCTGTTAAACCCGTAATTATAGTTACCCCAGAAATGTAAATATAATAGTCTAAACAATTACAGAACTTCTTTCTGTACCTCCAGTCCCACCCTTATTTTGGTTAGCAGTGTTATAAAAAGGGTTATGTGGGTGGAGGGGAATTACTTGAGTGCTATTGACCTCAATTTTATGCTACTTTTGGTAATATCAATTTTTGCTACTCTTCAACCTTTTATGAAAAAAAGTGATTTATTCCCAAATAATATCCTGCAGTGAACATTTTAATTATAATTTAAATCCATTAGCGAACCTCCTTTTAAACCTTCCTCGATATCTAAGGTAAAAGGCGTTTTCAGTAAGTCAGGCTGCCAGAATTTTTGAGATAGCTAGGAAGAGAGAGTAATGAAATGATTGATGAAAGATTCTGTTAAGTTTGAGTTGAAAAAATAAGTTTGGGTTTCAGTGTATATTCTTTCCATTGTGAAGATTTACAATGCACATTAACGTAGTTGAGATTCTGAAAAGTCTTCTAAGAAAGATATCTGCTCTATTTTGCTTATTGAAGTTTTTCTTAATTTATTTGACCCTTTTCAGTGTCTCTTAACACCTCTGTGAAACATTGCTCCTTGGAATTTACTTTAGGACACTATTCAAGGGAAAGAAAGGCCCTAATTACTGATAAGGTAGAGCTGTAATACAGTAGATATAATAGCTCTTCGTATAGATGAGACCATTCTCCAGATTTGTCATTGTGTTTTGGGAAAGCAATTCTGTTGACAATGAAGGAAGAAGAAAGTCAGAAACAAGGAGCAGTCGGGAAGAATGGTATCAGAAAACAGGACTGTTTGCTTACTAGCTCTTTGTTTCCCATCTCATCTAATGGCAAGCAACTGGTTGTCTCTCCTGATAATATTTAACTTGCAGAAAAACGTCTGTTGGTAATTGTTTTTTCAAAGCAGAATAAAAATGTATTGTGAATGGGAAATAATTTGGGGAAATATTTGTCATAATATTCCTTACAAAGTTGAGGAGGGGATATTTGAAAAGGGAAAATACATGAAAAAATTATTGTCGTCATTCAAAGTTAGGTATGTTCTTCATTTAGTTATTAGTTGAGCTAGCGTGTGCCAGATATTATTCCAGTGCTGAGCATTCCGCACTGAACCAAACATGCTTTCATGGAACTTACTTTCTAGTTCATTGAGGCTAACAGTAAAAAACTAACATGGATTGTCAGATTGTTATTTTCAGAATCAGTAGTTCAGAAGGATAAAGGGAGAATGACCCAGGAGTGCAATTTTAGATAGGGTTGTTAGGAAAGGCCTTTCTATGAGGTGACATTTCAGCAGAGAAGTGACAGAAGAGAGAGATTCAGCCTTTTAGACACCTGGATGAAACAAATAGAGGTAACAGTAAGACAGGTGTATGGTTGGTGCTTTCCAGGTTGAAAGGTTTATGTGGTTGAGGGAGAGTAAGAGGGAGAGGAATGGGAGAGGAGAGCAACTTTGGATTTTATTGTATCTGTGATGGAAGCCACTGGAGAGTTTTGTGTAAGAGAGTGATATAGCAGATTTACATGTTAAAGGGCTCACTGGTAGTGATTTAGACTAGGCTGGTGGGGGGGGGGGGAAGTGAGAATTGGTTGCATTTGGAATATATTTTAAAGGAGTCCATAGGATTTGCTGATGAGTTGCTTGTATATGACAACAGTCTAGTAGCCAGAGCTATAGGGTTGTTAGAGAGGGCATTCACCATGATGAGGAACACCAGGAGAGAAATAACCTTTGGGAAATAAGTTGTTACAGTAAAACATTTTCATCGAACCCTTTATATGTATTTTATAATTTTTTAATGATAGAATTTCCCGATTATATAATAGGATACTTTCTACTGAGAAAGGACACAATTAAAATGATAGGATATTTCCAACTGAGAATGTATAAAACAGTTTTAAATTTGAGTTGTTAGGTTTTTTCGATGAGGTTTTTTCCCTAAGAGAACGAACTGTCACGTAGTTAATAAACAACTGGCTTAGTCCCTTCCTGGGATAGGATCTTTGCAGATTTAATTAGTTGAGGATCTCCAGATAAAATCATCTTGGATTTAGGGTGGGTCCTAAATCCAGTGACTAGTGTCCTTGTAAGTGGAGGAAGGGACAGGTAGACACATGAAGAGAGAAGGCCATGTAAAAATGGTGGTAGAAATTGGAGTTATGCTGCCATAAATAAGCCAAGGAACACCTGTAGTCACCAGAAGCTAGGAAGAGGCAAGAAGGATTCTTTCCTGGAGCCTTCAGAGATAGTATAGGTCAGATATCTGGGCTCCAGAACTGTGAGAACAAATTTCTGTTGTTTTAAGTCACCAAGCTGGTGGTAATTTGTTAATGCAGCCGTAGAAAAGTAATAAAAGTTCTCTTTATCCTAACTTTTCAGACCCAGTTTGATTTGAGCTTCCATTTATAGAGTATACCATGTATGTGTTGAAACAGTCAGATGCAGTCTTTGGCTGATTTATGTTCCATAAATCTAGAAAGTAGTTATTCTGAGGCTTTAGTGTGTGTGAGTCGCTTGAAAAAGTTCTTTAAAAAAGGGTACTGAGACCAAGTATTTAAAAAGTTTGTGTTCTTTTAGTAGACTTGATAACTACATAGGTCTGTATAGCCTGTGTTATCTTATCATCCAGGAAAGATTGTGAAAAACAATCTATAAAATAATTCATATCACAGTATTACTACCTCTGGCAGTATCTTTAGAAAAATTCACATGGGGCATTTAATATTTTTCTCTCAACTTTAAATCACTTAATCAGCTGTTTAATAACTCTATCTAGAACCTTGCTAAGGAATGAAATAATCAATAAAAATATAAGCAGAGAAAGTAGGTATCATGAAGGCCAAGTACTTTATTCAGAGGAGAATCCCAATGTCTTTACTCTGTTTACTTTTTTTTTTTTTTTTTTACTCTCTTTACTTTTAATTATACATAAGTCCAATACATTTGGCAGTTTACTCTTTTTGTTTGTTTTATTTATTTATTTTTTAAAGATTTTATTTATTTATTTGACAGCGAGAGCAGGAACACAAGCAGGGGGAGTGGGAGAGGGAGAAGCAGGCTTCCCACTGAGCAGGGAGCCCGAGGTGGGGCTGGATCCCAGGACCCTGGGATCATGACCTGAGCTGAAGGCAGACGCTTAACAACGGAACCACCCAGGAGCCCCTTTTTGTTTGTTTTAAATAAACCTTTTCTTCAAACCATTTTCGAAAGTAAAACTGGGGAATAAATCACCCATGATACTGTTAGGTGAAGATAGCCATTGCTAACTTTATAAAAAACAACTTTGTTGAGGTATAATTTACATAGTATAAAATCTGCCCATTAAAAAAAAATTATTTAATCTCTACACTGAACATGGGGCCCAACCCAAGATCAAGAGTTACATGCTCTTCCGACTAAGCCAGTCAGGTGCCCCCAAATTCTGCCCATTTTAAATGTAATGATTTTTACTAAATTCATTGAGTTGTGCAGCCATAACCATAATCCAGTTTCAGAACACTTCCCTTACCCTAGTAAGATCCCTAGTGCCTATTTACAGTTAATCCCTGGTATCACCCACAGCTCTAGGTATCCACTAATCTGCTTTCTGTGTCTAGATTAGCCTTTTCTGTATATTTCTTGTAAGTATCATCATATAGATAGGGTCTTTTGTGTCTGGCTTCTTTCAGCATAATGTGTTTGAGGTTCATTCATGTTGTAGCACATATTAATATTTTATTTCTTTTTATTAATGCATAGTATTCCAGAGTGTGGATGCACCACATTTTGTTTATTCACTAGTTGGTGGACATTTGGGTTGAATGAATAATGCTGCTGTGAATATTTGTGTGTAAGTCTTTATGTGGACCTAAATTTTTCTTTTGTATAGTTAGTACCTAGGAGTAGAATTGTTGTGTCATATGATAAATCTGTGTTTAACTTTTTAAGAAACTAAGTTGTTCTCCAGAGTGGCTGCACCCTTTTATTTCCCCATCAGCAACGTAGGAGGGTTTCTCATACGTCCTTGCCAGCCAAAGATTATTACTGTTTTTTTTATTTTAGCCATCTAAGTTGATATGAAGTGTTACTTCTTTGAAACACAATATTAACTTTTTGAGGTATTTTTTCCAGACTTTATTCTGACAACACACCACACACACAGATGTAGTCTTCAGAAATCGAGCTTGTTAATTTCTAAGGCAATAGGAAGAAGGAAAAAGAAATAGCTTACATTTATCGTTTACTGTATGCCAAGTTCTGTGCCAATTACTTTATTGTCTTTATCTCAGTTTGTCCTCCAGACCACCCTATATGTTTAGGTGCTATTATTATCTGCAGTTTGCAATTGAAGAAACTGAGGTTTAGAGCTTGTGTTTGGTAGAATTAGAATATGAGTGAGTCTTTTTGGCCTAATGTGGCAGACCTGATCTGCACCCTTACCCACAAATCTTTGTTTACAATTAACAGATTACAGAAAGGGAAAGAAGGGCCTCCATGGAAAGAGAGTTACTGTTAAGAAAGAGAAAGGGCAAAATACATAAAGAAACAACTATCTAACTGCAGTACAGAAAAATACTGCTCTCTATGTTTCAGTGACTCTCAAAGGTATTTAAAGGTATTTATGTACTACTATATGTTAATAGTGGTATCTCTGAGTCTGTCATACAAAAAAACCATTTTATTTTGTGTTTTGCTTAAGTCAGCCAGATTCATGTGTATTTCTGTGTATGTAAGATTTTAAACAAAATTTTAAAAATTTAAGCCATTTGGAAAATTAAACTGTCCTGTGACATTTCCAAGGATTCTGGCAATCTATTATGGTATCTTAGTGCCTCGTTTTTTAAAAATATTCTTATTTTTTATCTTAATATTTTACAGCATTTTCAAATCATTTTAAGAATTGAAATAAAAACAAAATCTTATTAAAATGTTATAGGAAGTAAGCCTTTGTTACCTCAAAATAATTGCTTGTTTATGTTTATGGAGTTATGCTGCCATAAATAAGGCAAGGAATGCCTGTAGTCACCAGAAGCTAGAAGCAAGAAAGATTCTTCCTGGAGCCTTCAAAGATAGTATAGGTCAGATATCTGGGCTCCAGAACTGAGAACAAATTTCTGTTGTTTTAAGTCACCAAATTTGTGGTAATTTGTTAACGCAGCCCTAGAAGACTAATAAAAGTTCTCTTTATCCTAACTTTTCAGACCCAGTTTGATTTGAGCTTCTATTTATAGATATATGTGCTCCCATTCAACATATATGTGTTGAAACAGTCAAGTGAGTCTCCATAAACTCAGTGGCTTTCATAAGTATATAATTATTGTGGGGTGCCTGGGTGGCTCAGTTGGTTAAGTGTCCAACTCTTGATTTCAGCTCAGGTCATGATCTCAGGGTTGTGAGATCCAGCCCTGTGTGGGGCTCTGTGCTCAACAGGAGTCTGCTTGAAATTCTCTTTCTCCCTCTCTCCCACCCCCACCCGGCGTGCACTTGATCTCTCTCTAAAGTAAATAAAACTTAAATAAATGAATATAATTATTGTGTAATTGTCATCATTTTCAATTGTATAGCCTGTCTCATCATCATTTCATGGGCATTTTCTATATATGTATTTTGTCTTCCTACCAAGCATTTTAATAATGTGTCCTCGTTTTTGTGTGTGTGTGTGTGTGTGTGTGTGTGTGTGTGTGTGTGTGGTGTGTGTGTGGTTTTTTTTTTAAGATTTTATTTATTTATTTGAGAGAGAGACAGAGATAGCACGATTGGGGAGGAGAGGGAGAAGCAGGCTCCCTGCTGAGTAGGGAGCCGGACCCTGGGATCGATCCCAGGACCCCGAGATCATAACCTGAGCTGAAGGCAGACACTTAACTCACTGAGCCACCCAGGCACCCCTGTGTCCTGTTGTAAAGTGTTTTTTGAGTTTAGGGACGTTTACACTTAAATTCTGCTACACAGACTTTTCTTTCTTTTTTTTTTAAAGATTTTATTTATTTATTTGACAGAGAGAGACACAGCGAGAGGGGGAACACAAGCAGGGGGAGTAGAAGAGGGAGAAGCAGGCTTCCCACAGAGCAGGGAGCCTGATGTGGGGCTCGATCCCAGGACCCTGGGATCATGACCCGAGCCGAAGGCAGACGCTTAACGACTGAGCCACCCAGGCGCCCCCAGACTTTTCTTATATATATATTTTTATTAATCCCTGCAAAATTCATTGAATGTTATGTATGCAGAATTATTTACAGTAAACACTAAGAGTGAGTTCACTGGGTTAGAGTGTGGTCATTTATG
Source organism: Halichoerus grypus (assembly GCF_964656455.1). Taxonomy (NCBI): domain Eukaryota; kingdom Metazoa; phylum Chordata; class Mammalia; order Carnivora; family Phocidae; genus Halichoerus; species Halichoerus grypus. The sequence continues at coordinate 63,733,357 of NC_135716.1, forward strand.
GCTCTTGTTCCTTAGGTAGAATTGTCATGAATGTCCTCTACCTGTGCTAGGTGCAAGTATACAGCCATCTGCTGAGGAAGACAGAGTATTCATTCTCTTTAGATTTATTGGTTTTGACCTATTTTTATGTAACCATTCCTTTTCATCTTTCCTTTGCAATTTTTTTTTTCTGTTCTAAAAGTAAAAAACAAAGACCTAAAACTCCCCTTTATAATCAGAATGTGTATGCTTTTATTTTCTATAGATTTTGACTTTTTTGGTGCTTATTTTCTTGAATTTATTAGGGTATAATAGGAGGTATTTAATAGATTCATTTTCTCCCTTTGAATTGATAGTCAGGCGTTAAAAACCGTTAAGTTAAAAAGCGTTTTATTACTTCTTACATTATTGATCATTCTCAATTTTTATTAGCATTGTACCTAACATGGTATCTGATAAGATTGATTAGTCCTCGTTTCTTATTTATTTTTTTATAGTGTTGCTTCCCCCCCACATTTTAGTATTTTATTTTCTGTTCTTTAATGCTTACTTTTAGTGTCTTATTAATATAATGCTTAGCCTTTCTTACCTTATATTTTTATATATAAGATAAAAAGTGTTATAGTTGGAAAGAAGTTGATTATTTTACCTATTTTGTTGGGTTCTCATGCTTTATTCCCTAAATTTTAATTCTTACATAGTAATTGAGAATGTGTTTAATGCATTGACAAGCCAAAGCTTATGTTTAATTTCTAATGTAATTGTTCTGTATTTAGAAATGAAAATGGAACCACATGCATCTTCTAATAGTGAATAAAAGTAAAGTGTAAAAAAAAAAAGTGTATGTTTGATACCAGTTAATAATTAAATTAACAATTGAGACTTAATAATTAAGCTTTAAAATAATGTATCAGTGTCCAGAATAGGGATTTTATTATGAATAGAGAACAGATGTTTTATAGTGAATACTATAAAAATGTAACTGTTTTTGCTACAAGATACATGGACAGAAATTAAACTTAATCAGAATGTATTTATTGTTACAAATGCAATGATGAATCTCTGTGTTTGTATATACGGAGTGAAAGTTACTTTATTCTCTTTGTTCTCACCCCAACCCCCATTTCTGTGGCTATTGGAGAAGACTCTTGAATGGCAAATTAGGAGGAAAGGTACCTTTTTTGGTTAATACGTAGCACACACTTCCCTTAAAAAGTCAATGGATATGGCAAAGTATGGTATCTTAAACTTCTGTATGTGATTATATATTCATTGAGTTATATTCCTTTTTTTTTTTTTTAAGATTTTATTCATTTATTTGAGAGAGAGAATGAGACAGAGAGAGAGAGCATGAGAGATGGGAGGATCAGAGGGAGAAGCAGACTCCCTGCTGAGCAGGGAGTCCGATGCGGGACTCGATCCCGGGACTCCAGGATCATGACCTGAGCCGAAGGCAGTCGCTTAACCAACTGAGCCACCCAGGCGCCCCGAGTTATATTCCTTTTGAAATAGTTAGAACAAATATTTTTTCAGTTTATAATTTTCTTTTACATTTCAAAAAACACACTTAACCGATTAATATGCCAAAATCTGATTTCCCTATAAGAAAGTTAGGCATTAAAATTATCATCATTGTAATTATTTTTGGTTGGTTGGTTTTTCTTTGTTTGAATGAAAAATGTCTTCAGGAAAAGTTAGTCTTTTTCTGTTTTATTACTAAATTAAAGTCATATTTATGATTATTTACTGAGCAGTTTTAATTTTTAAATTGAATATCCCTTGAATTTTTTTAACACCCCCTCCTAAATGGTTTCTACCAATTTGGTCTCATTGAATATGACTTACAAAAAATATAAACAAATAAGTGGCATTGAGGGCTCATCAATCAGATACCATGTTAGGCACTATGCTAATTTAAATTGACAATGACTGATGGAACGATGTGATAAAATGCTTTTGAAAATGCTCATTGAAGCTTTCTATCTTTAACATTTATTGAAGTTATGTGATCTTTGGCTAGCAAATAAGAAACTTTGATTGCCACTCATGCATGCCTAATGCTATTCTGTGTAATTAAGATCTGTCATTAGTTTGCTTGACTAAAATTTCTTAATGTAAAGTTTGTGTTGATTCATTAATGTCCCCAATTATTTTGTCTAGGATAGTCATGGTTAATAATTTGGCTTTCCAGGAGATGTGTAAGAAAATAAAAATATCTTTTAAGTTTGGAAATTAAATGTCAAGAATGTTTGCTTTTCCTCAGTTTTCCATGTTTATTTTTTAAACTTTTATCCTGATTTTCACTTAAAAAATTATCACAATATTTCAGTTCCTTTTTTTGGAACTACTCCTTTTACATTCATTTCCTACCTGATCTTCCTTGTCTCTCTTCCTCTTCCTTTTCAAACCTCAGAATCTTATGAGCATTGATATATTAATCCATTCTTGATTCATAAAAACATCTTTTAGAGAAATTGAGGCAATTTAAAAATCATCAGAAAGTGAACCAGGCACCTGGTTAATATCCCTTGATGTGACCTCCCAAATGACCACTAAATTGTGGAAATGGAAGAAAATTCACTACATTGTGGAAAAGCCAGATTAATGGCAATCTGTGTCTAGATCTGGAAGGAATGAGAAGAAGCTAAAAGGATGAGAGATATCCTAGGTATCTAACAAAGCTGTCTAACATAGGGATAATTCTTTTTTCCTAAATGAAAAAAAGATTAATTTGAAATTGTGAACAAAGTAATAATCGGAGACATATTGAAATGGCTGCCCAAAAAAAACACCTGTGCGTGCAAACTACCATATTCTAAGAAGAAAAAAACTTAAAGAGATTCTTACAAGTTTCAATCTATGGATATTCTTTAAAATTAAGGATAAAAAATAAATTCCATAAATTTATCCCATAACCCTAGACAGGCAGAGAAAATAAGCTTCCAAAGAAGGAATTGGAAGCTTCCAAAGAAGGAATTGTAAGATTGCAAGGAAGAGTTTTACCCTAGGTAAACCTAAGTAATACTAATTTGCTGAAAATGATAAAACAGCAACTCTAATAAAGTCAAATATACTGTTTCACATCTTTTTTTTTTTTTTTTAGATCTGTGCCTTATCCTGCTTCTGACTTGTTTTTCCTTGTTCCCTTTCTTTCCTCTCCTTTCTGTCTCCTTCTTCTATCCACTCCTTTCTCTCATCCCTTTTACTTCAAATATTTTTCTTCCCTTCAAATAACATCTGAAAATTGTTAGAAAATAGGGGCACCTGGGTGGCTCAGATGGTTAAGTGTCTGCCTTCGGCTCAGGTCATGATCACCAGGTACTGGGATCAAGCCCCATGTCAGGCTCCCAGCTCAGTGGGGAGTCTGCTTCTCCCTCTCCCTCTGCCTCTTCCCCTGCTTGTGCTCTCTCTCTCTCTCTCAAATAAATAAAATCTTTAAAAAAAAAAAATAATCAGATACGTTGTGAAGATATCTGTACAAATTTATCCATCATTGTGCTCTTTATGATTACTAAAAGTTGAAAATAAGTTGTCAACAATGTGGGATGGGTTAAATATATAATAGTATTTGGAATACTACAAAGCACTGAATAGTGACATGCTGGAAATATATTCATTGATATAGAAGGATAAATGAGTGGAAATATATAAAAGCTATATAATCTGTTATATAATTATATAATAGTATTTACTTTGAACAAGTATATATAGGTATACATAGAAAAAGTGTTGCAAATATAAGGAAATTTTGACAAATATATTGAGAGACGTGTTTCATTGTCTTGTTTTGCAGTAGAACTACGATGTATCTATAAGTTGTTAGAGAAGTATATGTCATTGAAGAGTCTATATGCCTCTAAGGAACTTTTATATAATGCAAAAATACTGTTTTCCTCTCCAAGCCTATGGTATTTAAATGTAGAGAAAGGGAGGAGAAAGAAAAAAAAAAAACCCACAAAGATAAGTAGTGGCCTTCATATTGAAGTAAAAAATAAAACCAAGAAAGAAGGTGGAGGATATCAAAGCTAACTAATGAATGATAGTCACATTTATTTACCACCATGTCAGCCTGGTAGTAAACACAGGGACAGTTTAAATGTGTCTTTGGTATTGCTTAGAGATACCTAGTTATCAATTAAAAATGGATTGTACCCTAGGCTTCATCACTTATAGGCTTCTGACAATAAGAAAGAAATTTTTTCAGGTAATACCGTCATGCTCTTTCTCATTTTGATTACTCAGAATGGAGAGAGAATAACTGGTCTCAAACAGACTTTTGACTAGGCACTACTTATAATTTATGTCTCTGGTTATCTAAGTATCATATGAGAATTAAAAAGTCTTAGAAAACTCCTTTGGTTGCTGTTTCTTTGAAAACACAAAGGAAGCCTTAGTTTTCACCTCAGATAAACCCTAAGCCAAGAAAAGTTTACAGGCTTTAGAAAATCTCCTCTCCATGTATGTAGCCATTGTAGCCTTCTCAACCCATTTAGTAAAGGTATGAAAATTGATTGAAGAATAGAGGTTTCTTGATGTTTATAAAAAAGTCCATTAGTGTTAACTGGTATTAGTGTTAACTGGTATAGACTTAGTCTTGCAAATTCTTGGGTCTACATCTTTTCTGGAGTTGGATACCAAGTTCTTTTCAATTACAGCTGACCTTTGGACAGGTGGGAATTGGGGACACTGACACCCCTGTACAGTCAAAACTCTCCAGAAACTTTACTGATAGCTTACTGTTGGCTGGAAGCCTTACTGATAGCATAAACAGTTGACTAACACATATTTTGTGTGTTAAATGTATCATACTGTTTTCTTATGATAAAGTAAGCTAGAAAAAAGAAAATGTTGAGAAATGCCTTAGAGAAAATACGTTAAAGTACTGTACTTACATTTTCTGGGAAAAAAAAAAATCTGCCTATAGGAGGTCCAGGGGCCACAGGGGTGGGTCTGGCACAGAGTTGGCAATGTACCAGAGGCTGGTAGACTTGGCTCAGCAGGGGCAGACGCTGGCCTGGCCTCAGGCAGCAACACTGGCCTGGAGGCACAGTACAGGCCCGTCTGCCTGGAGGTCTATCACTGGCCTGTGGCCATTGGTTGCTGCTAGCCATGCATGAGTGTGCCCACTGGGAGGTTGGGGGATGGGGTAGCTGGCCTGCCTGGGAGGGGCCCCAAAGGCTCCAGCTATTCTGGCCTGCAGTCCACTGGGAGGAGAAGGGCTCCCAGAGCAGCGCCCACCCTGCCCTCTAGGTGTGTTTTTCTGCTTCAGCATGGCCTCTTGCCTGCCAGCCATGGGTGCTTGACCCAGCTCAGCACTCAGGGCAGCTCACAGCTCTGCCTGGTCCTGGGCCACGGGGGAGAGGCGGGTGGCTGCCCACTGTCTGAGCAGGCCTCGGCATGACCTGTGTGCCAGTTGTCTTCCATTCAGTCCTGTGGAGACTGGGGTGGGCAATTGTAAATAAATGCTCTGTGGCTTTTCCTGTCAATTCTCAACAAAACAAAATAAAACCAGTATTAAGTGGGCCTGGGCATTTTAAACCCCTGTTGTTCAAGAATCAACTATACATAGAATATGTCATTTATTTCTTCCTACTCCAGTTGAGTCACAAAATAACACTGTTAGTTGTAGATGTTGTTATTCTCTTATATTGATAAATGCTCGCCTGAAAGCAGTGAGCCAAAATTTGTGTTCATTCTATTGTAATGCAGTTACAACTTGGTTAGTCTTGAGCTGATAACTTCTGTGTTCTTTCTCTTCTTCACCCATTGGTAAATTTCTTCTCAAAAATCTTCTCTCATAATGGAGAGAGAATAACTGGTCTCAAATTCAGTATTTATTTGCATTTATAATTATAATTTAATTGCATTTATTTGCAGATAATGTTTGGGAATATTAAACATATTAGTTATTCATTTGTTGGTGCTGTCCTTAGATTTCTAGGAAATGTTTTCTTGGCTTCACCATCAACCTGAGTTTTGCCTATTGAGAGAATGAGAGATTTGACTGAAAAAGGAGAGAGAATGGATTAATTTTGGAACATGGGACATTACAGAACTGGGACAGGCCTGAAACAAGCATCTTTACATAACCTACACATAGCATGAGGTTGTGGGTAAGAAAGAATAGATAGAAAGGTGCAGAATGGTGAAGTGAGAAAGTATTAAAAACAAGCTTTACTTTGCTGCACGTAGGATCAACATATACTATTTAAAATATTTGTTGGTGATAGCTTGTTTTGTGTGTTTGGGGGAAAATGCTAATTATTAGCTATTTTCTGTTAAAAAGGTAAATTAGTGGATTTTGCCTATGTGGCTGTTTGGGACTACCTAGTGTTTTGTGTATTAAGATTTGTCACTGTGAACTGTGGATTTTGCCACATGGTTAAAAGCTAGGGTTATTAACCTGCATTAATAAACGTTTATTGAACACCTTCAGTGTGTCTTATAATTTTATTAGATACTGTGGATGCTAGAGGTCATGTATGGCCCTTGCCTTCAAGCAGCTTTTAGTGTTCTTGGGGGAAATAGATTGTAATAAACAGATGTTATAGGTGATACATATGTGCTATTGTAGACACACATAAAATTGATGGAAACCCATCAATGCTGCTTATGTAGACATATATAAAATTGATGGAAACCCAAAGGAAGAATTGATCAGTTCTTTCCAAGAGTAGTGGTTTTGTGAGACCATGTATCAGGTATAGATTTATAGTAGAATCTACTTTAGACCTCAGGCTTGCAAGATCACTAGATGACTGTACTGTGGAAGAACAGTATAGACAGAATGAGTTGTTTGAGCATAGATGTATGAGTTAGTATGGCTATCCCTTGGGAAATGCAGGAAGTTCAGTGTGACTGTAAGGTGTAGTTTGATAGAGTGGATAAGGAGAGAAAGGAGTCTGGGGAAGATAGCAGGGGGCAGAAGAAGATCTTTTATACCATGCTAAGGAGTTTAGAGTTTTTCTTAAATAGACTGTAGAGTGCCAAGCAAAGGAGTGAAGTGATGGTGTTGCAGTTCAGAAAGATCACTATTGGCATTATGAAAAATAAATTGCTAGGGTTCAGAACTGTAGGCAGTAAGACCATTGTGTGTGTGTGTGTGTGTGTGTGTAAAACATATATATTTAATTTTATTTAAATTCAATAAATAAAATGTTTTAAAAAAATAAATTCAATTAATTAACACATAGTACATTGTTAGTTTCAGAGCTAGAGTTAGGGTTCATTGGTTGCATATAACACCCAGTGCTCATTACATCAGGTGCCCTCCTTATTGCCCATCACCCAGTTACCCCATCCCCCCACCTACCTCCCCTCCAGCAACCCTCAGTTTGTTTCCTGAGATTAATAGTCTCTTATGGTTTATTTCCCTTTCTGATTTCATCTTATTTTTCCCTCCCTTCTCCTGTGATCCTCTGTTTTGTTTCTTAAATTCCACATATGAGTGAAATCATATGGTATTTGTCTTTCTCTGATTGACTTATTTCATTTAGCATAATACCCTGTAGTTCCATTCACAGTTGCAAATGGTAAGGATTTCATTTTTTTGATGGCTGAGTAATATTCCATTGTACACATATACCACATTTTCTTTATCTGTTCATCTGTTGAGGGACATCTAGGCTTTTCCCATAGTTTGGCTATTGCAGACATTGCTGCTATAAACATTGGGGTGCAGGTGTCCCTTTGGGTAGTGCAGTTGCTGGCTCATACGGCAGTTCTATTTTAACTTTTCTGAGGAACCTCCATACTGTTTTCTGGAGTGGCAGCACCAGTTGGCATTCCCACCAGGAGCGTAAGAAGGTTCCCCTTTCTCCATATCCTCTCCAGCATTTGTTGTTTCCTGACTTGTTAATTTTAGCCATTCTGACCAGTGTGAGGTGTTACCTCATGGTGGTTTTGATTTGTATTTTCCCAATGTTGAGTGATGTTGAGCCTTTTTTCTTGTGTCTCTTGGCCATTTGTATGTCTTCTTTGGAGAAATGTCTGTTCATGTCTTCTGCCCATTTAGTAAGACCATTATATTAATAACTGTTGGTAGAGTCCAGATTTGAAGAAGCAGGGGCATGAGCTTGGGGCCCATATGGAGAGCTTAGATCTCAGTAAATCAGCAGGACTTCACAACTGGGTGTGAGAAGTGAGGGAAAGGAAGGCATTTAGGATGGTTGAGGTTTCTAATGTGATTTTGGGCTATTGGATCCATTTACCAAGGAAATGACCACATTTAAGAGAAGGAGTTGAGGAAGAATATGGATTCAGTTTTGGTTAAATTGATTTCAAGGTACATGTGGGACATCTAAATAAAGATGCTTAGTTGACAGTTGTTTATAACGACAAAAGCTGAGGAGAGAGAGAGCTGAGCTGTAGATAGAGGTTTAGGTATTATCAGCATATAGTTAGCCACTTCGGTCCTTTTGGGAAAAGGAGATGTATATTAAATTACCCAGTAAACTGCTCTCATTTATTTATTTCTTCAGGAAACATTTGTTAAGGACCTGTTTGTTCCAGATTTTATGCTAAGCCTGAGTAATATAAAGATCTAAAGGATGGCTTTTGCTGTTAAGGAGCAAATTGAGGGAGATGAACACATGAAGTAATTTCAATATAAGAAGATAGGTGTTGATAACGATAACCAGAGAGGCTATGGAAATAAGTGTAATTCTCTTAGCCTGGAAGTGCAGGGGGAGACTTCTTAGAGATGACAGCTATTTATTCTAGAAGGATGAATATGTGTTAGGAAAAAAATGGGTGAGTGAAAACTATTCTTGGGAAGGAGGAGTATCATTAGCTAAGGCATGAGTAGCTGAAAAAACACGAAGTTTGGGAGAGTTACCCAGAAACTTGGCATGTTAAGAGTCTTAAGTGTGAGGCAGGAATGGTAGGAAATGAGGCTTGTGGGCAGTATTATAGGTGATGGTAAGCGTGGACAGAAAACTACTGAAAGATTTTTAGTTGGGAGTGACATAAAACATGTAACTGAACCAGTCTTAAAAGGTACCTGCCAGGCAAATTCATGGTGGGGGTAGAATTCCAGGCAGAGAATGTAGTTTGAGCAAAAAGCCTGGAGGTGTGAAATAGCAGGTCACTTCCGGGGATTTAGAGTGTTCTTTTAATACTGGAGTGTGGAATACAAGGAAGGGCATGCAGAGAGATGAGAGTAGTTGAAGGGGTCAAATCTTGGAGGGTCTTGTGCTGAAGAGCTTGAAATTTATCCTGCCAACGGTCAGTCTGGCACTAATGTAGTAGGGCTCAAGAAGAGAGATGAGGAATCAGTAGGCCTGATGAGAGATAAGAGCCTGACCTAAAGATGTGACAGAAGGAATGGAGAAATCAGATTCAAGGAATTACAACTGTTCTCATCCTTGGCTATAGACCAAGAGCACCTGTGAAGTGTCTTAAAAATGAAATCAGCTGCATCACAATACTGGCGATCCTGTTTGCTAAGTCTGGGCATGGGCCTGAGCATCTTATTTTGCTTTTTAATTTTGTATTTTACATTAATATAAGTAAAACTGAGGTTTTTTTGTGTGTGTACAGTTACAAGAATTTTAACAAATGTGAAGATTTATGTAAGCTCTACCATGATTAAGATATCAAATAGTTCTAGCATCCCAAAAAAACTCTTTGTTACTTCCTTGTAGTCACAAACTTCTCCCCATTTCTAATCCCTGACAATCACTGCTCTGTTCTATATCACTATAATTTTGTCTTTTTGAGAATGTCACATATATCAGATCATATAGTATGTAAGCTTTGAGTTTGGCTTTTTTCATTCAGCATGTCTTTGAGATTCATCCAAGTTGCTCATGTATTAAAAGTCTGTTCCTTTTTATTGCTCAGTAATAGTCCATTATATCCATGTACTACAGTTTATCTGTCAACCATTGAGTTGTTTCCAGCTTTTGTTAGTATGACTAGAGCTGCTGTAAATATTCATGTATAGATTTTTATTTGAACATAAGTTTTCATTTCTCTAGGGTAGGTACCCAGGAGTGGGGCTGCTGGGTCATATGGTAAGTATATGTTTAACTTTATAAGAAACTTCCAAACTGTTTTCCAGAGTGGCTGTACCATTTCACATTTTCATCATCACTGTTGGAGAGTTCCAGTTGCTCCATATTTTCACTAGCTCTTGTTGGTGTCTATATTTTAACTATTGTTAAACTATTTTAATAGGTGTGTAGTAGTATCTCCTTATGGTTCTCATTTCATTTTCTTAATGGCTGCTGTTATTGAACATCTTTTCATGTACTTATTTGCCATGTTATATCCTTTTGGTGAAATGTCTTAAGTCTTTTGCTCATTTTTTGATTTGGTTGTTTTACTGTTGAGTTTTAAGAGTGTGTGTATGTGTGTGTATTTATATATATTTCATTTATTTAAAAATGCATATATATACACACACAGAAGTCCATTGTCAGATATGTGACTTGCAAGTAACTTCTGTAGCCTACCTTTTCATTTTCTAAACAGTGCCTTTCACAAAACAAGGCTTTATTTTTTGTTAAATCCAATTTATTAGGGGCGCCTGGATGGCTCAGTCAGTTACGTGTCTGCCTTCGGCTCAGGTCATGATCCCAGGGTCCTGGGATGGAGCCCTGCATCAGGCTCCCTGCTTCTCCCTCTCCTTCTGCCTGCCACTCCCCCTGCTTGTGTGCTCGCTCGCTCTCTGTCTCCGTGTGTCAAATAAATAAAATCTTTTTTTAAAAGTCTAATTTATTAATTTTTTTAATGTCTCATTGTTCCAACATGGTTTGTAGAAAAGATTTTCCTTTCTTCATTGAATTGTCTTTGCATCTTTGTCAAAAATCAATTTGCTGTGTTTCTGTGGCTCTGTATCTGGACTCTAACTTGTTTATTGGTCTCTGTGTCTGTCCCTTCTCTAATAATCACATCATTTTGATTATTGTAACTTTAAAGTCTTGAAGTTGGAGATTGTATTTCTTCCCACTTTATTTTTTTAATCAGAATTATTTTATCTAGTTACATTGATTTTCCTTGTAAACTTCAGAATCTCCTTATCTATCTACAGAAAATTTTGCTGGCATTGTGATTGGCAGTAAGTTAAATCTGTAGATCATTTTGGGGAGGATTGACATCTTTATTATTTTGAGACTTCCAGTCCATGAACGTATGTCTCTCCTATTCTTTAGTTCTTTAATTTCTTTCATGTTTTGCTAGGTTTATACTTAAGAATTTCATTTTGGCGGGAGCTATTATAAATAGTATTGTTTTCAAAGTTTTGGTTTCCATTCATTGTTAGTATATAGAAATTTGGTTTTTGTGTGTTAAAACTTTGCTAACTGCATTTATGTGTTCTAAGAATTTTTCTTTGGATTTCTTGGGATTTTTTTTTACTTACACAATCATGTCATCTGTGAATAAGAATAATTTTATTTCTTCCTTTCCGGTCTGCATGCCTTTTATTTCTTTTTCTGGCCTATTGCTCTGACTGGGACATTACTGCACAGTTGAAATGGTGACAATAGACATTCTTGCCTTGTTCCAAATCTTGGGGGAAAGCATTCAGTTTTTCATCACTAAGTTTGGTGTTAGCTATAGGTTTTTTGTAGGTACTCTTGTATATTATTTTATATCCTGATATTTTCATTTAATATATAATTGACGTTTTTCCATTCCATTAACTGTTCTTCCAAAACAATTTTTTTCCTACAATAATAAGTTTATTTTTATGCTCATGGGGTCTGGGCTAGGCTTAGTTGGCCAGTTCTGCTTTAGGCTGCAGGGGTAGTGGGCTGAGTCTGTTCCACATGTTCCTGACCCTCCTTGTTTTTTTGTTCTTTGTTTTTAATTCCCATTATAGTTAACATACACTGTTATATTAGTTTCAGGTGTACAGTATAGTGATTCAGTAGTTCTATACATTAAGGGCTGATCATGATAAGTGTACTCTTAATTCCCTCTACTTATTTCACCCATCCCCCACCCACCTCCACTCTGGTAACCATCAATTTGTTCTCTGTAGTTAAGAGTCTGTTTTCTGGTTTGTCCCATTTTTTGTTCATTTGTTTTATTTTTTAAATTCCACGTATGAGTGAAATCATATGGTATTTGTCTTTGAGTTATTTCACTTATTATACTCTCTACGTCCATCCTTGTTGTTGCAAATGACAAGATTTCATTCTTTTTTATGGCTCAGTAATATTCCATTGTATCGATATACATCTTTATCTACTCATCTATCCGTGGACACTTGGGTTGCTTCCATAATTTGGCTATTGTAAATGATGCTGCAATAAACATAGGGGTGCATATGTCTTTTCCAATAAGTGTTTTTGTATTCTTTGGGTAAATACCCAGTAGTAGAGTTACTGGATATGGATTATATGATAATACTATTTTTAATTTTTTGAAAAACTTCCGTACTGTATTCCACAGTGGTTGCACCAGTTTGCATTCCTACCAACAGTGCAAGGGTTCCTTTTTCCTTCACATCCTTGTCAGCACTTGTTTCTTGTGTTTTTGATTGTAGCCATTCTGACAGGTGTAAGGGGATATCTCATTTGTGGTTTTGATTTGCATTTCCCTGATGATTTGTGATGTTGAGCATGTTTTCATGTATCTGTTGACCATCTGTACCTCTTTGGAGAAATGTCTGTTCATGTTTTCTGCCCATTTTAATTGGATTATTTGGTTTTTTGGTGTGTTGAGCTGTATAATTTCCTTATATTTTTTGGATACTAATCCTTTATTGGATATGTCATTTGCAAATATCTTCTCCCATTCAGTAGGTTGTTTTTTTATTTTGTTGATTGTTTCCTTTGCTGTGGAGAAAATTTTTATTTTGATGCAGTCCCAGTAGTTTACTTTTGCTTTTGTTTCCCTTGCCTTAGGAGACATCTAGAAAAATATTGCTACAGCCAGTGTCAGCAAAATTACTGCCTGTGTTTTCTTCTAGAATTTTTATGGTTTCAGGTCTCACAGGTCTTTACTCCATTTTGAGTTCATTTTTGTATATGGGGAAAGAACGTGGTCCAGTTTCATTCTTTTGTATGTAGCTATCCAGTTTTTCCAACTCCATTTTTGAAGAGACTGTCTTTTTGCCATTGGTTATTCTTGCTTCCTTTGTCGAATATTAATTGGCCATAAAATCATGGGTTTATATCTGGGTTCTATTCTGTTGCATTGATCTTTGTGCCAGTACAATACTGTTTTGATGACTACAGCTTTATATCTTAAAATCTGGGATTGTGGTACCTTCAGTTGTGTTCTTTTTCAAGATTGCTTTGGCTACTCAGTCTTTTATGGTTCCATAAATATTTTAGGATTATTTGTTCTAGTTGTATGAAAAATGCTATTGGTATTTTGTTAGGGATGGCATTAAATCTGTAGATTGCTTTGGATAGTATGGACATTTTAACAATGTTTGTTCTTCTAATCCATGAGCATGGAATATCTTTCCATTTGGTCATCTTCAGTTTCTTTTTTCGGTGTTTTATAGTTTTCAGAGTACAGGTCTTTCCCTCTTTGGTTAAGCTTATTCCTAGATATTTTATTATTTTTGGCACAATTGTAAATGGGATTGTTTTAATTTTACTTTCTATTTCATTATTACTGTACAGAAATGCAACATTCTGTATATTGATTTTTTGTATCCTGCAACCTTACTGAACTCATTTATCAGTTGTAGTAGTTTTTTGGTGGAGTCTTTTGGGTTCCCTATGTATAGTATCATGTCATCTGCAAATAGTGTAAGTTTTACTTCTTCCTTACCAATTTGGATGCCTTTAATTTCTTTTTCTTGTCTGATTGCTGTGGCAAGGACTGTCAGTACTATGTTGAATAAAAGTGGTGAGAGTTTGTCTTGTTCTTGACCTTAGGGGAAAAGCAGTTTTTCACCACTGAGTATGATGTTAGCTGTGGGTTTTTCATATATGGTCTTTGTTATGTTGAGGTATGTTCCCTCTAAACCTGCTTGGTTGGGTTTTAATCATGAATGGATGTTGTACTTTGTCAGATCCTTTCTCTGCATCTGTTGAAAGGATCATATGGTTTTTATCCTTTCTCTTGTTGATGTGATGTATCACATTGATAGATTTGCAAATATTGAGCCATTCTTGCATCCCAGGAATAAATCCCACTTGATCATGGTGAATGATTCTTTAAATGTACTATTGTTGGATTTTGGTTTGCTAATATTTTGTCTAGGATTTTTGCATCTGTGTTCATCAGTGATGATGGTCTATAGTTTTGTTTTTTGGTTTTTTTTGTAGTGTCTTTTATCTGGTTTTGGTATCAGAGTAATGCTGTCTTCATAGAATGAATTTAGACACTTTCCTTCCTCTTCTATTTTTTGGGATAGTTTGAAAAGAATAGATATTAGGGCGCCTGGGTGGCTCAGTTGGTTAAGCGACTGCCTTCGGCTCAGGTCATGATCCTGGAGTCCCTGGATCGAGTCCCGCATCGGGCTCCCTGCTCGGCAGGGAGTCTGCTTCTCCCTCTGACCCTCCCCCCTCTCATGTGCTCTCTCTCATTCTCTCTCAAATAAATAAATAAGAAATCTTTAAAAAAAAAAAAAAAGAAAAGAATAGATATTAACTCACAGATTCTTTAAATGTTTGTTAGAATTTACCTGTGAAATGGTCTGGTCCTGGACTTTTGTTTGTTGGGAGTGTTTTGATTACTGATAAAATTTCATGGCTGGTAATGAGTCTGTCCAAATTTTGTATTTATTCCTGATTCAGGTTTGGAGGGTTATATGTTTCTAGGAATTTATCCCTTTCTTTCAGGTTGTCCAGGTTGTTGGCATATAATTTTTCATAATATTCTCTTATAATCTTTTATATTTCTGTGATGTTAGCTGTTATTTCTCCTCTTTCATTTCTGATTTTGTTAATTTGAGTACTCAATTTATTTATGAGTCTGGCTAAAGGTTTATCAGTTTTGTTAAATTTTTCAAAGAATCAGCTCCCAGTTTCACTGATGTGTTTTTTAGTTTCTATATTAGTTATTTCTGCTTTTATCTTTATTATTTCCTTTTATTGGTTTTGGGTTTTGTCTGCTCTTTTTGTAGATCCCTTAGGTGTAGAGTTAGGTTGTTTATTTGAGATTTTTCTTCCCGTTTGTGGTAAGCCTCTACTGCTTATAATCATCTCTCTTAGAACAGCTTTTGCTGCATTCCAAAGATTTTGGACCATTGTGTTTTCATTTTCATCTCTCTTCATGTATTTTTTTATTGCCTCTTCTGTTTCTTGGTTGACCCATTCATTGTTTAGTAGTGTGTTATTTAACTTCCATTTATTTGTGTTATTTCCAGATTTTTGTGGTTGATTTCTAGTTTCATAGTGTTGTGGTCATAAAAGATGCATGGTATGGCTCCAATCATTTGGAATTTGTTAGACTTGTTTTGTGTCCTAACATGTGATCTATTCTGGAGAATGTTCCATGTGCACTTGAAAAGAATGTGTATTCTGTTGTTTTTGGATGGAACGTTCTGAATATATCCATTAGATACAACTGGTCCAACATGTCGTTCAAAGCCACTGTCTCCTTGTTGAATTTCTTTTTGGATGATCTATCCATTGATGTAAGTGGGTTGTTAAAGTCCCCCCCCCATTACCATATTACTATTGATTACTTCCTTTATGTTTGTTATTAGCTGCTTTATATGTATTTGGGTGCTCCCATATTGGGTGTGTAAATATTTAAAATTGTTATATATTCTTGTTGGATTGTTCCCTTTATGATTATATAGTGTCCTGTTTTGTTTCTTGTTACAGTCTGTTTTATAGTCTGTTTTGTCTGATACAAATATTGCTATCCTGGCTTTTTTTCACTTTCATTTGCATGATAAATGCTTTTCCATCCCTTCACTTTCAATCTGCATGTGTCTTTAGGTCTGAAATGAGTCTCTTGTAGGCAGCATATACATGGGTCCTGCTTTTTTGTCCTGTGTCACCCTGTATCTTTTGATTGGAACATTTAATCCATATGCATTCACAGTAATTATTGATAGGTATGTACTCATTGCAGTTTTGTTACTTGTTTCCTTGTTTTATGGTTGTTTTTGTAGTTCTTTGTTCCTTCTCTTGCTCTCTCAGTTTGCAGGCTTTCTTTAGTTGATGTGCTTGGGTTACTCCTTTTTTTTGCATATCTGTTACTGGTTTTTGATTTGTGGTTGCGTTGTTTGTATATAACATCTTATGCATATAGCAGTCTACTTTAAGTTTATGGTTGCTTAAGTTTGAACCCATTCTAAAAGCACTAAATTTTTACTCTTCTCCTCCCCTCACATTTTAGGTATATGGTGTCATACTTTACATCCTTTTATTCTGTGAAGCCCTTGACTGCTTTTTGTAGATAAACTTAATTTTACTGCTTTTGTGTTTATACTTTTTTTTTTTTACTCCTACTAATGGTCTTTCCTTTCCACTTAGAGTCCCCTTTAACAATTCTTCTAGGGCTGGTTTAGTGGTCATGAATTCCTTTAACTTTTGTTTTTCTGGGACACTGTCTCTTCTATTCTGAATAATAGCCTTGCTGGATAGAGTATTTTTGGCTGCAGTTTTTTTTTTTTCTTTCAGCACTTTGAATATATCATGACGTTCCCTTCTGGCCTGCAAGTTTCTGCTGAAAAATCAGCTAAGAGCCTTATGGGGTTCTCTTTGTATGTAACTGTTTTCTTTTCTTTTGCTGCTTTTAAAATTTTCTCTCTATCACTATTTTTTGCTATTTTAGTTACTACGTATCTTCATATGGACCTCCTTGGGTTGATTTTGTTCAGGATTCTCTGTGCCTCCTGGATCTGGATTCCTATTTCCTTCCCCAGATTTTCAGCTGTTGTTTCTTCAAATAAATTTTCTGCTCCCTCTCTCTCTCTTTTCCTTCTGAGATCCCTATAATGTGAATGTCATTATTCTTGATAGTGTCAGAGTTCCCTAAGTCTGTTTTCATTTTTTATTATTATTTCTCTCCTGTTCAGCTTGATTGCTTTCCATTACTTTGTCCTCTAGGTCACCAATCCATTCTTCTGCTTCCTTTAATATATTGTTTATTCCATTTAGTATATTTTTCATTTCAGTTACTGAGTTCTTCATCTCTCATTGGTACTTTTTGATGATTTCTGTCTTTTTTAAAGGTCTCATTGAGATTCTCCACTCTTTTCTCATGTCCAGTGAGTATCTTTATGACCGTTACTTTAAATTCTCTATCAGGCATATTATTTACCTCCATTTCATTTAGCTCTCTTGCTGTGATTTTGTCCTCTTTTATTTGGGACATACTCCTCTGTCTCCTCATTTTGTCCAACTCTGTTTCTGTGTGTTAGGCAAGTCAGCTATGTCTCCTGCTCTTCAAAGTAGTGGCCTTATGAAGAAGAGGTCCTATAGTGCCCTAAAAGCACAGTGTCCCTGCTTACCAGAACCTGGCACTTCTGGGTGTCTCCTGTGTGTGTTGCATGGGCCATGCTGTTGTGGCTGAGCCCTTTTTCTCTTTAGTCCATTTATCTGTAATGGCTCTCTCTGCCTCTTGTGGGCAGAATTTGTTCCCTGTGTTGCTAGTGGGCCAGTCTTTGGCCACCTTGGGTGTAAATTGCATCAAACCATGCATTTGCCAGAGATGCAGTGTCACCAGCTGTATGAAAATGGGGAGGTGAGGCACTCGGTGCCAGCAGGGTAAGGGTGGGTTTGCTGTAGGGGGAGATCTGGACCTCAGTCCTCCTGTGTTTGCAGGAGAATTCTGGGGCCCGGTGCACTGTTAGCAAGCTAAATAGTGAATGTTGGTGCCATGCTGGTTCCTTCAGGTTTCTGTGGTCCATGTATTTATGTTGGGGGGGCAGTGGGGTAGGGAAATGGTGCCTTCCAGCTCCATTCTTCCTAGAGAAGGCTCCAAAAATCCTGCCCCCTTCCATCACTTGCTCTGAGATTGGTAAACAAATCCCTCTGCCATGTCCCCCAGGTGGTTTTTCAAACTGCTGCTTCTATGCTGTATCTCCAAGGGGCTCTATGTTGTGTTGTCTTTTTAGGGGCAGGGACTCTGCCCTCCCTGCTCTCCTGGGAGCCTGCTAATTTTTTAAAGTTACAGGTGTTAAGGCTCACTGATTTTAAGAATTGGGGAAATTCAGCCCCTCTGGTTTTCAGAGCCAACTGTTATGGGGATTCATCTTCTTTATGTAGGTTCCCTTGTGTCAGTCTGTCTCTGCCCTTTCCACGACCATAGTGTCCTTCCCTTCCAAGACAGTCCTGTGGTCACTTTAGTTCCTTACCATGTCTTCACCCATCCTATCCTTTTTGATGTTACCTCTTCTTTACATTTAGCTGTGGAGAGTCTGTTGTGCTAGTCTTCAGGTCATTTTCTGGGTTTTTTTTTACACCAATGTGGGTGTTAGCTAGTATCTGTGGGGTGAGGTAAGCTTTGGGTCCTCCCACTCCCCCATCTTCCCAGAAGTCTTTTATAGCTATTCTTTTTTTTTTTTTTCCTTTTTTAGGTAAACTTTTTATTTTGAGGTAATTGTAGACTCACATGCAGTTGTAAGAAAGAATACAGACATCGTGTGTATTTTTTACCTAGTGTACCCCATGGTAACACCTTGTAAAAATATAGTACAGTATCACAGCCAACTACCAACATTGCTACAGTCCTCCCATCACATTCAGATTTACCCCCTTGTTCATATATTCATTTGTGTGTATGTGTGTATAGCTAATAAGCTATACATGATTTTATAGCACACATGGGTTCCTGTATCCACTGTCACAGTCAAGACCCAGAACAGGTCCATCATCACGAGGATCCCTCATTACCATATTCACCCATCCCTAAACTCTGCAACCACTAATCTGTCTCCATTTATAAAATTTGTCATTTAAAAAATGTTACGAAATGGAATCATACAGTATATAACCTTTGGGGATGGTTTTTTTTTTCACTCAGCATAATTCCCTAGAGATTCATCCAAATTGTTGCTTATATTGATAGTTCCTTTTTTTTTGGTAAGTGGCATTCCATGGTGTGGATGTACCACAGTTTGTTTAATCATTTACCTACTGAAAGACATCTGGGTTGTTTAGTTTTTCACTATTATGAACAAAGCTGAATGAATGATCATTCTTGTACAGGTTTTTTGCCAGATCATATATATGGTCATTGCGTGGCTAGCTTATAAGGAACTGTAAACTGTTTCCCAGAGTGGTGGTAATCATTTTACATTCCCACTAACGATGCATATGGGATCCAGTTTCTCTGCACATTCACCGACATTAACTATCTTTTTTTCTTTTTTGTAGCAACTCTTAAAAGTTGAGGAAACTCCTTTCTATTGCTAGATTGTTGAGAATTTTTATCATGTTGAGTTTTGTCAGATGCTTTTTCTGCATCAGTTGATACGACCATATGATTTTTCTTCTTTAGCTTCTTCATGTGGTGGATTACATTGGTTGATTTTTTTGAATATCTAATTAGCCTTAGCTCCTTGGAATAAATCCCAGCTGGTCATGGTGTATAATTTTTTTCCTTAGATTACTGGATTCTATTTTCTAATATATTTGTTGAGGATATTTACTTGTATATTCATAAGTGGTAGGGATCTGTATTTTCTTTTCCTGGGCTACTCTTTATGTCTGTGCAGTGCAATCCTGTTACTGACTACTCAGCATGAAGTCACATTTGACAGGTTAAGTTTTCAGTCCTGCACAAAACTGCCCTCACTCAGCCACTAGCCCTAAGCTCTAGAGTTTCTAGGACACCTGTACTTCTAACCAACTGGCTACACATTTGAGGTTCCCACTTCCCCCTCAGATTGCTAGAACAGTTTTCAGGACTCAGGAAAGTGCTTTGTTTAGGATTACAGTTGTAAGGAATACAAATCAGGACCATCTAAGAGACCATAAAGTCCGGGAGAGCTCTAAATGCAAATCTTTCATATCCTCAGGATTTGTCACCTCACTGCCACATCAGTGTGTATCACCAGCTTTTTTTCCTCTTTTGATAATAGACATCCTTACAGGTATGACCTGATATCTCGTTGTGGTTTTTATTTGCATTTCCCTAAGGATTAGTGATGTTGAACACCCACCTTTTCCTGTGCCTGTAGGCCATCTGTGTGTCTTTGGAAAAATGACTGTTGAGGCCTTTTGCCCATTTATTAATTGGATTGTCTTTTTGCTATTGAGTTGTATGAGTTCTTTTATATTTTGGATGTTAACCCCTTATTTGAAACATGGTTTGCAAATATTTTCTCCCATTCTATACATTGCCTTTTCATTCTGTTGATGGCTTCCTTTGCTGTACAGAACTTTTTAGTTTGACATAGTTCTACTTGTTTATTATTGCTTTTGTTGCCTTCACTTTTGGTGTCAAATCCAAAAAAATCATTGACAAAACCAATATTGAGAGGCCGACCTCCTATGTTTTCTTCTAGGAGTTTGTCAGTTTCAGGTCTTATGTTCATCTTTAATTCATTTTGAAATGATTTTTGTGTGTATGGTGTAAGATAGGGATCCCAGTTTCATTCTTTTGCATGTGAATATCCAGTTTCCCTGCACCATTTATTGAAGAGACCATCCTTTCCCCATTGTATATTCTTGGATAATTTGTGGAGGATTAATTGACCATATATGCATGGGTTTATTTCTGGACTCTCAATTCTGTTTCATTGACCAGTGTGTCTGTTTTTATGTCAGTACCATACTGTTTTTGACTACTGTTGCTTTATAGTTTGAAATCAGGCAGTATGATGACTTCAGCTTCATTCTTTCTCAAGATTGCTCTGGCTGTTTGGGATCTTTTGTGGTTTAGTACAACTTTCAGGATTTTTTTTTTTTTTTCTATTTCTGTGAAAAAAATACCTTTGACATTTTGACCTGGATTGCCTTGTATCTGTGGATCACTGCGGATGGTATGGACATTTTAACAATATTAATTCTTCCAATCCATGAACATGAAATATCTTTTTGTTGATTTGTGTCGTTCTCAGTTTCTTTCATTAATGTCTTATAGTTTTCAGTGTACAGATCTTTCACCTCCTTGCTTAAATTTGTTCCTGAGTATTTTGTTTACATAGACAATTTCTAATAGTTTGTTGCTGGCATATAGAAACTAATTCTTGTATATTTTGTATCCTGCAACTTTACTGAATTCATTTATTAGTTTTAACAGTTCTTGGCTGGAATCTTTAGGGCTTTCTATATATAAAATCATGTCATCTGTAAACAGACATTTTACATCTTTCTTTCCAGTTTGGATACCTTTTATTTCTTGTCTAATACCTCTGGCTAGGACTTCCAGTCCTTTATTGAATGGAAGTGGTGAGGGTGGGCATCCTTTTTCTCTTGATCCTATAGGAAAAGTTTTCAGCTTTTCACTGTTCAATGTGATGTTAGCTGTGGGCTTGTCAGATATGGTCTTTATTATGTTCATGTGCATTCCTTCTATATCCAATTTTTTGAGAGGTTTTTTTTTTTTTCATGAAAGGATGTTGAATTTTATCAGATGCTTTTTCTGCATCTGTTGAGGTGATTATATGCTTTTTATTCTTCATTTTGTTCATGTGGTGTATCATACTGATTTGTGTATGTCGAACTATCCTTGCATTTCAAGGATAAATCCCACGTGATATCTTTTCTAGTAGAAGCAATTAGTGCTATAGAGTTCTCTTTTAGCACAGTTTAGCTGTGTTCCATAAAACTTTTTTGTTGAAGGTTTATTATTATTTAGCACCATGTATTTTTAAATTTTACTCAGGACTTCTTTTTGATCCTTGAATTGTTCAGAAATATTATTTAATTTAGTTCCCCTTGATTCCTTGGTTTTATTCCATTGTGGGCAGAAAATATACTCTGTATGATTTTAGTTCTTTTAAATTTGTTGAAGTTTAATTTGTGGTCTATGATATGGACCATGTTGGTGAATATTCATGGGCATTTGATAAGAATGTGCATTCTTTTGTTGAGTAGAGTGTTGTATAAATTTAGATCCTATTGATTGATGGTGTTATTCAGTTCTGTGTCTTTGGTGATATTTTTGTCTAGTAGTTCTATTAATTGTTGTGAGAGGGGTGTTGAAGTCTTCAACTATAATTGGAGGTTTCTGTTTCATGTGTTTTGAAGCTCTTTTATTTGTTGCACACACATAAAGGATTGCTGTTCTTGGTGTGTTGACCCTTTTATCATTACTCTGTAATGTTCTTTGTTTCTGGTCATTTTTTTCTTGTTCTACTTCATCTGACATTAGTGTAGCCATTCCTGTTTTCTTTTTCTTTTCTTTTTTTTTTTAATTTTATTCATTCATTTATTTATTTATTTTAGAGAGAGGGCATATATGGTGGAGGGGGAGCAGAGGGAGAGAGAATCCCAAGCAGGCTCCAGGCTCAGCTCAGAGCCTGGTGTGGGGCTCAATCCCACAACTCTGAGATTATACCCTGAGCTGAAATCAGTTGTCAGACGCCCAACTGACTGAGCCATCCAGGTGCCCCCCTGCTTTCTTTTGATTAATGTTTATGTGGTCTATCTTTTTTCATTCATTTACTCCCAGCCTACCTTTCTCATTATATTTGAAGTTGGTTTCACGTAGATAACATAGAGTTGGTTCATATTTTTAAAAACTGGTCTGCTAAAGTCTGTCTTTTAATTGTTATGTTTAGACCTTTTACATTTAATGTAGTATTGATATGTTAGAGATTAATTCTGCCATTTTTCCTTTGTTTTATTCTATTTTTGTTTCCTGTGTGTCCCTTTTCCTGCCTTTATGTGGGTTCCTTGAACAATTCTTAGAACTCCATTTTGTTTTTTCTATGGAGTTTTGAGTGTATCTCAGTATTTGTTTTTTAGTGGTTATGTTAGATATTACATTATCCATATGTAACTTGTCATAGTATACTGATGTCAACATTTTACCAATTTGAGTAACCTGTAGAAAGCTTAGCTGTTCTGTTTAGGTCTCATTTTCTTACCTCTGTATAGTATTATTGTTTTAAATAGTTCCTCTACATATATTAGGAATCACATAAGATAATGTTTTATTTTTACTTCAAATGTCTGATATCATTTAGAAAATTCAAGTGGGGAAAAGATAGTGTTACATTTTCCCATATTTTTATACTTTACATTCTTGGTGTTTCAAATTTTCTTCTTTACTATTTCCTTTCAGTTTGAATAACTTCTTTTTAGGTAGGTCTGGTGGTAACCTTTTGTTTTCCTTTTTCTGAGAGGGTCTTAATTTTACCTTCATACCTTCAAAATCTTTTCACTGGATATAGAACTTTGGATGACAGTTCTTTTCTGTCAGGTCTTGGAAATGTGTCATTGCCTCCGAATGTTGGCCTCCATATTTTCTGATGAGAAATCTTCTGTCATTTGAATCTTTGTTTTTCCATAGTTAATGTCTTTTTTTTTCTACCTGCTTTCAGAATGTTTTCTTTGTCCTTAATTTTCTGAAGTTTGATTAAGTGTCTTGGCATGTGTTTCTTTGGATTCCTATTCTGTTTGGGTTTTCTCAGCTTCTTGAATCTGTAGGTTTGTGTGTTTTGCCAAACTTGGGTAGTCTTCAGCTGTTATTTCTTCATACACTGTTTTAGCCCTGCATTCACTCTTTCTCCTCTCCTTCTGGGACTTTTGTTATATGAATAATACATCTTTTGTTATTCTTACTAGATCTCTGAGGATCTGTTCATTTTTTTTTTTCCAGTATATTTTTACCTGTAATTCAGGTTGGTTAATTTCTATTGTTCTGTCTTCAAGTTCACTGATTTCCTTCCTCTATCATATTTACTTAGCTGTTGAATCAATTCAGTGAATTTTTAATTTTGTGTATTGTAATTTTCAGTTTTTAAATTTCCCCTTGGTTCTTTTTTATATCATTTCTTTGCTGACTCTGTACTTTTTAAATTTGTTTCAAGTATGTTTATAGTGGCTAGTGAAGAATTTTTATGATGGCTGTTTTAAAATCCTTGTTAGATAATTTTAATGTCTGTGTTGCCTTGGAGTTGGCATCTGTTGATTCTCTTTGCTCATTGAAGTTGAGATTTTTGTGGTACTTGGTATTTTGGGTGATTTTCAGTTGTATCTTGGATATTTTGAGTGTTATGTTGTGAGATTCTGGATGCTATTTAATATTTATTTTGCAAATAGTCACTCTGTTTAGGTATAGTATGCATGTCCAGGTGGAGTTGGATGTTCAGCTCCTTCCTGGGACTAATGATACCAGGGTGGGTGGAAGCAAATGGCCTACTTGAACTGCCTAGTTGCTGCTGAGCTGGGGGTTGGCCCTGCCAGCACTATTCCTGCAGATATAGAGTATTGCCCAGTAGCACCACCTTGCACCACTTTATTCTTCCTCTTTGCTGCCTTGTGGGGTTGGAAGTTTAACTGCCCATTTAGCCCCACTGACATTACTGTTGTGGGGAAAGCTTAGGGTCATTTGTTCTGCCCCACTGCCACCAGGTGGGAGCATAAGTCCGGCTACCCCCTTCAGCCCCATTGACACTGCAGATGAAGTTTTTCCTTTAGGCTTTGGTAACAGTTGGGCAGATAATATTTAAAAAGTTTTCTGTTCTACTGGCTGCTCTTTTACCTGTCTTTGGCTAGTGGGAGATGGATTTTCTTGAGGCATTTTTGAGGTGGGGTGGGGTCTATGTCTGTTGGTAGTTACAGGTTGGGGCTTCTTCAGCATGCTATCCAGGATATATAGGAGGCAGAAAGAAAACCCGGGGAATTCACCACTGTGTTATTCCTCAAGTCTCTAGGTCCTTCTTTACCTTTGTCTTCTCTACCAGTCTTTCTTTGTTGTATTACATGTTCTAGGATTTCCTGGTTATAAGAGGTTGGACTTGTGAGGAATGGGGCTTACTACATCCTGGCCAAAACAAATTATGTCTTTTTTCTTTTTAAATTGTGGTGAAATACACGTACCATAAAATTTATCGTCTTAACCATTTTTTAAGTGTGCAGCTCAGTAGTGTTAAGTACATTCACATTTTTGCGTAAATCTCCAGAGTTCTTTTCATCTTGTAGAACTAAAACTCATTACCCACTAAACAATTATCTCTTCTTCCCTCCCCACAAACCCTGGCAACCTGTCATTCTACTTGTTATCTCTATGAATTTGATTACTCCAAGTAATTCATATGAGTGGAATCATACAGTATTTGTCTTTTTGTGAGTGGTTTATTTCACTTAGCGTAATGTCTTCAAGGTTCATCCGTGTTGTAGCATATGTCAGAATTTCCTTCCTTTATAAGGCCGAATGTGTACATACATTGTATTTGTATACCATATTTTGTTTATTTATTCATCTGTCAAGGAAACTTAGGTTGCTTCCACCTTTGGCTAGTATGAATAATGCTGCTGTAAGAACATGGATATACAAATATCTCTTCATGACCCTGCTTTTCATTTTTTGGGGTGTATACTCAGAAGTGGAATTACTGGATCATATTATATTTTAATTTTTTCAGGGATTACCATACTGTTGTTAGTAGCAGCTGCACCATTTTCCATTCCCACAAATAGTGCACAGGTATTTCAGTGTCTCCATATCCTCACCAACACTTGTTAACTTTGGTTTTTTTGACAGTAAGGCATTCTGACAATGAAAAAGTGGTATCTCATTGTGGTTTTGATTTATATTTCCCTAATTATTAGTGATGTTGAGCATCTTTTCATATGGTTGTTGGCCATTTGTCTACCTTCTTTGGAGAAATGTGTATCCAGGTTCTTTGCTCATTTTTAAATCAGGTGGTTTGTGTCTTTGTTGGGTAGTAGGAGTTTTTGTTTTTTGTTTTTTTTTTTAATATCATTCTGAGTATTAACCCCTTATGAGATAAATGATTTGCAAACATTTTCTCTCATTCCTTAGTTTGACTTTTCACTCTTGATTGCATCCTTTTATACATAGTTTTTAATTTTGATGTAGTCTAATTTTACTTTTGTTTCCTGTGCTTTCAGTGTCCCATCCAAGAAATCATTGCCAAATCCAGTGTCACAAAGCTTTTCCTCTATATTTTCTTGTAAGGGTTTTAAAGTTTCAGCTCTTATTTTTAGGTCTTTGATCCATTTTGAGTTAATTTTTGTATATGGTGTAAGGTAAGGGTCCAAAGATAAAACTCTTAATATTAAAAGGAGTTGCTAGTAAACACACAAAATTCTAAAGAAATTTGAGTTGTTTGGTTATTAGAATTCTCTTTTTTTACTTTGGTGACCTCCTAAGGCTTTCTGCAGTATTGCGTATTTTATTTAAGCTACTCTTTTATAGAAGGTACATTACTGTGTAGGTTGTCTATGGTGGTTATGAGTATTGTATAAAAAGCAAAAAGAACAAGTAGTCCTAGAATAAGAGAGAAGAATCCGCATTCTCGTTTTGTTTACTTCATACTGTTCATTCAGATAGATGCCATGATATCGTGAACAAAAGCCCTGACAGTCAGTTTTTTTAATTCTGTTCTGATTCTACCATTTATTAGATTTGAGACAAGAAAGTAATCAAGTCTTTTTGGGTCTCCTTTCTCATCTGTAATGCCTACTTAATAGGGTTATTACAGGATTAAATGAGACAGTATATATAGTCAGTGTTTTTATTCCCTACGTTGTGGTTGGCAAGGTGATGTATATATAGACAATTTATGTACAAAACCATAAGTATCTACATAATATTAAGGCAGTTGCTTAAATCATTCGGTTTTTCAAAGTAAAGTGGCAGTTAATGCAGGTATCTTGGTAAAGGAAAATCTATTGAACTGAACGCTTATAATTCATACACCTTCCATAATATATATCATACTTTAATAAGTTTACATTAAAAATAATGTGTGTAGGGACAATGTTATACATTACAAGGTTAACAAGAATTTTCTGTATGGTGGGATTGTGGTTGGTATTTTTTTTTTCTCCTTTATACATTTCTGTAGTTTCCAGATTTTCTAAAGTGATCATGGGTTACTTTTATAATTATTTTTTTAAAAGAAACTTAAAAGGTAATTTAATACTGAAATATTTATAAATGGTATACCTCAATTTTGCTTTAATTGAATTCACTGAGGAAGGGGAGCATGAAGTAGTTGGGGGTATTTAGGTGAAAAGGTGGATAATAGAACATGGGATTCATTATATTATTTGTTTTTTACTTTTGAATGTGTCTGGAATTTCCATAATAAAAAGTTTTTAAAAGCTGTTAAAAGAGTGTACTGTGAAATGTGAAACTTAATAAGGACTCAAGTATAAGATGACTTTTTTCTGAGGAGAATAATTTTCGGAGAAGAAAAATCTGTCTCCTGATACTGGAGCATGCATAGTATTTCATAATTATGGGAGGTTTTTTTGTTTGTTTTCTGGGCTTAAGGCTCCTCCATTTTAGCTGAGTCACTTTAGCTGGGCTTTATTCACTTATAGAATATACATGAAATGTCATTTGCTCTGGGTGTATCCAATCATGGATGTCTTTTTTTGTCTTAATAGAATTTTATTGAAATATATTTTATATATCATATAATTCCCCTATTTCTAATGTACAACTTAGTGTTTTTGTTGTTGTTGTTTTTAGTAAATTTAATGAGCTGTGCAACCATCATCATAGATCAATTTTAGAACTTTTCCATCACTTCTGTAAAATCCCTCATGTCTGTTACTTGTTAATCCCTATACCTACCCTTGGCCACCCACTTACCTACTTTCTGTCTCTGTAGATTTGCCCCTTGAGGACATTTCATGTAAACTGAATCATGTATAGAATCTTTTGTGTATGACTTTCTTCTTAGCATAATGTTTTTTAGTTTTATCCTTGTCCTAGCGGGTATCAGTATTTAGTCCCTTTTTATTGTTGAATAGCATTCCATTGTATTGAGTTGATGTGTTTATGCATTCATCTATTGGTGGACACTTAGATTGTTACCAGTTTTTGGCAGTTATGAATAAAGCTGCTTTCAACATTTACATGTAAGTCTTTGGATATATATTTTTATTTCTTTTTGTTAGGTACCTAAGATTGCAATTGCTGGATTATATAGCAAATTTATGTTTAACTTTTTAAGAAATTGCCAGTGTTTTCCAAAGTGGCTACAGCATTTTTCTTCCCAGCAGTGTATGAGGGTTTCCATTTCTCCCTATCCTCCCCAACATTTGTTTATTGTATATCTTTAGAATGTAGAATAGCCATTCTAGGGCTGTGAAATAGTATCTCGTGGATTTGATTTGCATTTCCCTAGACTAATGATGTTGAGCATCCTTTCATGTACCTGTTAGCCATTCATATATCTTACTTATATGATGTATAATGTCTGTTCAGATCTTTTGGCCCATTTTTTAAATTGATTGTCTTCTCATTTAGAGAGATTTATATATCT
Organism: Halichoerus grypus; assembly: GCF_964656455.1. Lineage (NCBI taxonomy): Eukaryota > Metazoa > Chordata > Mammalia > Carnivora > Phocidae > Halichoerus > Halichoerus grypus. Next base: position 63,761,627 of record NC_135716.1, read on the forward strand.
TTACCAACTGAACAACACCCCATACACAATCATCTCTTCTCTCTCTTCCTCTTTGTCATATACCTCTCTTTTTCAGTACTTTGTACCTCTCTAAATTCTTTCTTCTGAAGGTTTAGTTCAAATACCACCTTCTTTTTGAGGGCTTTCCTGCTTAGCTATTACTTACACTTCTGACTTCCCTGGCCTCTTACACGAATTATTATTTGTTCCTTGAAATTTAGTGCTTAATTATTTTAAAAAGTAGAAAGATCTTGGCATTGGTGGACTTAAAATTTGCACTTTGGAATATTGAGTTTCTGATGTGAATATAGTAATTTATAATTTTTCTGAGGCATGAATTTGAATCAGTTGTATATTACTTTTTAAGGCTGGTCTGAGGAAGTGAGTCACTTAGCCAGTAATTGAGATTAGCCACTGCCTAGGAACATGGCAGCTTTGGTTTCTACTTATAAGGTAAATTATTTGCCATAAACTTATTTATAAATTTTAGGACTTTTTTAAAGGTCTGCAGACTATCCTTTATCAATTTCAGTGGCCTGAAAAATTATCTTGAATTTTTAAAATTGTTTTCATGTATAACTTATATCCTCTACTAGATTTTGTGATCATTCACTTAATTCATTCAACAATCATTTACTGAGTGTCCACTATGTTAATAATATTGGTCCTGTCACTAACTGTGTGACCCCGGTGTGTCACTTAGGTATCTCTGTTTTCTCTTGTATACATCAGGAAAACAATAACATCTATCTCAAAGTTGCTGGAGGATCTGCTAAGATACTTTGAAAGCACCTGCAGTAGTATCCAGCACTTGGTAGCTGCTCAGTAGACATTAGGTGTTATTATGTGCACCTTGTGATAAGAACCAAAGATGCATTGGTGTGTAAGACTGACAGCGTCCCTTTTTTTGCATTGTTTATAATCTGGTGGGAAATGGAGACACAGAACAAGTAATTAGATAAGGAGAAATAAAATGTCTATATTTCTCTTGTGTTACCTCACCGCGGGGAATGATGGTTAATTGAGGGGATGGAGATGGGGGAATTTTGGATCAAAACTGTAAGGGAAAGACTGAGTCAATGAAATGATTCCTCTAGTACAGAGTTGTATTAGAAGCCTAACAATATTCATATGTATAACTTACTTGTTTTATCATGCTTTTGAAAATTGTGCTTCAAGAAGTGTCGTATCAAAAAAAAAAAGTGTGGTATCAGTATGCAAGTCTGTTCACAGTTAAGATATGCAAAAAGTAACATTTTCAAAATCTAGCATGTATTTTGGAAGGGCAGAATCAAGCATTTGACTTTCTACCTTAGTATTGCAATTTTGTTAAGTGTCAGGACAAACCAAGAGGTGGACTTGATGGTGGTGCTTCTGGAGATTAAAATTGTGAATGTATGTGTTTAATAAATTTTGCCATGCAGTTATGAGAAATGCAGATTTAGTGTTTTCATATGTGTTTGTGATGGGTCAAACCTTGACTTATATATCATTCTTCAAAGTTCATGTAGATTAGTCGTCGTACTTCAAGGTCTGTATGCTGGACTATAAGAAAATTTGGTATTTAACTCAAAACACTCAGTTATTTAATTCTTATTCCTTGTACTTTTTAATGTAAATATGTGTAAAATTTTGCTGGTCTATACTAAGATACTTTTGAGATTTTTTTTGGAAAATAATTTTATTTGTATCTAACTACTGGTAGAACCTTCTGATAAAATCATAAATGTATGATTACATGAGATGTTTGTTATTATGACTACAACTAGCATAACTTAATTATAGACTAGATACATTATTGAAAAATTTTGTATAGTGTAAATATTTAGAGGTTAAGTCATTTCCCCTTCATTTTCATTTTAAGATTAGAGCTGCTTTTATGAGGAAAAACAGTCCCTAAGACCTAAAAATCTCAGTAAAAATAATGCAAAAAAATTGTTAAAGTAATATTTTTAAGGAACATTGAAATTGGGAATTAATATTTGTAGATTTAAAAGCAGATATCAGCCTTTAATATTAAGCCAAACATTAAAATATTTACCAAAATCTTCATTGTCTTATTTGCTTTTTTAATTTAGTTTCTCAAAATAGTTAAAATATACACGTAGTGTGAAGTTTAGAAAGTACAAAGAGAAAGGTAAAAGATGAAAAATGTTTTCTCCTCTTATCTAGTCACTTAATTTTTTTCCCTTTAGGCAAACACTATTACTATTTCCAGCAAATTCTTTCAGCGAGGGTTCATGCATTTGTATATAGCATAGGTGTTGCTTTAAAAATTTCCCCTATTGTCTATTTTAAGTGGAGCCTTTGTACCTCTATCCCAAATTTAAATACTTTTACTATCCCAAACTTTTAGCTATTTGTTCTAAAAGGCTCATATTTGGAAAGAGTTGTACATTTATGAAATGCTTTCATAAAATCGTTTGGGTGGTTGGTTACTCAGTGTTTATATTGTTTGTACTTTTTTTTTTAAGATTTTATTTATTTGTTTGAGAGAGAGCAAGAGAGAGCGAGCGAGAGCACAAGCAGGGGGAATGACAGAGGGAGAGGGAGAAGCAGGCTGCCTGCTGCGTGAGGAGCTCAACATGGGGCTCGATCCCAGGATCCTGAGATTGTGACCTGAGTTGAAGGCAGACGCTTAACCAACTGAGCCAGCCAGGCAGCCCTGTTGTTTGTACTTTTTCATATTTAAAACTTTGCTCAAAAAAAAGAAAAAAAAAAGATTAAATCTAGCTAAGACAAAGCACTTTCATACCTCTTTGATAAACCTAATATTCTTACGGGATAGACACCTAGATATTATCATCCCTGTTTTAAAAAATCTGTTAAATGAGGTTTAAAAAGTTTTTACAGTGACAGACCCGGGGTTTGACTCTTGTCTTTTTGGGCCTTCAGCCCATTTCTTTCTACTGTATTCCACTTCTTTGACCAAGCCCTGACTTACAATGCAGTATTCTTTCCATGACCCCCATAGCTGCTGCTTCTGCACATCTTATATTGAGCAGAATTTATGAAATGTCTGATTGTTTATTTACCACTAGGGGTGTTAACACTTGGAACAATAACTCTGGTGTTTTTGATTTTCACTGTAGTCACTGCAAGTTGTTGACAGTGAACAGCCATTGCATTCTTTTCTATCTAAATATTAAGTTCCATTAAAGGATCATTTTCATAATTCATGATTTCTTTGAATGCTTATTTCCACTTACTGAGTTTTCTTACATTTGGTTTACCTATATTTAGTGTAATTAGGCAGGCACTTGATCTGAATTCTATTGAGATTTTCATTTTGTATTTTTTTAAAGGATATTTATTTATTTTTAAAGATTTTACTTATTTATTTGACAGAGATATAGAGAGCACAAGTAAGCAGAGTGGCAGGCAGAGGGAGAGGGAGAAGCAGGCTCTCTCCTGAGCAGGGAGACCAACGTAGGGCTCGATCCCAGGTCCCTGAGATCATGACCCTAGCCGAAGGCAGACGCTTAACCGACTGAGCCGCCCAGGCGCCCCTTCATTTTGTATTTTTAAAATTTTTTATACATGAAGTCTGGAATGGAAAAGAAAATTATTGACTTGGAATATTTATCACTCAAATCACATTTCTAGTTTTGGTTTTCAAAACAGGATTCCTTCTATTTCTGAATTAATAAGCAGCACAGTGGTTTTCTTTGTTAGAAAACTGTGATAACACTGTAAAATTAATATTCTTTTTCATTAATGAGTTGTTGAAACTCAGCCATTTGATTTGGCTTGTTATCAAAACCACACTTAAGTCATTCTGTGCCCCTTTTGTCATCTTGCGTTAAGTTACTTCAGGCTTTTTAATCTGTAAAGTGGGCATGCTGGTAATACTGTGTGCTATTCTAAGAATAAGATGTATGTAAAACTGCTCTGTAAATTGTAAAATACACAAATATGAGATATTTTTTATTAGACTTGTTCCTATTCATGCGATTTTGGTGAGCTAATTATAGTTTTCATCACCTTAGAAAATATTTCTCAAGGTTCTCAGTATTTTTTATGAATTTTTAATCCTAGTTTTAAGTTACTTATTATGGAAAAAATGTTTAAATTCATTAGAGAACTTAAATTACACATTATCTTTGGCCAGAGATCAAATGGCCTAAATTTGGCCTAAATTTTAAAAGTTTTACAATTATACAGTGCCTTTCTGTTACAAGTAATTAAAAAATTTAAAGATGTAAAGTTAAATTTGGAAATTCAAAGTTTGAGTTATTTGTAAGCTCTCTCTTAGGTGATTTTTGTTGTTTTATGGTGGAAACTTCACTTTTCACCTTTATTCTGAAAGTTCCACTGATATTCAGGCAATTGAGGTCAGTAATAATAGAATTTTATTATGCTCACAGATTCTCTGTGTGACAGGATTTCAGTTAGGGTATGTTGCTGTTTCACAGTGGGGCCTAAGCTGAGACTCAAATGACTGGGTGAGATGTGAATGGCTGGGAACCAGAATCCTCTGGAGGCTTCTTCACTTACATGTCCGGTGCCTGGGCTGTAATGACTAGAGAGCTGGGCTCAGCTGGGATTGTTGACTGAACCTCCATGGGGCTTAGGCTTCTCACCTCAGGGCTGCTGGGTTCCAAGAGTAGGTGTCTGGAGACCTAGCATTACAGGAGAATCAGTAATAGGGTAAGTAGCTGCTCTTGGTAGTTGTCCTCTGTTACTTCCACTGCATCCTGCTGGTTATAAATGTATCTCCACAACTAGCCCTGATTCAAGGGGAGGAGAATTAGATTCTGTATCTTGGAGGGATTCTGGCAAGGTCACTTTGCAGAAGGCATGTGGGATAAGATATAATATAGTGACCATTCTGGAAAATACAGTCTGACATACAATGTCCTGATTTTCAAATTTACATGTCTTAGTACCTACTGAATAGTGCCACTTGAACATTTCGGTGGCTTAGAATAAAACACTACCAAAATGTACCTCTTCACCCCTGCTCCCTTACCCCTGCTCTCTCACACAGTGAGAAAACTGCATTTTGTTTCTAAGTTAGTGGTACCTCTCTCTACTATGCAGTTATGCAAGTCAGGTCTCTGCTTGCTGACAGCCTCTGTGAGATTGTTTCATTGGTTTTCTTTCCAGATGTTCATGGAGTTCACATGTATTCATCCCTATTGTCACAGCTTTAATTCAAGCCATTGCCTCCTCTTTAGGTTACTGTAGCGTTTTATTTAACTTCTGTATTTTTATTTAATCCTTAGCTATATGAAATGTGATTCTAAAGTCATACAATTGGCTTTGAAAAAGTAAACCTAGTAGAATATATACATCCAAAGGAATGTTACTTTTCAAAGTAATCCCTACATTTGTGCTTTTTAATAAATGTTTTTGTTTAAAGTTGCTTTCATATATATATATGGTCATAATTGATCCTATATCATCTTTATAGTTTGGGTTACAGGCTTCTGGAGACTAATGAGAGTTATTTATGTTCTCTTTTTCTAGAATAAGCTTAAACACACACAATTTGAAATGGTTCAGAGAAGCAGTAAAATTAACTTTTGTTTCGTGGTCATATACCATTCTTCATACTTGGCTCCATGCTAACTGTGATTAATTGGTTGTTAGAATCTGATTCCCTTTCTAGAGATTTTTCCTTCTGTGAAGTTATTCATTTGAAAGAAACAGGCAGGAAAGAACTGCAAACAGTGAATTCCACAAATATTTCTGAATACTGGCACTATTATGATAATTGATGCATATCCTCCCACACACTGCTTTGAAGGAGACAGCAGTTTGGATGTATAAGTTCTAATGTGTTTATTAAAAACTATTCATTTCACTTATAAGGTCTTTCTTTAGATTACCAGTTTAGTTTGCATTGACTAAATACTGTTCTACAAACTATACTTAAGACAAAATGATGTCATGAGAGGTAGAGATAAATCATTCATAGTGTATAGATAATAGAATTTGTTGAATTGTACTGGTATTATTTTGAAGTTTATATTTGTATTTTCAATGGGTAAAAAAAAAGCTGCTAAGCAAGTTGATAGTAAGCATAATATTATGAGAGGGAATATTTAATATACTTAGGAAATCAGGCATATAACTTGTATATAATCAGTTATTTTTCAGTAAATCATTCTTTCCTGTTCATTAAATAAGTCCTATGCCTTACCAATTGTGCTCACTTGGTTCCAGTTATTTAATGTACCTAGGAGGAATAAAACTTATATTTCTTTCAAAATACTTCACATCTGTATTTTTTATGCTAATTCCCATGACCCATTTCCTCCAGTTTTAATCTTTCTATATATAATGCAGTGGTTGTGTTTCTTTGGTTTTCAAAAATTTTTATAAAACTAGTTCTGAAGGAATAGGGAGAGTTGATGGCTAGAAAGTAGTTCCTAAAAGAATTTCAGTAATAAATTTTTTTAAAGGACTAGGACTATAGTTTAAAAACCTAAATATCACTAAACAAATTCATCATCTAATTTTTATCTTATTTCAGCTCAAAAGTGATGACTTTTCTTGTGACATCCAATATTGTCTATTTGCACTGTCTACTGTTTCCAAAGCAGTTTAAAAAAATATTTTGCTGTTTGTTTTCATCCTTGTCATGATTCTCACTTTAACAAAGTATTTTACAGTTAAGCACTATGTGGTTTTTAGTTTGAATATTTCTTAATTTGATGCTTTAATATTTTTTTTCTTCTGGGTGTGTTTTCTTTAATAATTGAGAATTAGTTTACTTCTTGATTCTATGGTTGAAGGCCAGCATGAGGCAAATTGTTTCTAAGCCCTAATTTATTAAAATAGACAGTTGCCTCAAAAACTGTATTACTGGACATTCGTTATAAGAAAACTGAAAAGGAATTCCATTTTAGTATGCACTCAAACACTAGACCAAGAATTCTTACAAGTATAATAAACAGTTGGGGGAAACCAAAGCCATGGTGAATGAAACTCAAATGTCTTCCACTTGTTTCTTTTAACTGCTTTATAGCGATGATTCTTAAACTTATTTGCGTATCAGAATCCCCTTGAAGCCATGTAAAAACACAGACTGTAGTACTCTACACTCGGAGTACTGATTTGGTACTTACTGATTCAGTATGTCTGTGTGGGTCCTGGTGGTGGTGATGCTGCTGGTCCTGAGACCATACTTAGAGAAGCACTGCTTTATAATGTTTATCCTAATAATTGTAGAATGAATTTTTCCATTCAGTTGCATCAGTTAATAGAAGGTTGCTTAGAGCACAGTGTGTCCTGTGTAATACACTAAGAGGAGAGATAGATCACTACTTACCAGCTGTCTGACCTTAAAGTTATTATTTAACTAATCTGATCCATAAAATGGGGAGTTGTCCTTTGAGGATAAAATTAGGTAATGTGTTGAAAAATGTTTTAAACTCTACATTGCTGTTCAAATATAAAATAATATTGCATATTTTAAAATTTCAGCTTGTTTTAAAATACTGTGGCTAGAGGGTATTGTGCTAAGCGAAATAAGTCAATCAGAGAAAGACAATTATCATATGATCTCACTGATATGTAGAATTTAAGAAACAAGGCAGAAGATCATAGGGGAAGAGAGGAAAAAATGAAACAAGATGAAACCAGAGAGGGAGACAAACCGTAAGAGACTCTTAATCACAGGAAACAAACAGGATTGCTGGAGGGGAGATGGGTGGAGGGATGGGGTAACTGGGTGATGGACACTGGGGAGGGTATACCGGGTGTTACATAAGACTGATGAATCACAGACCTGTACCCTGAACAACAAACAAAAAATACTGTGGCTTATCGTATTGTTACATTAAGTATTTTGAGAAACACTTATTTTCTACCTCCACCTATTGCCCCTTGTCCTTTTAATCTTGATTACTTTTTAGTGACGATGTCTTTCAGTTTAAGTAGTCTCAAATGGCTTGGAAAGGTAACATTAAAATGAATACACGGTCTTGTGGGACTCTAAAAATATAAGCATTTTGTGGGACCAGAAAGATAACCATGTAAGCTATGTTGTTGGTAGTAGTCAGTGGGAAAAATTGTAATTATTCTGTGACCTTTAAAGATTTTATCAAAACATTTTAAAACGTTTTTACTGTGGGTTATAAATGTGTAGGGAGAGGAAAAAGTAAAACTCATATTTAGTACAAGGTAATTTAAAACATTAGAAATATTGAGTTAAATTGTTTTATTTCTTTGTAAATAAAACTTATCTAGATCAGTTTGAACAGTACTTTGTATAACTTACAGTATGGAGATAGAAAAAAATGTAGTACTATCTGAATTAGACAAACATTACATTCAGTATAGCTTGTGTTGGGTATGTTTTTTTAGACTATTTAAATATGGACATTTAGGAGTGCCTGGGTAGCTCAATCGGTTGAGTGTCCAACTCTTGATTTCAGCTCAGGTCATGATCTCGGGGTCGTGGGATTGAGCGCACATCAGACAGTACTCAGTCTGCTTGAGATTCTCTCCCTCCACCCCCCTAAAATAAATAAATAAATAAATAAATAAATAGGTAGATAAATATGGATAGTTAAAAATAATGGAATCATAGAATAAAATGGTTCATAAGAGTCTGGTAAGATCCTTCGAACCCTAATGTTTTAGAGCAAAGGTCAGCAAACCTTTTCTATAAAGGGCTTCTCAGGCCAAGAAAAAAAATCAAGGATATTATATAAGTACTTACATACCAAGAGAAAACCAATTTACACAGATTTTTTATTGATGGATTCAAAATAATCATAATTGAGTATAAATTTTGTGATTCTGGTCTAATGAGAATTCTCTTAGGTGGAGTAACATTTCTTCCCTGGGTTTGAAGGTTAGTGTACCCTATCATCAAATAGATTGCAGATATTCAGCTGTAAAAACTATTCTTAAACTCAGGAAAACAGTGGTGGGTGGCTTTGGCATGTGAGCAATAGTTGTTGACTGATGTTTTAGAATATAAGAGACTTTTGCAATCATCTAATAGTGAAGTGAGGGTTGTTTCCCAAGGTCACATGGTTATTTAGTAATAGGTGGTGTCAAATCATAGTGGTCTTTAAAATGTACTACTTCTGATGTTCTTAACCAGAATACCCTGTTTCCTACTGATTTTATACATGGAAATTCACCTTTTACAAAAACTGCCACCTTACCCCTTCCCCTACTTTACATCTTTTTTTCTGCCTTACTTGAATTTTAGCAGTACCTCAGCTTCTTCAATAATAATGATATTTTAAAATGAAAAATAGGGTTTTAAAAATTTTAATGAAGATTTGGGGGCAGTTAATATATTTTCCCTTCATCTGTACTGTATTTTTTAAGGTGGTTTAAATTATTTTTAATTACATGTATTGGTGAACTGTACACTTTCCAGTATCAGACATTGTGAACTTTTATTAAGTAGTATTTTAAGTACATACAGATACTATTTTCATATTGTCCCCCTTCCACTTCTACCAGTGGTTAAATGTAAAGAGCTTTAGCCCACATAGGACTAAACTGAAACACCAGACATCAAATGCTTGGCACAAAGTAGGTAATGAATAAATTGTGTGTGTATGACAAAGTGATTTGACAAAACCACTTTATAAAGGGCTTAATATAGTCTCTGGATGACTTAATGATTATTAAATTATTATTTAATAATAAGAAACCAGGATCTGGAATTAGATTATTTAGTTGTGAAACCTGATTAGCCATACACCCAAGCCATGCAGCCCTTGAGCAAATTATTTAACCTCTTTGTGCCTCACTTTCCTAATCTTTAAAATGAAGATGCTAGTACAAACTTCTATGGGTTACTGTGAGGCTTAATTATGTTAGTACATGTAAAATGTAATAGTGCTTGGCACATAGTTCGTTCTCAACAACTATTGGTTACAATAATAGTAATTATAAATGTTATGTTTGAATGTTTTTCTTTCCACATTTCAAACGGGTTTAATCAGTTAACCAGACACCCCCTCCTCCCCCAGCCTATCAATTAAATTTAAGGATCTTTTATTACAGGTAGGATTTACCCATTTACCTCATTTCATAAGTTATAAACAGCAAAAGGGAAAATTTCCCATTGAACTGGGCATGTGTATTTTACAGTGCTTTATGTAGTCATACGTAGAAAAATTCGTTAAATATCAACACATGTACATGGTCAAAAGGTTATAGTCCTGGTCTGATAATCTTGAGATAATCACAAGAGTGATGTGTTGAGTTTTTTTACCCCTCACTGAACATGTGCCATGTGCCCTATATTTTATAACTTAAATATATAATATTCCATTCTTAATGCTTCTGGTTAGTATAGTTACTTGACCAAAAAAATCTACTTTGAGAAAAGAAATTTTTTTTTTTTTAAGATTTTATTTATTTATTTGACAGAGAGAGACACAGCAAGAGAGGGAACACAAGCAGGGGGAGTGGGAGAGGGAGAATCAGGCTTCCCGCCAAGCAGTGAGCCCGATGTGGGGCTGAGCCGAAGGCAGGCGCTTAATGACTGAGCCACCCAGGTGCCCCAAGAAAAGAAATTTTTCTTTGGAAATTAGTAACGCGCAGTTGTACTTATCCTTATGGTTATTAATATATTCTTTGTATAGTTTCATTAAACTATATTGTGTAAATTAATACATTTAGCAGCAAGAGAATTTTAGTACTGAATTTTCTTTTGAATTTGCATTCTTCCCAACTTCTTGTAGAAGTTACAAATTAGTTTACAAAGCCTATAATCAAATTACTTAATGATCTTTCTGTTGTCATGTTTTCTAACATATGCCTCTTTTCCCCCCCCAGAGGAAATAAAAGCGGAAACTGAAAAACAGAGGTTTGTGGGGTTTCTTTTCTTTAGTAAAAATAATTTGCAAACATATCAGTCTTGGCTAAAATAGTAATACATTCATCTATATGTCACAAATTTTCTGTATGTGATCTTTATAATAAAATTAATAAAAAATGGCTTTTAAGCAATAGAAGCAAAAAGATCTCATAAATAAGTATATAAGGGTATTCCTGAAATACCATATGATATGCTTTAAAGTCTTTGCTTAAAAACTTTGATTCATATTTAGAAAGATAAATATTTTTGTAATTTAGATTACTTTTTAAGTAATTAAATAACTACTGTGTTTGATTTTCTTGCATTTAGTTAAGCTCTGGCCACTAGCTTTTGACCTGTTGCAAATCATTTCTCTGGGGTTTGGTTTCCCTCATGAAATAAGGGAATATGAAAGTTGGTTTAGCAAAATTCCCTTTAGAACTGAAATTTTGTGTTTTTATGTTTATCATCAGTACGAAAAATGTGATTTTCTAATCAGACTCTTTTTTTTTATTCCTTTAGTCCTCCTCATGGAGAAGCGAAAGGTGGATCAAGCACCCTTCCACCAGTTAAATCAAAGACAAATTTTATTGAAGCAGACAAGTATTTCTTACCCTTTGAATTGGCATGCCAGTCCAAATGTCCCCGTATAGTTAGTACATCTCTTGATTGTTTACAGGTATGTGTAAAATGGTGTTATCTAAAAACTATTTAATTTGAATGTATTTCTAAACATTATTCACAATTGGTGATTCAGACATTTTCCATGAAAGCCTTGAATATTCTTATTGTGATAAGAAACCAAATGGTTGCTTATATTTAAGAGAGACAAAATAATGGCTCCACAAAGTGTTCCTAGTTTAAGGGTAACAAAAATCATTAGTTAGCTTAGTGAGACACATTATCTTTACTAAGTGTTGATTTGGTCTCATTTTCCATCAGTTAGGTGCAAGAACCATAAGACTTTTAACCTGCTGCTGACTTTACATGTATCATGATTTGCAATGATTTTACTGAATGCCTGCTGTTTTATTTAAAGCAGTAGGTTAATATTGGCAGTTTAGTGTTTCTATTCACTGCTGGACTTTAGCTCTGATTTTCATTTATGTCAGAAAAATTCCTGAAATTTTTCATCCTGTTTTATTTACATGCACACACACACAGAGGATTCTCTTAAGACTTAAGATACTTGTAAAACTTCCAGATAGAGGGGTCTTTCTCTTTTCAGGTGTTTTCACTGCTTGGTAAATTATATCTGTTGAACTAATAATTCAGTGGCTAGGAAAAGACCATATTCATATGATTTTTTCAGAAGATAGATTAAGTTCATTTGATTTGTGACCTTGTTTTCCCTGAAAAATTAAAATTAATGATACCTAAGGCTTTCAGCACTATAATGGATGATGAATGAACAAATCTATGATTTATTATAGCCAGTGCATGGAAATTGGGTTTTCTGCATTTTCACAGATCTGATGTGGAAAGAGATTTTGAGTCATTTAAATGTGTTAATACAGCTTTCACAAAAGCAATATCAATAATGGTTAGATAGAAAGCAGTAAGCTATTCTGATTCATCAGAGATAAGGTCTGAGGCCTGGCTTTCTCAAAATATTGCTTGATGGTTTCATTGTGGTTATTATGTTTTTGTGGTTATTATGAATGTAAATAATTTTACATGTTTATAGCTAATAAAGTTTTCCTCAGGAAAAGTTGGTATAGCCATGGCTTTGATTTTACTTTAATGTTTTTATGTAAAAAGTTTAATATATACTGAATTATATATTATAATTTTAATGTATATTTAATTAGCATATATATCAGCTTAATGGGGATCTTTGTTTTCTTTTTCCATTTCAGAAACTTATTGCTTATGGGCACTTGACTGGCAATGCTCCAGATAGTACAACACCAGGCAAAAAATTAATTGATAGAATTATTGAAACAATTTGTGGCTGCTTCCAAGGTCCTCAAACAGATGAAGGAGTTCAGTTGCAAATAATAAAGGTAATTGATTATATAGTGAATTTGTCATTCATAATCTCTGTTTTTAAAAATCAGAAGCCATTTATCTTGGAAATATTTGGAAAGGTCATTTTATGTGCTTTCCAGCTGTAATAGAGGTCATTTAGTTGCTTTTTAGACACCATATGAGGGGGTTTTGTTGAATGTCAAGAGTTCACTAGAAGATTATATTTCTAAGTCTGTTATTTTGAAGGTCCCAATTTAGGCTTGGGCCCCCAGAGTTTTTCAGTTTCTGGAATGTTTACTGTACATATTCCATCTTTTGAGCTTTAGGGTCCATGTGATGGTCCTGTGATCCCTCTAGTTTCTTCGCTACTTCTGGACCCCTTATAGTCTGCCCTCTAGACCCATGCTTCACCATGTGAACTATTTGTGTACCAGCTTTCCTGATTCCCTTGTACCTATTCATCTGCTGAACCTGCTTAGCCAAACATTGTGCCGTAATATACCTGGATGATTAAACTCCTTTAAAGAAAAGTCACTCAGTTGTTTTTTCAGTCTCTTATAAATTTTGAATTCTTAATATGACAACTAATGGTAGTGGTGATACATTTATACATCAGTAGAATTTTCTTACACGTTTAGTACTTTTGAAATAATTTACATGTATAAAGTGTTTTTCATGTGTGAATATAGCCCCTTCTGAGTCTTTCAGTTTCATAGCTCTTTTCACTTCACAAGTCATATCTTTATTCTAAAAAGGCTGCCCAGTCAGTTGGCCTGTCATTTGCAATTTGATATCAGTCATGGTTTATTTAGCATATATCAATGCTGACTCTGCATAGCAATGTACAACATAAAAGGACAAAGGAGCTCTTGCTCTTGAGAAATTGCAAGTACCCTAATGTATGAACATTCATGTAAATTAAAGTTGTTGACTTTGTTGGAGGATTCACTTAGGATTATTTTAAATGCTTTATTCTAATTTAATCTGATATTTTAATGCTTAATTCTATTTGTAAACCTCTTCAGCAATAGCAGTACATTATTGAGTCTGGTCTATAAGAAAGATTTCAGAAAGATTTGGGAGTGAGTACGACATTGTGTATCCTCCAAAGTTGACAGTCTCATTCGACAGATCTATCATATGAAGCATATCTGTGTTCTGTTGTGACAGAGTTAATGCTGTGCATTTTAAGAAACTAATATTTTTATTAAAATGAAACTTGGGTTGAAACAATATGATTGAATAGTTTCTAGTCATCTGGGTTTGGATTATTTGGAAGCTACTGCCAGTTGATGATATATATTCAAGGCTGATAGAAATTCTCTTGGTATATACTGAAAATTCTGTTAGTGTATACCTGAAAGTGGTAATGGTGTGTAAAAGCTGTAATTATAATATACAAATACTCATATTTTTGTGCTGAAACTCTGGATATAGAAAATTGCTTCAACTGTGTCTTTCTTTTTAAAGGCTTTACTTACTGCAGTAACATCTCAACACATAGAAATTCATGAAGGAACTGTACTGCAAGCTGTGAGAACATGTTACAATATCTATCTAGCAAGCAAAAATCTCATCAATCAGACAACAGCCAAAGCTACTCTTACTCAGATGCTAAATGTTATCTTTGCACGCATGGAAAACCAAGCAGTAAGTATTAAAGAGAGAGATTTAAAGAATACCACAGGCATCAAATATAGAAAAGAATTTATAGAGAAATTACGGTGAAATCTGTGCTTGTAGGAAGAATGTTGTCATTTACAGTTCTACTTACTGGAGATCTGTGGTATTATTTTGCTTTGTTTTGAGGTTTACTGACTTGTTTGACTTTGGAAAAAATATATTTTTAGTGGTTCGCAAGTAGAATTTAAAAGATATTTACTGTCATCATCCTCATGGAAGTGTTCATAAATTGATAATATTTTTATTGCACTCAAGCTTAGTAGATGATTTTAATGTAGGTATAAAACTACGTAATTTGGGGCGCCTGGGTGGCTCAGTTGGTTAAGCGACTGCCTTCGGCTCAGGTCATGATCCTGGAGTCCCTGGATCGAGTCCCGCATCGGGCTCCCTGTTTGGCAGGGAGTCTGCTTCTCCCTCTGACCCTCCCCCCTCTCATGTACTCACTCGCTCTCATTCTCTCTCTCAAATAAATAAATAAAATCTTTATTTTTTTATTTTTTTTATTTTTTTTATTTTTTTAAAACTTTTTTTTTTTTTTTTTTAAGATTTTATTTATTTATTTGACAGAGAGAGACACAGCGAGAGAGGGAACACAAGCAGGGGGAGTGGGAGAGGGAGAAGCAGGCTCCCTGCAGAGCAGGGAGCCCGATGTGGGACTCGATCCCAGGACCCTGGGATCATGACCTGAGCCAAAGGCAGTCGCTTAACCGACTGAGCCACCCAGGCGCCCTAAAATCTTTAAAAAAAAAAAAAAAACTACGTAATTTGGTCTATTCTATAAAATTATTTAATCATTGAGTCCTTTAAAAATAAAATATGTATCTATATTGTGGAAATACATTTTGGGGAGGGTAAGAGATCAGCCAGAGAATCATTTGTACATATTTTTAAATTGTTCAGGTCTTCATAATTACAAGTCGACTTTTTAACTTTTTTTTGAGCCGATTTTAAACTTCTAATATTACAGAGAGATCTCCTTTACCCCTCTTTCCTTAATGCCAGCATCTTATATAACCATATTACAATAACCAGAAACAGGAATTGACATTTGTATATTACTGTTAAATAAACTACAGAGCCTACTTGAAGTTTACCAATTTTCCTACACGTGTCCTTTTTTTGTTTCAAGATCCAATCCAGGATCTGACTTTGTACTTAATATGAATTTAGTAGAGGATAGGGATGATGCTAAATACCCTGAAGCACACAGGACAGCTGACAGTCCCTCTCCACCACAAAGAATAATCCTGATCTAAAATGTCAGTAGCACTGATGTTGAGAAACCCTGGTCTAGAAAGTATGGAAGTCTATAGAAAATGTTTAAAGGTTTATTTTCATGCAATAACATTTATAAAAGGATATTTCTAGAGTTTCTTTAACTCTGGAATAAATAGAACTAGAATTCAACACCATGCTTTTCTATAATTTCAAAGCATGTGCTTGCTCCTCCAAACCATAGTGCAGATCTGTTGAAGTTTAGGCTGAGGGTGGGAATGCATTGCAAGTCATACGTTCTTCACTGCTAATTTGGAAATTGACTTTCTCATGAATGGGCTAAAGTATTGGTCTGAAAATTCTCTTCTGATTCCATCTGTGCATGTAGTCATGCCCATCAGTTTCCTTATCTGTAAAATACGAGATTTAGACCATGCGTATTATAAGGTTCCCTACATTTTGAGCATTAAAATATTTTAATTCATATTTATTTTATAAATTCATATAATTAGTTCTGGTATTTCCACATAAACTGGACTATTACTAAGGAATATGAAATGTTCATTTTTGGCACAGTGAAGTATTTACCTTTATGGAAATTAATTCTGTGAGAGTCATTCTTATTAGGCCATGAGGACCAGAAGAGATGTGTCTAAAAGCAGTAAAATGCTGAAAAATGAAATCCTGTGATTCTGATCATTACTGTTTTAGCATCTTACAAGTAAGCCAGTTTTATAGGTGGTATTGTATATATAATAATGACTGGTCTCCTAAAATAAAACTCAACATTTGTCGATACCATTTTTCATCCTTATTAAGATGACTGATTGAGCAGAGACATTTAAGAACTCATTGCTATTTTATTTATTAAATGCAATTTTATTATTTTTTTAATTAAAAAGACATTTGACAACATGACATAAGAGCATGTTATACTGAAAATCCCTCCCACTCTTGTTTCTAATTTGGTCATTTCCTAACCTCCACTCTCTAGAGGTAACTATTATTATTAACTACTTTCTTGTGTATCTACATTTTGTTTATGTATGTATGGGTAAAAATGAGCATGTGTTTTATTTCCGCATCCACTTTTTCCCCTCCCTTAGTGAAACTTCTATTTGATTTTTGGAAAATCCACTATTGGCAATAATCCAGTTATTATTCTGAGGCTATTAGAATTTAGTTTTTAAATTTTGTTTTGTTTAGGTTATATGTTTACATGATTCAAACACCAAAAATAGTGAAGAGAAGATACATGCTGAAAGACTTCCATCTCTGTTCTTACGTACATCCTTCTAAGAAGTAACCACTGTTACTTGTTTTTGTGTGTTTTTAGTATATTTTATGTGCTTTGCTTCTGATGGATAAAGTGTCACCTTATATATAAAGGATTTATAGTTCAGTGTAACATTATCCCTCCAAATTTTAAACAACTCATTTTACTAATATTGGAAATTATTTTATTTCTTTCCAGTTGCAGGAAGCCAAACAAATGGAAAAAGAAAGGCATCGGCAGCATCATCATCTGTTGCAGTCTCCAGTAAGCCATCATGAGCCTGAATCACCTCAACTTAGATATTTGCCACCTCAAACTGTTGATCACATGTCCCAAGAACATGAAGGGGACCTTGATTCCCATACAAATGATGTGGATAAAAGCCTTCAGGATGACACAGAACCTGAAAATGGATCTGATATTTCCAGTGCAGAAAATGAACAGACTGAAGCTGATCAGGCAACTGCAGCTGAAAGTAATCTTTTTGAGAAGGGGCTGTGGGGCATGTGTGTGTGTTAAGGGAAGAGTATAGGCATGCGTATTTGGGAAAGAAATGTGGAAAGGGTAATATGACTTAATGTATATCAGACACATGGTAATGTGGATTTTTCCATCCTACATGGTGAAGTTATTGACTTCAACATAAAAGACACCTATTAACAATACTATGCATTTGTTAGCATCTCATGAGTAGTATGATTTACAGACTTGTTTTGGAGGAGATATATGTTACTAAACGGGGTCATAAATGTCTGTTAGTGTGTTTTATAAGAACTTGAGTTTTCTTCTTAAAATTAGTTTCACAGCAAACAAAAGACCTAAGGTTTTCTGGAATATGAAAGTTTTAGGGCATCAAATATTATTGGTTTGGAAAAATATTATGGTCTATAAAGTACTGAAATTAAATATAAAAAGAAATCTTTTGAGTAACCAACCACCTGACATACAAAAATATTTTTATATCCTGATGTGTAGTAATCACTAAAATTGAGATGTTCTCTGATAGTATTTTTTTAAGTAAATTTATTTATAAGAAAAGAGTGGGGCGCCTGGGTGGCTCAGTCGATTAAACATCTGATTCTTGGTTTTGGCTCTCTGGTTGTGATCTCAGGTTCATGAGATCAAGCCCCGAGTCGAGTTGGGTTCCAGGCTCCTCGCCCAGCATGGAGTCTGCTTGAGACTTTCCCCCTCCGTCTCCCTCCCCCTCTGCTCCTCTTCCCACTCTTGTGTGCTCATGCTCTCTCTCTCTCAAATAAATAAATGAAATCTTCTTTGAAAAAGGGTTACAAGATAACAAAAATTAAATTACATTTATTTATTTTACGAATTTGTTTTTCTAAAAATAATCACATGAAGTCATTTTTTTCCCCCAAAACATTATTTTGAGCTTTAGCTCTTCTAGGGAATTTGGTTGTTCCCTTTGTTCCTTCTTAGGTTGGTGTCAAAAAATGATGGAAATTCTCTTGCCTATTCACTGTATTTGTGTGGAAGTAGGATGGTTAGGGCTTAGTAACAGATTATCCGAATTCTAGATTTTTCTTTGAGAAAAGACTTCTGTAATATATTTTCCACTCTTGGGTTTTTTTTTAACCACATCTTTTTTTTATAACAATAGTGGCATGATTGGATGCCTTTTCACTATTTTTCATAGTGCTTTACTATTTATTTTAAAAGGGATAATTTTGATAAATCCAACCATTCACAGTACTCAAGCTAATAAGAAATCTGTACTGCTTATATGATTTACATTTTTCTAGTCTTTCCTTGCCAGAATTTCACCTACTTTTACTGTGAGTTTATAAAAGGGCTGATTGAAAGGGCTAATCCCTAATAAAGCTGAGACTTTATTTATTCCTTCATTTTTTCATGGATTTGGTAAACATTTATTTAGCATACTGTGTCCTAGGTACTCTGTGGGACTTGAAGTTAAAAAAACTGTTGGAGATAAAAACATTGTTCTTAGGTTACTCATGGTCTGCCTGGATGGTCAGGTGTATAAATGATGTATAATGGGATAAATGTTCTGAAAGTGGCATGCACAAGGTAGTTCTGCTGAGGAGGGTTAGGCAATACCTTTGTAGAGAAAGCAATGATGATTTAGTTGAATGTTGTTGGATAGGAGTTGGAATTGGCTAGCTAGGAAATTTTCTGACAGAAGAAACATGGGCTGAGACCCAAGGAATGGAAGCATCTACTCTGTATGAGTCACCTTATAGGATACAGAATTATAAATAAAACATAATTCACTGTGGCATAGTAATGATTATTTTGGCCCTATAGGTGTTTTCTCCCAACAGCTGATAAAAATGAAAATTCTACCTGAGAAGCATTGGTTAAGAGTGCTCTGGAGTTAGATTATCTGCTTTGAATCACATCTTTATCACTAATTAGTTATATGACTTTGGACATAATGGTTAACTTCTAATGATTTCCTATGTGTAATAAATATTACTGTAATCTATTTCTGTTAGATAATTTGTGTGAGAATTGACTCTTGATTCAGTAGTTATTTTATACACATATTAGTGACTGTGTGTATTTAGTTTTGTTGAAACTAACTTTCAGACTCTAGATATCTAATTTTAGCCAACTAGAGCACAGAAATACAAAGCTTAGGGGCACCTGGCTGGCTCAGTCAGTAGAGTGTTTGACTCTTGATATTGGGGTTGTGAGTTCAAGCCCCCACATTGGGTGTAGAGATTACTTAAAAAATAAAACCTTAAAAAAATACAAAGCTTAAGGCTGGTGGAAAAATTATCTTGTTCCAAGTATTTACATATTTTTACTCCACTAAAAATTTAAGTGTTATTATATTTGAATTTTTTATAAAGTAAGTTTACTGATTTGGTATGCTCATTTATCAAATTTCCTCTTGTGGCATTCAGTATTTTATAGAATGTAGCAAACATAGATTAGTAGCAGTGAACAATAGGGAGGACAGGCTTTTGGAAGCCAGAATCATAAGTAGTGGTCCTTTAGTGTAGTGTGAGCGGGGATGGGCTTGTTAGCACTATCAACTAATATGCTGTCTGATGCCATTTGAGTAGGGTCCTGGATCCCAAAGCATCCCAAAATGCTAATTGAGCCTTCCTGAGATATTTGCAGCATTTCAAAAAATCCGATGGAAATCCTGTTTTTATCTGCAAGCTAACTCTGGAATGTCAAGTTTTATCAGTTTCTCTTAGGTTATTCAGAAGTACTGATGGGCTTTTCAATCTGTTTTTGATTGTTAAATTGGGGGATGAATTCTTTTTTACTTATTAAATTTAGTTTTACATTGGATATGTAGATTCTCTGGGGGGAAGAAATAGTAAAGAAGGGATGGAAAGCATTGGTGGACTCCCAGATAGCCCTATGTCTCTTCTTCGAGGACTTCAAAAATATTAAGGCACAACAATGAGCTTGTTATTATTGATGAACTGAATTAATCAATGTAGGCTCTAATTACATTTAATATATACTTAGAAGAGTGTCAGATGTGTTAGATATATTTCATTCAAAATACTGTAACATCAAAAACTAATGATGTAATGTATGGTGATTAACATAACATAATAAAATTAAAAAAAAAAAAAAACCAAAATACTTTAAAATGTTTGGCTCCTAAAGGAATAATCTAGAAAATTTACTTACGTTGAATCATCATTTAATAGTTTGTCAGGTAGATCATTTTTTAAATTGACTTGAATTTATAAAATATTTTAAATTTGGTTTAGTTATGAATTTTGAAGGTTTAAGTTGTAATCTCTTCTAGTTTCATGTATCTATTATATTTTCTTTTATTCTTAGTTTTTAAGGAAAGTTTTTAAATTTTAAATGTTTAGTAAAGTTTCCAAAAAATTAAAATAATGCTTTCTTGGATTTTTCTTTCTTAAAGCGTTATCTAAAAATGACATATTATATGATGGAGAAAACCATGACTGTGAGGAAAAGCCGCAAGACATTGTACAGAGCATTGTAGAAGAAATGGTGAACATCGTTGTTGGAGGTAGTGTATTTCACTCAAAATTAGTTTTTTCTGTCTTTGATATTTCATTCCACTATGGAGGTTATTTATATAATGTGTGGAGCAAAAATACAAGCTTTCTCAGCTTAGAGTGTGTGTATAGAAAAAATATTTAAACATCTTTAATTATAGAAGAGTTACTCCCTTTTTTCTCCAGGTTCAGTTATAATCTTTTATAAAAACCCATTATTCCCCTACCGCATTAAAAAAAAGTTGATGCCATTTCATGTTTTTGTTTTTGTGTTTGGTGGCAGAGATATATTCTTTATCCTCCTAAATGTTGTAAACTTTATAAACTAGAAAATAATTGAAATTGATTTGGTTTTGAGTATGCATATCATTTTTGGAAAAATCATGCTTTCTTATGCCTTTATTATCACAACCAATGTATAGTTGATATAGGGCCAGTTCCTATCTTATGGATTGTATTATAAAGATGTCTTAAAGTTTGTTAGGAATTTAACTCACATTTTCATAAATAATGTTATTTATAGAGAGAATTAGATTTGAGACCAATCCACTCAAGCTTATTTAATTCATGGTATCTTGCGCAGGACTAAGATAGTACCTTGTTACATATACTTCTAGATGTATGATTAAATGTACAGTATGGCTTTTGAATGAGAATAATACTGTTCCAGCAATACCTAACTCCCACTTATAACATCATTTCTAAGAATATATTTTCTCCTTTAATGCAACACTAGAACCAGGCATTCATCTGATTGCCTTCTCGTTTTTTCATCTTTTCATTCAGCAAATACTAAGGAAGTGCGTACAGTTGTGTGGCACTGTAGGAGGATACAAAAGTTAATCCAAGATAGACCATGCTCTGGAAGAAGGGGGTTCTGGAAAGTATGTATGTAAGACTAATACAAGGTATAAAGTGATAAGTGCCATTACAAAGAAACAGCTAACATCCTATTAAAATTCAGGAAAAAAGTGATTATTTCCAGGCTAAAATGATCCAGAAGGGCTTCATGTAGGAGATGACACTTGAACTTAGACTATATGGATTCACACAGGTATGGGGAGTGGTATTTGATGTATTGGAAGCTCTGTTGGCTCAAGTCTAGAGGAGAGGACTTCAGCCAAACTACCCACCTGGGAATTGACAGGTCGTGGTTTGGCTGAAGTATAAAGTATGTGATGTCATATAATAGACACTAAGGTTAAAGAAATCTTGAACAAACTTACTAATTAAAGGTTTAAGATTTTAGACTTTATTCCATCATAAAATGAGTTACCATTAAGGATCTTTAAACTAAGAGATGGAATGATTAGAATTATGTTTTAAGAAACTAAGTGGGGAAGTAGAAAGTACAGTAGGAGACCAGTGCAGTAATGGAATCCTCAATAGGACAGAAACAGTGGAAATGGAGAGGGAAACATGAATGAGAAGTGAGATAATGAATGTTAAATCAAGAAACTTTGCAACTGATTAAATACATAGGTGAGAAAGAGAAATTATAAGGTTTGTCGGAGATCCCCAAGAATACCCCAGGGTTTTGTGATTCACTAGAAGGACTGACAGGATTCATCATATAGTTAACGCTCACCACTAAAATTTTTACCATGTAAAGGTACAGTACAAAATCATCAAAGAGAAAAGGCATATGAGGCAACATCTAGAGGAAATCAGGTGCACACTTCAGGAATCCTGTCCTAGTGAAGTCACACAGGAGGTTCTTAATTCCTCCACATCAGATTGTGAGTGTTGGCTACCAGGGCAGCTCATTAGACTCAGTGCCCAAAGTTATGTCTGCTCCCTTTACTGACATGTAACCTAATTTCAGATTTCCAGAAGGAAAGCTGGTTTTCAGCATAAACCACATTATTTGTGCAAATGGTTTAGGCACAGTGAGCCACTCTTACTAGTTCTGGGAATAGTGGGAACCCTCCCAAAATGTAAGTTCCTGGGTGCTAGCCAAAGGCCAGCCTTGAAAGCAGGCCTTTCTAAGGATAGGCAGTCTCAGGCCTTGCTGTGTTAACTCCTCTCTGCATGGGTGGTCTGCCAGTTTCTCAGCCTAAATGGATAGGTGGATGCTTTAGAACTGGTAGAATTAAATCATGTTGGAGGAGAAGTTGGCTTGGGGAAAAAAGTACTAATTTTTATTTTGACATACTAAATGTGACCTTTTAGTGTACCATCCATGTGGGAATTTTATGAACTACATAATAGAAATATAGAAATCTGCCCTAAGATATCAAGGCAGGTGCTATAGATGGGAGTCATTCTGTTAAAATTAATAGTTGAAGCCATAAAATCATTGAATAAGAAAGTATAGAGACTAAAGAAGAGGCCATGATCTTGGGGAGTATGAATTTAAAAATAAACCAAAAAAGCCCAGTACACTTACACTCAGGGAAGAAAGAGCATTATGTGTCCATGCATTTTTTAAAAGTTTAATAATATATACGAAGGGATGGCAAATTATATTCCATGAACCACATTTGGCCCGTTGTCTATTTTTGTAAATAATGTTTTCTTGGAACACATGCTCGTTTGTTTATGTTTTGCCTGTAGTGGCTGTCTTTGCACTACAAAAGTAGAGTTGAGTAGTTGGAACAGACCATATGGCCTGCAAAGCCTAAAATGTTTACTAACCGGCCCTTTGCAAAAAAAACTTTACCAGTCTCGAATACATATCAGTTCAGAGTGTGAAGTGAAATTTCTCTCATTTTTCTGCAACTTTTTACTCAGAGCATTTTCATACCTAGAGAAAAGTCCAAAGAAAGTCCAAAGAACAGTACAATGAACACCTGTATGCCCTTTCTCTAGATTCACTAGTTGTTAAGAATTTTGGTACATATGTTTTATGTATCTTTAAATGGATGTACACACACACATACATGTATGTAAATATGTGAGTTTTGCTCATCTTTGCTGAGCCTTTTAAAAATTGGTTATATATATCTTGATACTTTACTCCTAAATACTTCAGCATATATCTTCTAAGAATAAGGGCATTCTCATACATAACCATCATTCATTTCACACCTAAGAAAATTAACACTATTTCAAGAATATCTCATCTAATACTACATTTTAAAATGTTCCCAAATTTCCAAAATGTCTCTCTTATATCCTTTTTTCTTTTTTTTTTCCTTTTCTAAGTATGGGATCTGAGTACACTTGCTGCATTTGATTCTCTCTCTTTGGTCTTGTTAGTTTAGAACAAGTTCTCTTGCCTCTTCCCCCATCTTTCATAACATTTGCCTTTTTTTAAAGAGTATGATATTGTCCTGTAGAATGTTATACATCTTGAGTTGATATGACAGTTTCCTGATTTAGATTAAATGTATTTGGCAAGAATACTGCATAGGTAATGTTGGTGCTTCTTATTACACCATGTTATGTTAACTGGTGCATAACAACAAGTTACCCCTGTTAGTGATAATGTTTGATCACTTGGTTAAGAGGATGACCACCAGGTGTCTTCATTGTAAGGGAGCATTTTTCCCTTTATAACTATAGTTGACCCTTCAACGAATGACATGGATTGGAACTACATGGATCCACTACATGTGGATTTTTTACCCCCATAAATACAGTCCTGTGAAGGTATTTTCTCTTTTTAAATAATTTTTCTTAGGATTTTTTTCTTTAGTTTACTTGACTGTAAAAATACAGTATATAATACATGTAACATACAAAATATGTGTTAAATGACTGTTTATGTAAGGCTTCTGGGCAGCAGTAGTCAAGTTTTGGGAGAGTCAGAAGTTACATGGCTTTTCAACTACATGAGGGGTCGACACCCCTAAGCCCCGTGTTGTTCAAGGGTCAACTGAAATATGAAATAAGTAATCTGAAAGTGATACTTCGAGATCATAGAAGGATCCATCCACTTAGTGGTTTTAGCATCCATTGATGATCCTTGACTTAGATACTGCATTGGTTACAAAATAGTGATTTCATAATTCTAACGTTAATTGACACTTTTCTATGAAGAAGAGCTCTTCCTCTTTAAAAAAAAATAATACTGTGAGCTCATGGATTCTTTTGTTATTCATTGTCTTATAATCATTTACTATTTTTCTTTTTTTTTTCCTTTGTTCCTGATCTAGCCAGTAGGAATCCAGCTCCTGTGTCTTTCTGATGTGATTCCATTATCTTTGAGCATTTCTTTGTTTTCTGAACAGCAAGATGTTTTAAGTTAAATGTTCAACTATCGCTTGCCCCAGCCCTGGAATCTGTTACTTCTTTAAGGAGTTTTTGTTCTTTTTAGTGGGCAATTGTATCTAGAAACTAGGTGTACTCATGTCATGGTGTCATTACTTCTTAGCCTTTCCAATGTACTGAGACAGGGAGATCTACAGTCACAAGTTCATATTGATAGTTCCAGGTCACATCCAGTGCCACTAGGTTTCTCTTCATCTTCTTACATTTCATATTTGTATCTCCCTTTTCCCACAGTAAAAACCCAAATTCTCAGCAACAACTTACTAATTTAAAGTTCAAAATGTTTTTATGTGTGTGTATTTAGAATATATCCTACTAAGGATGAATAACAGCTACACTATTTACAACTATTTTATTGATTTAATTTTATTTATTTGAAGATCACTTGCATGAATCAACATCAAAATTATATAAAACATATACTCAGAATTCTTCCATGCAGTCCTTCCTTTGCTGACCTACCTGACATAGGTAGTCACCTTCATTAGCTTTTAGTTTATCCTGTGTGTATTTCCCCCAGACTAACAAGCAGGTACTTAACATTATTTCTCTTTCTTTTTGGCAAAACACTGTGTATCTTCTCTTTTTTTTTTTTGTCTCCCTTTTTTTCACCTAATATATACTATAAATATTCTTATTTCAGTTGATAGAAATTTTCCTTATTTTTTCTCTTGGCTCTCTGCATAATACTCTATTATGTGGATATATGATAGTTGACTCAACCAGTCCCTTACTGACAGGAAATTTGGTTGTTTCCAGTGCTTTGCTATTACAGGTAATGCTGCAGTGAATAGCCTTGTACATCTGTGTTGTTTCATATTTGTGGGGATTTATCTTGAGGAAAGATTCATAGAAGTGAGATTACTGGGTCAAGTGGTAAATGAATATGAAGATTAATTAGCTATTGCTGAATTTCCCTTCATAGGTATTGTACCATTATGCACTCTTTTTTTGGGGGGGGGGGGGAAATTTTGCACTCTTACCAGCAATGTGTAAGAGTGCCTTTTTCTCCATAATTGCCAGTGGAATTTAAAGTTTTGAATTTTTGCCAACCTGTTAGGTGAGAAATGTATCTTAGTTTATTTTTTTTTAATTCTAGTATATTTAATGTTTAGTGTTGTATTAGTTTCAGGTGTACAATATGGTGATTCAACAATTCCATACATTACTCAGGGCTCATGATAAGTGTATTCTTAATCCCCTTTACCTAATTTCACCCATCCCCCTTCCTCTCTGGTAACTACCAGTTCTCTCTATTTAAATAGAGTCTGTTTTTTTGTCTGTCTCTTTTTTTCTTTGTTCATTTGTTTTGTTTCTTAAGTTCCACATATGAGTGAAATCAAATGGTATTTGTCTTTCTCTCACTGACTTATTTCACTTAGCGTAATACCGTCTAGATCCATCCCTGTTGTTGCAAATGGCACGACTTTATTCTTTTTTATGGCTAAGTAATATTCCATTGTGTATGTATACCTCATCTTCTTTATCCACTTCTTAGCTTGGTTTTAATTTGCATTTCTCTATGAGTGAAATTAAATATCTTCTCAAACATAAGGGCCATTGTATTTCTTTTTTTAGTGAATCATCTATTCATGTCTTTTGTTCATTCTATCAGGTTTTAATCTTTGTTATTCTTGCTTTTTCCCTTAGGTTTTTTTTTTTTGTATAGCATTCTTATTTAATTTGATGCTTAATCAGTTTTGATGTATATGTAATTCATGACAAATACTGGTCTTTAGAATTTTTGGTTATTGATACCCTCATATTTTCATTTTTCTTCCTTCTCTCTTCATTTTAACCTTTCTTTCTGTTGCACCATTTACATTTTCTTAAGCTTCAAAACCCAAAGCACTTACTTTTACTAAGCCATTTCATGAGCATTTTCTTTCAAGATCTTTCATTTCTCCCATTATTCTTCTTGGCGATCACTGACTGGTTCTTCCACCTTTTGTTTTTTTGGGGGTTTGTTTGTTTACAAAATTACTGTGAGGTCTTCCTGTAAGGCCAACACTTCCTGCTGCTCAGAAAGAAACTTCTTCTGCAAGGCTGCTGCTCCATGTGTAGAACAGG
This sequence comes from Halichoerus grypus, assembly GCF_964656455.1. Lineage (NCBI taxonomy): Eukaryota > Metazoa > Chordata > Mammalia > Carnivora > Phocidae > Halichoerus > Halichoerus grypus. The sequence continues at coordinate 63,788,817 of NC_135716.1, forward strand.
CAAGTAAGAGGCAGCAAATACTTCAAACCACATGTGCCTCAGATCCCCTTTGTTCATGTCACTTCAGTGTTTCTTAATAACCAGCTCTACTTTGTATTTCTTGAACTGTGAATCTTTCTGACTTAGTTTGAATTCTGAAAACATGCTCAGTGCCTTCTTCCCACAGCAAAAACCTCAACCTGCTCTATATTAACTTTTTTTAAAATAAATTCTAGTTGAGTATCTATTTACTCCTGTAACCTACCTAGGCTCTCTCTGACTGCTGTGTATCAGCCAAATCAGAGAACCTGTGCTAGTAAATTCAACTCAATAACATAGATTCAATATCTACTATTTAAAAATATTTAATGCCAGACTGCATATTAGAGCTTCAACGACAAGACATCTTCCTGACTTTCAAGGGTCTAAAATCTAGTGAGGGAAAAAGTCACATTAATAGATAATGTCAATATTGTAAGCCCTGGAATAGAGGTGTGTTCAGGGTTCTCCTGGAATCCAGTAAGAAATTATTGGACCAATTTTGAAAGTGAAGGATATCTTTCTGAGAAAAATTCTTTCTTGGAAAAGTAAGCAAAGTAGGAAGATATGTCTAATAGCAGAAGCCCAGAGATAATGAAGAATGGATATGAGAAAAACTGTAAGTTTTACATTTTTGTTTAATAAAAACTGTTGTATTATTTTTAATACTTGTTTCAAAATACTTTTTATCCTTCTGAATTTTAATCAAACTAAGATAGTGGATAAAATTACTGTATCAGCTGTTCCTATTTAACAAAACACCCCAAAACTTGGGGTCTTAAAACAATGAACATTTATCAAATTCATAGTTCTGTTGGTTAGCTGTGTGGGTCTTCTGATCTGATCTGGGCCTGCTAGGCTGGGGCTTGATGGCCTAGGATGGCCTCACCCACATATCTACTGGTTGGCAGAGTGATTAATTTGGTTACTGGAGGGATTAAATAGGGCTTCTTGTCTGAGCTTTCCTTAATCTCTGATTTCCAGGCTTCTTTATACAGTGGTTTTAAAGTTCCAAAGAGCTGCAAGCCAGAGTAAAGCCCAAGTTACAAGCACTTTTCAAATCTTTGCCTGAGTCACATTTTTTTTTTTTTAAATGAACCATTAGGCAAAGCAAGTCATATTGCCAATTCCAGAGACAATTTATGGAGACAGAAACTCCACCTTTTTAAGGGAATAGTTGCAGCTCACTTAGCAAAAAGATCATTTATACAAGGATAGGAAAAATCTCTGGCCATCTTTACAATCTACCAGGACCCATGTAGGCTTTATAAAGTTTTATGATTTTCTTCTTTTTTCTTCCTTTATTGTATTACTTTCACCTTGAAAAGCACGTGCCAGTTTGCCTTGGAGCTGGTTATTAGTTATAAATTACAACAAGAAGGGACAGTGTTTTTGTTTGCTTTTATTACTACTAATTGAATATATTAACCTCCTCTCAGATTCCCTTTGTTCTTTCTACTTAGCCTTTTTTAAAAAACATTTTCTTATTTAAATTCAATTAATTAACATATATTACTGGTTTCAGAGGTACAGGCCTGTGATTCATCACTCTTATATAACACCCAATGCTCATTACATCATGTGCCCTCCTTAATGTCCATCACCCAGTTAACCCCATCCCTCCACCCCTCGCCCCTGCAGCAACCTTCAGTTTGTTTCCTGTGATTAAGAGTCTCTTATGGTTTGTCTCCCTCTCTGGTTTTGTCTTGTTCTATTTTTTTCTCTCTTCCCCTATGATCCTCTGTTTTGTTCTTAAATTCCACATATCAGTGAGATCATATGATAATTGTCTTTCTCTGATTGACTTATTTTGCTTAGCATAATACCCTCTAATTCCATCCATGTCTTGCAAATGGCAAGATTTCATTTTTTTGATGGCTCAGTAATATTCCATTGTGTGTGTATGTGTATGTACACACACACCACATCTTCTTTATCCATGCATCTGTCGATGGACATCTGGGCTCTTCCATAGTTTGGCTATTGTGGACATTGCTGCTATAAACATTGGGGTGCAGGTCCCCTTTGGATCACTACATTTGTATCTTTGGGGTAAATACCCAGTAGTGCAATTGCTGGGTCATAGGGTAGCTCTATTTTCAACTTTTTGAGGAACCTCCATACTGTTTTCCAGAGTGGCTGCACCAGCTTGCATTCCCACCAACAGTGTAGGAGGGTCCCCCTTTCTCCGCATCCTCGCCAACATCTGTCGTCTCCTGACTTGTTAATTTTAGCCATTCTGACTGGTGTGAGGTGGTATCTCATTGAGGTTTTGATTTGGATTTCCCTAATGCCGAGCGATGTTGAGCATTTTTTCCTGTGTCTGTTGGCCATTTGTATGTCTTCTTTGGAGAAAAGTCTGTTCATGTCTTCTGCCCATTTCTTGATTGGATTATTTGTTCTTTGGGTGTTGAGTTTGGTAAGTGCTTTATAGATCTTGGATACTAGCCCTCTATCTAATACGTGATTTTTTTCCCTTAGTTTTTAAAAGTCTTTTTTATATTAGGGTTCTGTGATATATTTTACAAATATTTTCTCTCAGTTTATTATTCGCCCAAGTCTTTTAATTTTGATATGGTGTATTTTTGCTCTGCAAAATTTTTTTTAAAAAATACTGTTCATGGGGCGCCTGGGTGGCTCAGTTGGTTAAGCGACTGCCTTCGGCTCAGGTCATGATCCTGGAGTCCCGGGATCGAGTCCCGCATCGGGCTCCCTGCTCGGCAGGGAGTCTGCTTCGTCCTCTGACCCTAACCCCTCTCATGTGTTCTCTCTCTCTCAAATAAATAAATAAAATCTTTAAAAAAAAAAAAAAAAAAAAAAATACTGTTCATGAATGCCTGTATACATAAATCTAAATGGGAACATACTACACTTACTGTTTTATAATCTGCTCTTTCACATTCTGTAGTTCCCATTTTATGTCAGTTTCTAATTCATTACGTAGATGGTCCATAATTTATTTAAATAATCTCCTATTAATGCTAACATTTAGATTATTTCCAAGTTTTTGCTTTTTTATAAACTCTGAGGAGCATTCTTGTTATAGATATCTTTTAACACTTTAGGATAAATTTATAAAAAAAGAATACTTTAAAAAAAATACTTTGATCAAGGCATATGGGCATTTAAATTTATATAATCTGCTTTGTTTAATATCACTTTACTAGATGGATTATATCTTACTGTTGTAATTTGTGTTTCTTTGACCACTTGCAGGGAGCATTCATTATTTTTGTAGGTAAATATTGGCAGTTTCTTGGTCCAGCTGAATATCTATAGGCTATTTATACTTTCTGAATTGCCTATTCATGACTTTTGCCTGTTTTTCCTTTTTTGGGTTTTTTTTGTTCTTATTTCATGGTTTATTCACATCAAGAAATTAGCCCTTACTCAGTGTATTGTAAATATTTTTTTCTAGTCAGTCTTTGTTTTCATTTTGTTTAGCCTTTGCATATGTTATTGTTCTGAGCAGATATTTGACCACACATAGAAAATGTAATAAATATTGTCCTTTTTTTCGTGAATTTCTGTTTTTGCCTTGCTTAGGATGGATTTTACCACCCTAAAATTACAGAAATATTCTGCCATACATTTTTCTAATACTTTTGTTTTTATTTTTTGAATTTAGATCTTTAATTCATCTGAAATGGTTATATAGAATCCGTCCTTTCCCAATTAATTTGAAATGCCAGTTTTATCCTGCGTGATTCTGTTTGAGTTTTCTGTACAGTAACATTGAGCTATTTATTGTATCCAGTGTTGAATTGTTTAAAATATTTTAATTTTACAGTACACTTTGATCTTTGTAGTGCAAGTCCCCCCACCCCTGCCAATTCTTTTAAACATCTATTAAATGTATTCTTCTACATGACTTTAGAACCAGTTTATTAAGTTAAAAAAAAAAAAAAGGTTTATTTAGTGATTAGAATTGTATTGTGTTTATAAGTTAACTTGGGGAGATATATCTTATTTGAAGTATTGAACCTTCTTATCCAGAAGTATAAGTTCATTCAGTCAGATCTTTTATGTCACTCAGTAAAATTTCATTGTTTTCTTCCTTTTGCTCTTGCACATTTCCTGTTTAATTATTTCTATGTTTTTTGTTTTAGTTTCGGTAGTATTTTGGATGACTCTTTTTTTCTCACTTCCTAATTTATTTTTTTTTTATTTTAACAGTTTTTATTAACGTTGTATATAAAATTACTTTATTCCTGCATCTTCTCAATTGTTTCTGCCTTATATTTGCCCTTTTTCCTTTTCTACTTGGTGAGATTTGGCTTTACGTTCAAGGATCTTTTTGCTGTCTCTGTCCAGTGTTAGTCTCGTGCTGACCACGTTGCTAGGGTGAATGCCCACATGGACAGTTGTACCATGAGCCTTGTCTCGTGGTACTTATTCAGTGTAGATGATGTATTTCTTCCTGTAAACCTGCACTACTTTGTCAATTTGCTGACCTTTGTGGTATCCTCGCACAAATTGTACTTCAGCATCCTTTTGAATGGGCATGGATTGAATGTTGTACTTCTGTCTCAGCTTTTTGGAAAGGAGGGAAGACATCATCTTCCTGTGAATGTGGGAAGGTGCATTGAAATGCCTTTTACTCTTCTTGCTCTGGTCAGAAGTCACAAAGGGATTGAACTTCATTTTGGTTGCTGGCACTTCAGCAATGGCCACAAAAAGCTCCCACTTCCTAATTTAATTGGAATATAGAAAAACCGTCATTTTTCCATATTTATCTCGTAGTTATTCACTTTCTAAACTCCTATTGTTTCTAAAACTTTATTTCATTATCTTGGGTTTTTCTAGGTGAATAATGTATTTTGTCTTTGTTCTTTTACAGTATTTATTCCTCATTTTTGTTCTTTTGTTTCTGTTACGGAACATTTGTTTGAACCTCTAGAAAATATTGAATAGTGTTAATGATGGCAAGGAACCTCATTTTGTTTTTAACATTACTCTTGTATTTCACCAGTAAGTTTGATAATTGCTGGTGGATTTTGGAGGATACTCTATCAGAGTGTGTGTGTGCCTGGATGTGATTTTACTTTTGTTTTTTAAGTCAGGATTAACTTGAATTTTTTCATACCATTGAAAAATACCAGATCAGCAATTATGAAAACTTACTGGTAAATATAGCAGTAATGTTAAAAACATTACATTTGTCTCTTGTTTATTTATATTTTTCCTAGTAATTTCAATGGGATTTATCAAAGGAGAAGTTAATTTTTAGTGGACTCAATTTAGCACCTTGAAAACAGAAGTCTGCACTTATATTTAGGAGACAATTAGAGAGGGAGAATTAGAGGAGAAGACATAGAGAATAATAATATCTAACTCTATTAAGTACTTTCTGTGTATCCCAAATGATTTTATGTGCTTTACTTACATTTATTCAATTAATCCTCCCCAAACACTGGGATATTTAGGTGCTGTTACTATTTCCTTTTTTACAATGAGAAAATTGAGAGATTTTAAGTTAACTTGTAGGAAGCAGTAAAGTGAAGAATGTTTTCAGTTCTTTTGAAAAATTTCCTAGGAAGGGAGGAAGGAAAGTATCATCAATGAATATTGATTATTCCTCTCAGAAATGTGAAAAAAGGATAAAAATGGACAGGAGCAGAGGTGTAGCAAGAGTTGAAGGAAGATTTTTTTTTTCAGTGAAAAGATTTGAATATGTTAATAAGTATTGGAGAAGATCAGTCATATACATGAAATTGAAAATGTCATGTTGCAAGAAAAAACTTGAGTTGGGGGAAAGATATTAATGAATGCAAGAAGAGATGGGTTTGAGGGTGAATGAATAGTTCACTTTAGAAGTACAAAGGAATATTTTTTCCCCTGAAATGAGAGGAAAGAGAAAGATTATTGTTGATGTCAGGAAACTTTATGGTGGGACAAGGGAGACTGAAGTAGCCTATGTTAAGTTACCTACTTCTTAGCTAAGTAGGTAATTTGTTTGTTTGTTAAGGGAAGGTGGAGGAAGGGCAGTGGGAGGAGATGTAATTGGGTATTGACAGAAAATGGAATAAGTGCTTTGAGGACAGTTATCATTTTCTGATATTCATTATTAAATTTTTTATGACTTCTTCCAGAGAACTCTTTGCATATTAAACATTTTTATATATGTAAGATATATATAATAAATAATATGTCTTTTAAAAGCTGCAGCAGTATTTAGCACATTAATACATACATATATATTATGCATATTATATATATATTAAAAGTTGTAATAGTATTAAGCATGTCTAATATTAGCATGTTAAAGATCCAAAAGGCCCACTAGGAAAACTGTTTTGTGTCATGCAGAGTTTCCCAAATATATTTTATCAATGAATATCTTTTTCATGTACCAGTTGTTAATTGTAAAACATACTTTGAAATCATCCAGTTTAAACTATCCAGGGTGTTCTAATTGGGAGAGCAGAAAGCAGTTTCAGAGTTGGGACACCAGATATATTCTTTTCATTACCGAATTAGCCAAAAATTGGGCACATATTATCAGTTATAAACAAAATAATAGCTACCACTGATTTAGAATTAGTTGTGTTCTTTATGTATTGGGCGTATGTGGGGTATGTGTGTTTTGGTGATTCCTCACGAACATTATTATCTTTGTTGCTGATGAAGAAACTGAGGCAAAGAAAGATGAAATAAATTATCCAGTTAAATGGGGAGACATGATTGAAACACAGGTCTTTCATATTCCAAAATCTGCTCCTTATAGTATAGTATGTTTCCTTTGCTTATAGTTCTCTTTTAATTGGTAGCATGAAATGAGCAATTTTCTGCCAGATGGCTGAGTTATGGCCACAGATAAGTATGTATTTCTTTTTTTAAATAACATACATTACACCTAGAATAGTTATGAAACTAGATATTATTTGCATTATCTCTTTGTTCTACTGGAAGTCATTTATTTCTGTTCATATTAATTAGAAGTATGATTACTCAAGAGTGACATGCTGAAAAGTACTCAGGGGTGTAGCCATTTTTTCCATATCTGTGTTCTTAAGAATATATTATTAGAGTTATTAATGGGTATTCTAAAAAGAGGAAGAGGGGCTCATGGTAAAATAAATTTTGGAAACACTGCGTATTATATATTCCCTTTAGAGAGCAAATTAAAAACTGTAATAAGGAAAGCTATTTCCCAGCATATCTCTAACTTACTTGATAATGGGATATTTTTTTTAAGAATCTCTGTTAACATCTTAAGGCATTAGCATTCATTAGAACCAAGTTTAGTAAATGATAATATAGACCAAAAGAAAGCTTCTGTTTGGGCACATACCAGTTAGCCTTTGATAAGCAGCTGAGTGTGTTTCCTAGCTAGAGCTACTTAAGGATTATATTTGGATGTATTCCAAATGCATACTTACTACTAAGTATGCTAACCTTTAAATGGTGCCAATACATACTGTTTCACATTGCTTTTTTGCCACTGTTGCGTTTTAAATACTCTTTATGCTTTTTCAGTACACTTCAGTTAAGTCAGATATATTTGCATGTTTTTTTATTCTTACCATTTTAGATATGGGAGAAAGGACTACTATAAATGCAAGTGCAGATGGCAACATTGGAAGTATAGAGGATGGTAGCGACAGTGAAAATATTCAAGCAAATGGAATTCCAGGAACACCAATTTCTGTTGCATATACACCGTCTTTACCTGATGACAGATTGTCTGTCTCTTCCAATGATACTCAGGTATAAATGGGGGGCAGGGGGTATCCAGTTAATCTTATAGATTTATAGGCTACCAGCACCTTGTGGTGAATATATCTAGTTGATCTGCTGGCTGATTATAATTTGGGAAAATAAAAACTTGGGTTTTTCTTATTGATATAAATCAAAGCAGTTTATTCCCTGAATATATTGATAGTTAACTTGCCAACTCTAAGCTGTTTCATGTATGTTCACATCTTCTCTATGCTCCCCGCTATTGATATCTTGTCAGGGCATGATGTGCTAGATTTTGTTAGTAATGGTATGAACTGGATAAATTTCAAGAGTTTTTTTTGGTGGCAAAGAGAATATTTTTAAAGAATTTATTTTTTGGGGTGCCTGGGTGGCACAGTCAGTTGAGCTTCTGCCTTCGGCTCAGGTGATGATCCTGGGGTCGTGGGATCGGGCTCCCTGCTCAGCGGGGAATCTGCTTCTCCCTCTCCCTCTCCCTCTGCCACTCCCCCGTTTGTGCTCTCTCTCTTTCTTCCTCTGTTAAATAAATAAAAATCTTTATTTAAAAAAAAGAATTTCTTTTTTAAGGTATTAATTTATTGCTGGGGAGGAGGGTGGTATGTCAGATTAAAGAGAAACAGTGTGGCAAATTCCTCATCAGGTTTCTCCTCCAACAGAACCCCCTCCATTAATTACTGAACTGAATAAAATATATGGAAGGTTGAAATGATTTTACACTGGCAAATGTCTTTATTTACATGGTATCTTAATTTGTTTAGGAATCTGGAAATTCTTCAGGACCTTCACCTGGTGCTAAGTTTTCCCACATTTTACAAAAGGATGCCTTTCTAGTATTCAGGTCATTGTGTAAACTGTCCATGAAACCACTGTCAGATGGACCACCAGATCCAAAGTAAGTCATTACCTATTCTGCTTGACAAATAGTTTTTTAAGCTTGAAACTTACTATAAGGTAGTCTTTGGATTTTCTTTTGTTTTTTTTGCCCTATAGAACTCTCAAAAATATATTTTAGGGTTATTTTGCTTTTTAAAAAATGTATTTGAAAAACAGTTCGAAAATTGCTAGATACCTTACACTGTTTCCCAAAGCATACCAACAGTATTAGAGAATTGTGCCTGGTTGAACAATTGAAAGAACTCTTATTTCAGTATCATGAGTAACTTTGGAGTAAGTGTAGCCCTGTTACATTTAGCCTCATGCTAGGTTTCTGAAAGCTACCAGTTGAAAGGTAATAAAACCTAAGAGAAATGAATTCTAAAATTTATAACGAAAGATACTGCATATTCATTAAGGTCTGAAAAATGCTCTGATGTGATACCTTTCTCTGTGGGAAGCAGGAAGTACTTTGAGCTAGGAGTCACTTGTCTGATTCCTGTCAAATATATTAGTTTAAACTGTAGGAAAGTGCCATTTTTGTAAGTCATAAGTCACCAAATATCTTTCATTTCATATGAGTCAAATGTAACTAATTCTTGCTTGAGACTAAGTTTGGGCACTATTGGAGAGCCATGCCTCCCTAATGTTGCAGCATGGTGTAATGCAGCATGACAATTTAGGAGAAATTTCTGTAGAAAGAAATCTTAAAGGTGGCTTGGCCTGAGCGGCTTGGTGAAAAGGATATTGAAATAGGGGGAAAATGTAAGCACTACTTCATTTTTTAAAAACTCTAGAGCATTCCGGTTTCTAAATGTCACCTAAGAAGAAAGACAAGAGACAGTTACAATAAAAACTTTATTAAGTTTGGGGAGAAAAGAAAAACTTTGTAAGTTTTGGGAAACCACATTTGTTCTGTTTTCTATAGTTTTATTTTGTCACATTGTACTGATTCAATGAGAAACATCTTTTAAGCCCTAAACCTAAAATTCTAAAATCTTTTTAGGCCCAAATCCTGAGAGTCAGAAATATAACACTGATTTTTCTTTATTTTGAAAATATAAACTCTACAGAAAAAGGATGAAGGTTGTTCAGATTGCAATATAAAGTTGACTATACCCTGTGTAATAAGAATATATTCAAAATTTTTTCAATTTCTTATTTTCACTATGACAGGAAAAATAACCATCTCATTCCGAATTGTTGAAGGTGGAAATAAGAATTTAGTGTTATTGCTGAAGGCCATCTTTGCCATGATTTAAAAATGTTATTAACCTTAAAAGTCTCAGATGTTTACTTTTCCAAATCAACTGTTTAAAAATGTGACTTGAAAAAATATTAATAAGCAGAAAAATAATTCTTTAAAGTGCCCAAAATGAAAAGAAAACAAAAGAAAATACATGATTTTAAGGAGTACTCTATGGCAGGGGGTTTTCCTTTAGCACTATATAAAGAGTAATCTAGTTTTGGAGAGCTTCAATCTTTAATATTACAAAGGATTCTTATTTTTGGAGAGCTGCAATCTTTAATATTACAAAGGAATCTTATGAGAAATAATGTAAATTAATTTTCCTCCTACTCAGTAGACTTAAACCAAATATTAGGAAATTTTGTTTGAACATAAAAAAGACCTTTTTGGTCATCAGGAACATTAAACATTAGAATTGAATACAGAAGAGGGGCGCCTGGGTGGCTCAGTTGGTTAAGCAACTGCCTTCGGCTCAGGTCATGATCCCAGAGTTCCGGGATCGAGTCCCACTTCGGGCTCCCTGCTCGGCGGGGAGTCTGCTTCTCCCTCTAACCCTACCCCCTCTTGCGCTCTCTCTCTCACTCTCTCTCTCTCTCTCAAATAAATAAATAAATAGATAGATAGATAGATAGATAGATAAAAGAATTGAATACAGAAGAAATCAAATTTTCCACCCCTAGAAACTGTTCATTTTCCAAAAGAAAATATGTGGTTCCTATCTTAAATGATTTTTCCCCCAAAATTAATGACTTGTAGTTACATAATTTTCTTTTTTGCCTTTCTTCTCTTGATATTTTGTGATCTTGCTAAGATGATGTTCCAGGAAATGTTCGTTAAGCTTGAATTATAATTTGAAACTACCCCGTGAAAATCTGCAGGCCTGAAATTTCTAGCTTCTTTTGCCTATAAAAGTGTACTTGATTGTGTCATAAGACAATCATTTGATCATTTCTTCATTAATTAATGCTTTATAGATAGTAGGTACTTAATAAATGTTTAGATGGGTGCATGAATAAATCCATGAGTTATATTGAGCACTTACTATGTACAAGGCATTTTGTTAGAGCTGGGGATACAAAAATAAAACCTACAACAAAAATTTATGTGTTAGATAACAGTAAGCTGCAGGTTGTAATAACTACTGGAATTGAGCAGAAAAGATAATAAATTAGCTAGACTAGGAAATAGTCGTAATATAAAAGCCTTGGAAGGCTTCAACATGAAGGGGAGATACTTAACCCATACCATATTTTCCGGGCTATTCATAATCTAACCTCGTACTGTTTCTAACTTGATTTAAGCTTTTTTTTTCCCTTTGTTAATAACTATATTTGCTGCACATAGCCATCTTGGAAAGTTGATATGTAGTAGCAAGTAATGATATTATTGGAAGTTTTATTTCAAAGATGGTAATATTTTTGTGATTCCCATTTACATGAAATTAAATATTTCTTGTTAGAGTTTCTTAGGTTCTTGAAATACTTGACCCTTAAAAACCATAAAATTTTTAAGGTAGAAATCAGGAACAGTTAAGTAAACTTAATTATCTGTGGTGTGAATGTAACTGATACAGCATTTGGAAAAAATAAAAGAATTAGCTCCTAGAGCATGTAAGTGTGTTCTGTATTTGAAAAGTTGCATGGGATCCAATCTTCTTGGTCTGTTGGCCTTAAGAGGCCTGTCAATGGGAGAAAAATTATATGTTGTGAAATCTGATAATTACAATGCTAGATACTGATCAGAATATAGCATAGTATATTGATCAGAAAAAAGTGAAAATTTAAGCTGAAAGGGAGTTTTTTTGCTTTTCATTATTAAAATATATAGAATAAATGGGTAAACTATTAAGAGAGATAAATGTTCTAAAAGCCTCTGTATTTCAAAAAAGAAAAGAACTTTAAATGGTTATTGAAAAAATAAGCTTGAAGTAGTCCTACAACTTGTTCATGCAACCAAAACTTTTAATTTTGTTTAGGGTTTTTGAGTAGCATACGTAGGGAAAAAGTACATTATATACTAAACTATTAAATATTATATATTATGTATATGTATATATATACATATACTAAATATGGCATATAATCTGGGAAGATTATGATGATTTCTAAAAGGTGAAATATGCTTGTGAAAGAAAAGAACAAGGAATAAATCTTTATATTTAGTGTCCAAAGGAACAGTAGCTTGATTTTAAATATGTGTGAATGATTGCTTTTCCATATAAAAAGTTTGTGAAATTATGTGGTACTTGAGATCATAAGTGGAACTACCCATTACTAGTGGCAAAGCTTATTCATGTACTCTACTTTATGTGGTCGAGTTTTCTGTTCCTCTCCATTTAAAAGTTTGTGAAATTTTGTGGTACCAGGAAATATCTTTGGAACAGCCTTTTATTACCATAATGCTAAATATGTCCATATACTGTGCCTTCTTTTTTACATTTTAGGTCTCATGAGTTACGATCCAAGATTCTTTCATTGCAGTTACTTCTATCCATTCTGCAGAATGCAGGACCTGTTTTCAGGACAAATGAGATGTTTATTAATGCTATTAAGCAGTATCTGTGTGTTGCACTCTCAAAAAATGGAGTGTCATCTGTTCCAGAGGTTTTTGAGCTTTCTCTTTCCATATTTCTCACTTTGTTGTCAAACTTCAAGACACATCTGAAGATGCAAATTGAGGTATGTTCTGCATTGTTGGGTATTTCATTTGTTTCATGTTTTAAATCAGATTATTAATCCCCTAGAAAATTTTTCAGAATGTGAAATAATATTTGTGAATTGTCATGTACAGCTGACCCTTAAACAATACTGCTTTGAACTGAGTAGGCCCACTTACATGTGGATTTTTTTTCAATAAGTGTAGATACAGTACTGTAAGTGTATTTTCTTTTTTTTTCTTTAGTTTACTTGATTGTAAGAATACAGCATATAATACATGTAATGTACAAAATAGTTAGTTGAATGTTTATGTTGTCAGTAGGCTTGTAGCCTATTAGTAGTTAAGCGTTTGGAGAGCCAAAGTTATCTGTGGATTTTCAGCTGTGCTGGGATCAGTACCCCCTAACCCTCACATTGTTCAGGGGTCAACTGTGCTTCTTTTTTTTCATTTACTCATTCAACTAGCATGTGCTTATGAAGTACTAAGCACTGGGTAAACATTAAGAAAACAAAATCAAATTAAGACACAGCCCCTGCCTTCAGGGAATTTATACTGGTTGAATTGATGATTCTAGATGTCTTGAGGTAATTCAGTCTTCACAATAATTTTGCCGTTGTTTGTATGGTATGTAATAGTGAATTTGGTTGTCTTAAAAGAAAGCTCTGTATATACTTCACACGGTTTTAAGCCATCTTAGTTTTGGGCACTTTAAAGAGGCTATTAAGAAGGATTATATTTTTAGTGTTATATTTTAGGAGTTTGAAATTTTAATTTTTGCTTTGTATTATTTTTCTAATGTGCAAATGATAAATTATCATTTCCTAGAGATTTGAGGTGGGTGGAACAATCATATTATACTTTATTACTAATGTTCTGCAGTATCTATTAAAATTCACATGGAATATTATGGGAATAAGACAGAATAAGGCCCTGGTATTTTAAGTGAAAGGGTTTTAAATTGGGGCCAAATTCTGAACAGGAAACAATTTCTGGTACATATATATTGTCAAATTTTAGTTTGTCTTATGTCTGTCAAAATAATGGAAGGCATTTAACTAGGAACAGTTGCTATTTTTTGATAACTTTTTTCCCATTATTTTCAGGAAGTACAGTTAAAAGAGATTTAAAAAAACTTTTGGAACTTTTGCTTCCTTACTAACCCAAAAGTCTTTCATGTGATGATGAAGCGTTTAAATTGCTATTAGATAATTTTAGAAGACTACATTCATTTACTTAGAGATTTCTGAACACTGAGACTCAACTTCTTTAAGTACTGTTTAGTAGACTGTGAAATATAAATTCTTAGGGAACCAAGTATCACAAAAATCATTAAAGTTGGGATTACTATTTTTGTAGATTAAATTTGATGTACAAAACTTTTGGAAACACAAATTTAAAGGGAATACTGGTAAGAAATTTCCTTTGTCCTCAGATGGTAGATTCTCATTACAAAATTGTTGTAATATTGTTCTGTATGCTTAAAGAGATCAGGTTTATTTCGCTCTCCATTGTCCCTTATGGAGAGATTGAGGATCAAACAAGACAAGTGTAGATTGCTTTTGAAAATACTACACATATTCAAATGCACGATAAGCTGTGTTCTAGTTGGAGAAAGCAAAGCCGACATAAAAATACCTAAATTTGCAAAGTAGTGTTGAGATTGTTATTACATGAATGTTCGTTTTATGAGAATATTCACTTCAGAGTTTCGATAATATGATTTTCCATAGACATTAACTTACATGCCTATATCAGAAAATAGTTAATGCACAACTTTTCAAGAAAATATTTGCGAAGTGTCTATGATATTACTGTTACTCTACACACATTACATTTTAGGTGCTCTATAAATCTTTAAAATTTTGGTGTTTTTTTAGAGCCCCTGTTGATGGGCATGATGTCTTAAATTACAGTTGTAGGCTATTGCTTGCCTAGTATAATTTGATAACTCAGAGAGAGTAGCTAAAGTTTTTATTTTTCTCTTTCTCCAAATCTAGGGGTTTTATTTAGTCCACAATTTGGAGAGTTCTAAACTTTCTTTTTTATTTGTTCAGTATAACTGATGTTAACAGTATTATATTAGTGTCAGGTGTACAACATAGGGATTCAACATTTCTGTACATTACAGGATGATCACTGCAATAAATCTAGTTACCATCTGTTATCTTACAAAGTTAATACAAGATTATTAACTATATTCCCTATGCTGTGTATTACATCCCCATGACTTATAACTGGCAGTTTATACCTCTTAATCCTCTGCACCCATTTCGAACCTCCACATCCTCACCCCTCTGTCAGCCACCAGCTGGTTCTATGAGTTGGAGCTTTGTTTCTTTTGTTTTTGTTTTTTGGACTCCAAATTTAAATGAAATCATGGCAGTATTTGTCTTTCTCTTCCTTATTTCACTTAGCATAATACTTGTAAGGTTCATCCATGTGTTGCAATGACAAGATTTAAATTCTTTTCTATGGCTGAGTAGTGTTGCATTGTACATATATATCATTTCTTCTTTATCCATTCATGGACACTGAGATTGTTTCCGTTATCTTGTCTATAGTAAATAATGCTGCAATAAACATAGGTATCATGTATCTTTTCATATTAATGTTTTCATTTCAGTGTATAGATACCCATTAGTGGAATTGCTAGATTATATAGTAGCTTTATTTTTAATTTTTTGAGGAACCTCCATACTGTTTTCCATAGTGGCTGTACCGGTTTACATCCCCACCAATAGTGTACAAGAGTTCCCCTTTCTCTGCATCCTCGTCAACACTTGTTATTTCTTATCTTTTTGATAATAGCCATCCTCACAAGTGTAAGGTGATATCTCATTATGGCTTTGATTTGCATTTCCTTGATGATTAGTGATGTTGAGCATCTTTTCGTGTACCTGTTGGCCATCTGTATGTGTCTCCTTTGGAAAAATGTCTATTCATAACCTCTGCCTGTTTTTTTAATTGATTTTTTTTTTTTTTGCTATTGAGTTGTGTAAGTTCTTTATATATTTTAGATATTAATCCCTTGTTAAATATATGATTTGCAGATGTCTTCTATTTAGTAGGTTGCCTTTTCATTTCATTAATGGTTTCCTTTGCTGTGCAGAAGCTGTTCAGTTTGATGTAGTCCCATTTGTTTACTTATGCTTTTGTTTCGCTTGCCTTTGGAATCAGATCCAAAAAGACATCGCTAAGGCTTATGTCAACAAGCTTACTACCTATATTTTCTTCTAGGAGTTTTTTATGGTCTTACATTCAAGTCTTTAATCCATTTTGAGTTCATTTTTGTACATGGTGTAAGATAGTGGTTCAGTTTCATCATTTCACATGTAGCTATCCAGTTTGCCCAGGACCAGTGATTGAAGAGACTGATTACTGATTTAATTTCCTTACTAGTAATTGGTCTATTCAGATTTTCTCTCTCTTCCTGATTCATTCTTGTAACATTGTATGTTTCTAGGAATTCATCCATTTCTTCTAGGTTGTCCCATTTGTTGGTATGTAATTGTTCTTAGTAGTCTTTTGTGATCTTTTGTATATCTGTGGAATCAGCTGTAATCTCCTATTTCATTTCTGACTTTGTTTGAGCCCTGTCACTTTTTTCTTGGTGAGTCAGCCTGAAGGTTTGTCAGTGTGTGTATCTTTCCAGGGAATCATCTCTTTGTTTATTCATCTTTTCTGTTGTCTTTTTAGTCTCTCTCTCATTTATTTACACTCTGATCTTATTTCCTTCCTATGTTTAGTTCCTTGTATTCTTCTTTTTTTTAATTCCTTTAGATGTAAAGTTAAGTTATTCATTTGAGATTTCTCTTGTTTGTTGAAGTAGGCTTGTATTGCAATGATTACCCTCTTAGGACCGCTTTGGCTGCATCCTATAGATTTTGGTATGTTGTATTTGTTTTCGTTCATCTCAAGGTAGTTTTTTACTTCTCCTGTGACTCAGTTGTTCAGTAGTGTGTTGTTTAATCTCCACTTGTAGTTTTTCAGTTTTTCTTCCTGTAATTTCTAATGTTAAACCATTGTGTTTGAAAAAGGTGTTTGATATGATTTCAATCTTCGTGAATTTATTGAGACTTGTTTTGTGGTCTAAAATGTGATCTGTCCTGGAGAGTGTTTCATGTGCATTTAAGAAGGGTGTATATTCTGTTTTTGGGTTCTGTATACTGTTAACGCTTGAATGAAACAGGGTTAGGGACATTTAACTCCTGCCTAGTCAAAAACCCAGGTTAACCATCTGACTCCCCCAAAATTTAACTACTAATATCCTACTGTAGCCTGGAAGCCTTTACTGATAACAGTCAATTAACATATATTTTGTATATTGTATGCGTGATATACTGTGTTACAATAAAGTAAGCTAGACAAAAAACATTAAGAAAATCATAAGAGAAAATATCTTTACAGTACGTACTGTATTTATCAAAAGAAATCCACATAGGATGGAGCTTGAGTATTTTTTTTAAGTGTGTTTTTAAGATTTTATTTATTTATTTGAGATAGGAAGAGAGAGAACATGAGTGGTGGGGAGGGGCAAAGGGAGAGGGAGAAGGGGACTCCCTGCTGAGCAAGGAGCTTGACGTGGGGCTTGATCCCAGGACCCTGAGATCATGACCTGAGCCGAAGGCAAGTGCTTAACCAACTGAGCCACCCAGGTACCCCAGAGCTTGAGAGGTAAAATAAGTCAGAGAAAGACAAATACCATGTGATTTCACTCATATGTGGAATTTAAGAAATAAAACAGATGAACATATGGGAAAGAAAAGAGAGAGACAGGCAAACCAGGAACAAACTATAGAGAACAAACTGAGGTTTACTGGAGGGGAGGTGGGCAGGGGGATGGGTTAAGGAGGTCACTAGTAGTGATGAGCACTGGGTGTTGTAGGTAAGAGATGGATCACTAAGTTCTACACCTGAAACTAATATTACACTGTATGTTAGCTAACTGGAATTTAAATAAAAACTTGAAGGAAAAAAAAAAATCCACATATAAGTGGGCCTGCATAGTTCAAACCCATGTTTTTCAAGGGCTGCCTGTACATCTATTAAATCCATCTGGTATAATGTGTTATTTAAGACCAGTGTTTCCTTAATGATATTCTGTCTTGATGTAAGTGGAGGATTAAAATTTCATACTCTACTGCTGTCAGTTTCTCCCTTTAGGTCTGTTAATATTTGCCTTATATATTTCAGTGCTTCTGTGTATGGTGCATATATAAGTATTCTAAATTTTTGCTGGATTGACCCCTTTATTGTTATTTACTGCCCCACTTTGTCTTTTATTACTGTCTTTGTTTTAGTCTTTTTTTGTCTGATATGAGTGTAGCTATACCACCTTTCTTTTCATTTCCCTTTGCATGGAATATCTTTTCCATTCTTTCACTTTCAAGTCTGTGTATGTCCTTACTTCTGAAACGAGTCTCATGTAGGAAGTATATAGATGTGTCTTGTTTTTTCATTCATCCAGCCACTATATATCTTTTGATTGGGGCATTTAGTTCATTTACATTTGAAGTAATTATTGATAGGTAAATACTTAACTGCCATTTTGTTAATTTTTTTCTGACTGTTCTGTTCCTTTTTCTTTTTCTCTTCCTTTGTGGTTTGATGACTTTTTTTAGTGTTATGGTTAGATTCCTTTCTCATTTTGTTTGTATATTTACTATAAGTTTTTGGTTTGTGGATATGGTGAGGTTCACATATATCCTCCTGTGTATAGATCAGTTTAAGTTGATCACAACTTAAATTTGAACACACTCCTAAACTGCATTTTTACTCCCTCCCCCATTTTATGTTTTTGATACCGCTTTTTACATTTTTTATGTAACCCTTAACTAATCATTGTTTTAATTGATTTTACTTTTTTTTAAACTTTATTAGTAGCTTTATAAGTGATTAATTTACTACCTGTACTATAATGTGCCCTTTCTAGTGAGGTTTTTACTTTTGTATATTTTCTTGTTTATTAGTGCCATTTCTTTTCAGCTGAAAGAAGTCTTGTTAATATTACTTATAAAGACAGTTTAATTATAATGAACTTCTTTGGTTTTGCTTCTCTGGAAAACTTGCTCTCTCCTTGAAATTTGAGTGATAATCTTGCTGGTTAGAGTATTATTGGTTGGAAGTTTTTTCCTTTCAGCACTTTGAATATCTCCTGTCACTCCCTTCTGGGCCACACAGTTTGTGCTCAGATATCTGTTGATAGCCATATGGGTTTTTCCTTGTAAATAGTTGTTTTTCTCTTGCTGCGTTTAAGATTTTCTCTGTATCTTTAATTTTTGACATTTTAATTATAATGTGTCTTGGTGTGGACCTCTCTGAATTCATCTCATTTGTAACTCTTTGGGCTTCCTGGACCTAGATGTCTGTTTCCTTCCCTCAGAGAAGTTTCTAGACATTAATTCTTCAGATAAGTCTTCTGCCCCTTTCTCTTGCTCTTCTCCTTTAGGGACCACTATAATGAGAATGTACTTCCACTTGATGTTGTTCCTTAAGTGATCTTCATTTTTTTAAAATTCTTTTTCCTTTTTGTTGCTCTATTTGGGGGGTTCTTCTGCCCTGATTTGTAGATCGCTGGTCCTTACCTATTTGATTCAGTCTGCTGTTGAACCCCACAAGTGTATTTTTCAGTTCATTTATTGTGTTCCTCAGCTCTTTGACTTCTTTGCTATTTCATTTTCTTTCTTGAAGTTCTCATCCATTCCTGTACCACATTCTGTGAGCATCCTTATGACCATTACTTTGAATTCTTTATCATGTAGATCACTTATCTCCATATCATTAAGGTCTTTTTCTGAGGTTTTTGTCTTTTTTTTTTTTTTTTTTTGAAATCTATTTCTCAGTTTCCTCATTTTGCTTGACTGTTTCTATGTATCGGGTGAAACAGCTGCCTCTCTGTCTTGAGGGAATGACCTTGTGCAGGTGATGATCCTTCTCATTCAACCTTGCCCTAGCTCTTGGTTGTCCCTGGAACCTTTGTGATTATCTAAACCACCTTATTTATTCTTGATATGCACCTATTGTTGAGGATGTGCCCTGTCCTGTCAGTGATCCATGGGGAGGAATCTCATTTAGCACCTAGTTTCAGGCTGTTTGGAAGCCACTTCCTCAGGCAGCAACTTTTAAATAATGCAAATATATACAGTCCTGTTCTCCAGACTGGAGATCTGGAGATGTCCCCTGTGTGACAGGGCAAAAATCCTGACTCCAGGGAAGTGCATAAGCTCCTTTCTGGGAAGACCTGTCAAACTGTAGTAAGGCCAGGGGAGGCGCAAAACATGGCTTCTCCCTGCTTTCACTCCCGGGGAGCACCTTTTTCACCTCTAGATGTGAGGGAGACCTGAAGCCTGTTTCTCAGGCTGAAGCTTCCAGGCTAAATAAATAGACCTTTTTTACAGGAAGACATGTTGTGTTTCAGTCTGCTGTCTGTGCAATGCCCTGTGGATGGTGGCATGCCAAGAACAGTCTTTCTGATTGTTACAGTCCTGTGTTGCTCTGAATGCCAGCTCTCTTGGCCACCAGGGCCAGGCAGTATCTCCTCTGTGGATTGCACATGCTCACTGGCTGTAGCAAGACAGCTGGAGAGTGTAGGGGAAGGGGCACCCTTGCTGGCTTAAGACTTCAAAAAGGCAGTGCCTGTGTCTCAACAGTGCTGTGGCAGAGTGCCTCGTCTTTGTGTCCATTGGCTTTAGGCTGGGTGCAGGAGAATGCCGCAGCCACTTGTGTTCACCAGCCTCAGCCTGGGGGCAGGGGAGCACTGCAACCACCCACACTCTCTGGCCTCAGCAAGTGTCATGTCCACTGCCCCTTGCTTGTCCCAGCAAGGCAGCAAACTTTCTTGATTCATGGTACCTTTAGAGTGTCTGATCTTTTCACAGCGTACTTGTGCTAAAAGAAGTACCTAACAGTTCCATTTATTAAGTAATTAGGTCCAAACAGCTTAACAAATATTTGTCTTTTAACAATGTAATCTCCATTTGAAGAAAAATAATACAGATAAATTTTTAAAAATGATGTTTTTATTTCATTCTTAAGTAGTCACAGTTACTTGACTACCGAAATGTATGTGCCTTTTGGACACTGCCCAACTCCTCAGACCTTGGAATCCACTTGGACACTGCCACCCTTATTTCCTATTCTTCATTGACTTTCATGCGGTCCCTGCCCTTTAGCGTAGCAATCACTAAAACTCAGGTTTGCAAAAATAATGATGTCACTGAAAGGAATGTAGTGTGATCTAATGTTGAATTGAGACTTGGTCCCTACCTTCTTAAAAAGTTATGCTCTTGTAGGAAATGCTGCTGACATTAAGGAAGTAATAGAAATGTGTTGGATTTTGTGAAAGAAAAGCACATTTCAAGGGTACCTCACCCAATTAGGAGGGAGAAAGACATTAGTCACCTCATATGATCAGTATGCATTTCTGGAGCACAAAGCTCCCTAAATGTTAATGTGTGACTTTTAGTTTTCTTTTTTCAGTCATCCCTTCTTAAATCAGTCACTTTTCCAAAATAAATTTCAATCTAAAAATTCTTTCTTAGCTCTTAAATTGTAATTTATTTAATTAGGTTGAGTAACTTCTTTTTATTTGACATCATTTGGTGTAAAGAATAGTAAGAAATAGTTTGTTGTTTTCAGATAGAGATTTCCACTTACGTAATTATAAAAATATCATAGTGTAAGAGATGATTTTTATTGTGTGGATTAGAGCATTAGGTACATTTAAATCTAGGAAAATTGGGCACCTATTATAACGGCTGAAAAACCTAACTGATGAATAAATTTATAATCTTTGGGAGATTAAAAAAATGAAGTATGAGTTACATTGGTTTTGTAAATATGTTCACAGAATTCTTACCCAGAGGACTTTGCAGGTTTCCTTTGTAGTGGCTGTGTGATAGCAAACAAAACAACGTGAAGTTCAGTACTCCTACTAGAAGGGCTAGTTTAAGTCACACACCCAAGTTAGCTTAGTCCTGACGTTTCAGAGATGGAACTCAAAAGAAGTTGAACTCCAGAGGAGCCTGGGTCCTAATCTCTGTTCCACAGCTTTGGGATATTTAAAACATGATCACATATACAAATAATATTTTAAACAGAATTTTTTCCCTAATCACAGGTGTTCTTTAAAGAAATTTTCCTATACATTTTGGAAACTTCTACCAGCTCATTTGACCACAAATGGATGGTTATTCAGACATTGACAAGGATCTGTGCAGGTATTTGAAATTATCCTTATTATCTTTTCTTATTAAGAGATATTTTAGGGATGCCTGAGTAGCTCAGTCAGTTAAGCGTCAGCCTTTGGTTCAGGTCATGATCTCGGTCCTGGGATTGAGTCCTTCATCAGGCTCCTTGCTCAGTGGGGAGCCTGCTTCTCCCTCTCCCTCTGCCTGGCGCTCCCCCTGCTTGTTCTCTCTCTTTCTCTCTCTCTGTCTGACAAATAAATAAATAAAATCTCTCTCTTAAAAAAAAAGAGATTTAAAAGCCCAAAATATACTAATATTTTTAATGCCTTTTGTTAAAAGCAATATATTATATTGTTACAGATGCTCAGAGTGTAGTGGATATTTATGTAAACTATGACTGTGATTTAAATGCAGCGAATATATTTGAAAGACTAGTAAATGATCTATCAAAAATTGCTCAAGGACGGGGCAGTCAAGAACTTGGTATGAGTAATGTTCAGGTAAGAACTTTAAAAGCATTTTCAAATTTAAACTCGGTCAAGGAAGAGCTATGTGTTTCCTTAAAAGATCTTTTTGTTTTTATTCTTTTTATGAATTATTTGTAGGAATTGAGCCTGAGGAAAAAAGGTTTAGAATGCTTAGTGTCAATTTTGAAGTGTATGGTTGAATGGAGTAAGGATCAGTATGTGAATCCCAACTCTCAGACAACTCTTGGTAAGGTGACATTTTATAATCCTTTGTCGTTTCAAGTAAATGGTATTTTGAAGAAGATAGTTCCAGTTGCCATTAGGCCAGTTTTGTGACCTCTTTATTCCTTTAGCTGATAAAGGAAGCATTCTGTATGAGTTAAATACTAGCTTTAAAATTGTAAATTTCTGGGGCGCCTGGGTGGCTCAGTTGTTAAGCGTCTGCCCTTGGCTCAGGTCATGATCCCAGGGTCCTGGGATCGAGCCCCGCATCAGGCTTCCTACTCAGCAGTAAACCTCCTTCTCCCTCTCCCACTCCCCCTGCTTGTGTTCCCTCTCTTGCTGTGTATCTCTCTGTCAAATAAATAAATAAAATCTTAAAAAAAATAATAAAATAAATAAAAAAATAAAATTATAAATTTCCAACTTAGTTACTCAAACCTTTTTCTTTCTAAATCTTCCTAGAAATATTTAAATAATATGTTAAAGTGAAGCATATTTATGCAGCTTTGTGAAAAGATAATTATAGAAGAAACCTATACAAGCCAAGATGTTTTAAGAAGATTGTTCACCTGTGTTTGACATTTACCCTTACTAGGAGAAAAACGCATAGCCACAGGGCTATCCCTAGTATTCCATCAGTCAAGAGTCTTTTGAGGGAAAATTATTTCTCATGAAGCATGAAATGAGAGCAGAAGCCCAGTGGATACTTAGCACTGCAACTGCAGAAAGAACTTTTAATGGTGCACACATTCTAATTCTAGTGTGTTTTAATATCAAAGTATATTGTCTGTGATGGCACTCAGTATTTTGCTTGTGTTGCATAGTTATCTGAGAAACATTGAAATTTCTTGACTTACTTGATGGGTTTTTTTTAACCGTTTACATATTTTTATTTGAAAGATTAATTTACTGTATCAGTCTTTCTCCTCACAGGTCAGGAAAAAACCTTAGAGCAAGAGACGAGTGAAATCAAACACCCTGAGACAATAAACAGATATGGAAGTTTAAATTCCTTGGAGTCAACATCATCATCAGGAATAGGCAGCTACAGTACACAGATGTCTGGCACTGACAATCCAGAACAATTTGAAGTCCTAAAGCAACAAAAAGAAATAATAGAACAAGGAATAGATTTGTGAGTGTCCAATTTTAAGAAGAAGTGTTACTGAATATCCTTTTGCTAATACTGTATCACCCTTGCCCTGGGTTTCTCTACATCTTCAGAATATTTCTGTTCCTTTCTCATTACCACCTTTCATTGAGTAAAACCGGGCACAGGTCTCCTGTATCCGAGACTTCTAGTGGCTCATTATTCAGCTCTCCTTGTTCATTGCAATCTAGCCCAAGAGACCCCTGTAATGCACATTAAATTAATTTTGCAGCATATCTTACATACTGTTGATGAATATCATCTCAGTAGTTTTGCATTGTTCATTTAGTAGCTCAGTTATAAAATCCCCCATTATATTTCCTAAGCAGATGACAAGTCAAAAAATTTACAATATGAAACTTCTAATAGCTAGCTTCTCATTGCTCCTTTTATAGGTTTTATATTTTCTCCAGTTGGGTTACAAATGTGCTACTCTTGTTACTGATCCATTGTTATCAATTTCAGTTTTATATGTTGATAAGGTAATAACCTCCTTTTCCAACCTGGCTACTCTACCAGACCCAGATCTTGTAAAGTCAGTTTTCCCACTAAGCTGTATGGCATTGACCTGCTCCTGGACTATTTCGTATCCAAATAGTACCATGCTGCTTTCATTCCTCTAATTGCCCATCTTTTTCAAAGAGAAACTGGAAGGAAACATGAAGTTGCTGACATTTCTCCGTGGATCTAGCTACTGTAAACTGTTAAAAAATTCCCTTGTATATTTACCTGGTTTGCTACTTCTCCTGTAAAGCATTTCTTCCTGACTCTTAAACAGTACTTTTGGTGAATGTTCAAGTTCCCAAAAAAAGGCAAAATGTATGCACGTATATTGTCATAAAATTATAAAATCTCACAAAATTGCCTCAGGAAAGAGCCATTAATAGTTCATTCATTCCAGTTTTTCAGTCAATATTTATCAAAGTCCTATCTGTTCCTGACATTATGCAAGGTCCTAGGGAAACCTGATGAATGAAACAGCCATGGCTTCTGAGGGACTCAGGGTCTAGTATGTGTAATCAGATACTCATATTGAAATTCTCAGCAAGTGTTACTCAGCAAACATGTATTTGGTGTTTGGGACTGTGTGCCAAGAACCATGAAAGCATTGGTTCTTGTATTTAAGATTACAGCCTAAATATGGGGCAAAAGTGTTTTTCTAAAATAATACCATGTATTGTCCATAATCGTATACAAAGTGCTGCCAAGATATAATAACTCTCTTTGAAGTATTTGGGAGTGAGTTGGAGTCGTCACAGGACTGCAAAGCGAAGGGCTCCTTAGTCTCTAGTCGGCCTTTCAGCCCCTGGACTTGATCTCTGCTTCATACTTTCATGAGAATGCTTTCATGTTGCTATGTTCTCATTACACTCTTTCATGACTGTGGCACCATTCTGTCTTGTTCCTCCTACCATTCTGATCATGCCATCTCAGTCTTCCTGTGGGCTATTTATCTCCTGCATACAGCTTAGCATTTCCAGAGTTCTGTCCCTCAGCCCTTTTCTTACTTTGTAATTTCTCCTAGATGATCATGTTCTTTTTCATGACTTCAGCTACTATGTATGTGCTAGCATGTCACCACTCCCCAGTGTTACTTTTAATGTAAATACCTCTGCTGAAGTCTAGACTCATGTCCATAATTGCCCGTTGGACATCTCTGTTGGATATTGCTTAGGTTCTCACACTCAGTATGTCCATAACCAAATTTATCAGTCTCCATTCTCTCCATAATCAACTCCCTAATACTCTAACCAAAAACAAAAGACAAATAGAAAACTACTGTTTCTGTATTTCTTATTTAGGCTAGTAACCCCAGCATGCTACCAAATTTAAAAGCTAGAATCCTGGGAGTTACTTATATTTTCCCTTTGGATCTAGTCTGTCGCTAAATCCTGTTGATTGTACTTGCTAAATATCTATGCTATTTATCTCTTCTCTCCATCTCCCACAGTTGTTTTCGCAAGTCAAACCAACACCATTTCTTGCCTAGACTCATGTAATCTTTTAATTGGCCTACCTTTCTTTGGTCTTATTTATTCTGTAGTCTTTTTCTCACACTTAGCTAGAGTGATCTCTCTTGAATGAAAGCCAACTTCTGTTTCTGCCCCCCTTTTGTTTTTAAAGAATAAAGTCACAGCTTCTTGTAATAGGATATAATAACCTTCATGATATAGGTCTGCTGGACTCTAAGCTTCATCACCTGCCACTTCTTTGGCTCACTTCATCCTTCCAACAATGCAGAGCTGTTTGTTACAGTGTCATTGCTGTTTTATGCTGCCGTGTGTTAATATGACCCCTTCCTCTCTCAGATGTTTTTTCTTTTTATGAAATATGTAGTTCTTCTTCAAAGCTCAGTTTCACAGTCACCTTCCCCAGGAAATATGTCACAGCCGTCTCTGTTCATTACTTCCTCTTCTGTGCTATCTTACCTTGTCAGTACATTAGTTGTTGCATTTTTACTATTACAGTTTTTAAAAATCAAGTTTATTAGGGAGAAAGCTTCTAGAGAGCAGAGATTGTGTTTATCTCAGTGAAATATGTTTGATTTTAATTTATGGTATGAATTAGGACTTGACAGGATCATTCGGACAGGACAGGTAAGGACATTTCAGACAAAGAGAATGACATGTGCCGCAGCACAGAGGAGAGGAACATTGAGGACTATTGCTCAGCATGGCAAAGGCAGGGTCGGGGGCAGTCACAGGAGATGAAATGAGAGCATTGAGTTGGATCCGGATTCCAGAAGGCCTTACTCTCCATGTAAACAAATTTTTATCTTGTTTTTCTTGACTTTGGCATACTAGTATTGAAGGATTTTAGTTAGAGAAGGAGTAGCATCAGGTTTCTCTTTTGGAACGATTACTTGGCCAGTAGCCTGAAGGATGGATTAGAATGTGAGCAAAACAAAAGATAGCAAGACCATTTAAGTACTGTTACCCAGGTGACAGGTGATGAGGGACCAAAGTAATTAGTGGTGTAATAAAAGTAGAAAGTAAATGATGTGGAAACAAGGAGGTGACCTTTGAACTGGATCTGTAAGCATGAAGGAGAGTTCCACAGTGAATGGAGCAAGTAAAGGCCGTGTGGAGGAAATAGACTGCAGAAATGCATTCTGCTTAAGAAATGAGAATAGGATATGTGGGAGTAGGTGGGTGGGAGGGGATGAGATAAACTAGAGCTGTACTGAGAAAGATTTTGTGTATCCATCTAGTCAGTTTGGAGCTGTATTGAGAAAGATTTTGTGTATCCATCTAGTCAGTTTGGACTTGACTTTGAAAACATTGCGTATCTAGGGATTTTTTTAATGAAATGATGCTGTCAGATTGTTCTTAAACAGTCACTAGAATTCTTTACTTTAAAAGCAGGAAACAGAATTAATCAGTGGGTGTATATGGAATGAACCAAGATTACTTGAGCATTAAGGAAAATATAAATATTAAAAGCATGAGATATTTAGTATTTATATCCTTACTCAGAGCTTATCTACAACATGACATTATCTCAAATAGTGAAATGGTCCATATCATTGATAAAGATGGCCTTTTGCTTCAGACTCTTTTCTAAGAAAAGAAAAATAAAACTTTGGATAATGTAAAAAGTTTTGTATATTCATGCATTGATTATATTAAATAAACTATTTTCTAAGTTGTATTAGAAAATTAATTTACAGTAGTTTAAGATCTTCTTTTCAAATGATTTTCTGTTTCTAATGTTTGTATTAACTTTAACATCATCTAGATTTAATAAGAAACCAAAGAGAGGAATACAGTACCTCCAAGAACAAGGGATGCTTGGCACTACACCTGAAGATATTGCCCAATTCTTACATCAAGAGGAAAGATTAGATTCTGTAAGAAAACCCATTTTTTTATTCTAACCTTCTCTATAAAATTCCTTTTTAAGTTAATAATGATACATACTGTTTCCCTTTAAAAGTGCCCTCCTAAGTATGTAAGTAAAACTTACAAAGAATAACCTAGGTATTCTTAATTTTGCTTTTTAATTTTCTAAACTCAAAAGAATATCTTTTTTTAATAAACACATTTAGTGTGTTTAACTTTTATTTAGTTTCACGTTTGAAATAGTTAACCCTGTAGTCAAAACCTGTGAATCTTACATTTTTTTCTGCTCTTTAAATCTCTGTGGCAAATGTAACATTTCATAAGGATATCAGTTTTTTTATCTTTTGTTCTTTAGACTCAAGTGGGCGAGTTCCTGGGAGATAATGATAAATTTAACAAAGAAGTCATGTATGCATATGTGGACCAACATGACTTTTCAGGAAAGGACTTTGTTTCAGCCCTTCGTATGTTTCTGGAAGGATTCCGTCTTCCAGGGGAAGCTCAGAAAATTGATCGATTGATGGAAAAATTTGCTGCAAGATACCTTGAATGCAACCAAGGGTAAGCAAGATTCAAATTCAGGTATTTATTGGTTGCCAGCTATATCCAAGACATTGTGGCAGGGAGCATCAGAAGATTCATCATTCCTTACACCCAGAGAACTTAGATTGTGATCTAGAAGTGATAAGACAATTCCATAAAAACACGTAGTATGAGCTAGAACATAAATCCTGAAAGAGAAAATTATGGGGGTTTGAGATGATTTATTTAAATGCAACTATAAAACAACAAAAGTTTGTAACATGATACACTTATTTTTCCAGACAAACCCTTTTTGCTAGTGCAGATACTGCTTATGTTTTGGCTTATTCAATTATCATGCTGACCACAGATCTTCACAGTCCACAGGTATGTACTGTGTATAATAGATAGTACAAATTAAATAAGTGCTTTTGAATTCAGTAAGAGTTGAAATTTTAATCTTATTCAGTGAAACCAGTCACCAGATTGGGGTATTTAATTTGGTGTAGTGTTCATTTTACAAATGTGGTTTCTGGGGGCACTGGGGTGGCTCAGTCAGTTGAGTGTCTGACTCTTGGTTTCTGCTCTGGTACTGATCTCAGGGTTCTGGGGTGGAGCCTTGTGTCAGGCTCCACGCTCAGCAGGGAGCCTGCTAAGATTTTTTTTTTCTCTCTCCCTCTGCCCTTCCTTCAGCTCATGGGAGTGCTCTCTTTCTCTTTCTCTCTCTCTCTCTCCCTCAAATCTTTTTTTTTTTAAGATTTTATTTATTTGAGAGAGTGTGAGAGCATGAGCAGGGAGAGAGGCAGAGCAAGAAGCGGACTGCCTGCTGAGCAGGGAGCCCCCACTGCAACTGTGGGGCTCAATCCCAGGACCTTGGGATCATGACCTGAACCGAAGGCAGACGCTTAACTGAGTCACCTAGACACCTCTAAATAAATAAATGTTTAAAAAAAAAAACAAAAAACGCAGTTTCTGGTAATAATTCTAGTTAGACTTTCAGATATCTGTAAAATAAGTCTGTATTTGTCTCATGATGGATAGCTGTATAAAGCTTAAGATAAATTTTAAGAATATGTATTAGTTCTTCTGCCTATACTTATTACAACATAGAAGACACTATATATAAACTTTTTTTCTTTTAAACATTTCAAACTTAAGCAATAGAGTGGTTAGTATGGGAATCCTTCCTGTGCCCATCACCCAGCTTCCACAGTTATCAACCATGGCCAGTCTTCTTCATTCTGTATCTTCTCTCTCTCCCAGATCATTTTGAAGTAAATACCAGGTGTCGTATCATTTCATCTGTATTTATTTCAGTGTATATCTCTGAAAGACACATACTCTATTTAAACATAACCACAATACCATTGCACCTAAAAATTAACAATAATTTTAAAGTGTTGATACCTAGGATATTGAGATATTCATTTGCCTCTTAAAATTCATAACTCCTTCTTAAATATTAAGGAATTGTCACTTGAGTTCTGATACCATTAGCAAAAAAATTATTTTTAAAGTTTTAGGTATTTTATACTTTGTTTCAAAAAACATGCGTTGATACCTTTGGGGAAAATTACCTTTATACATTTATCTATTTGAAAGAATTTCTTCATACTTCTTAGGGATAGGCATCTAATGAAATTTATTATTCTTAGGAAATGAAATAAACTATTACTAATCTTAGAGGTTTGGAAAAATTAAAATTTATTTAAAGGTGACGGGCGCCTGAGTGGCTCAGTCGGTTAAGCGTCTGCCTTCGGCTCAGGTCATGATCCCAGGGTCCTGGGATCAAGCCCCGCGTCGGGCTCCCTGCTCAGCGGGAAGCCTACTTCTCCCTCTCCCACTCCCCCCTGCTTGTGTTCCCTCCCTCACAGTCTCTCTCTCTGTCAATTAAATAAATAAATAAAATATTTTTTAAAAAAAAATTTATTTAAAATTTTGAGATTAAACTTTGCAATGTAGGGACTTGTCTGTGTGGGTTTTGAGATGTTTAAGGCAGGGTTGATATGGAAAGTATGTATCAAATGTATCATGGGGATTATATACAGAATTACCCTTAGATTTAAACAGCAGAATTCAACAACTATGCATTCACCAGCGATTTATTTGATTTTATATAGACATTTCTTAAAAGGTCATTTAATATTTTAATCATTTAAAAATTGCCCTTCGCAGGGCGCCTGGGTGGCTCAGTTAAGTGCCTGCCTTCTGTTCAGGTCATGATCCCAGGGTCCTGGGATCGAGCCCCATGTAGGGCTTCCCGTTAGGCGGGAAATCTGCTTCTCCCTCTGCACAGCGCCACCCCCCCCCCCACCCCCGGCTCGTGCTCTTGCTTGTGCTCTCTTGCGTGCACTATCCCTCTCACTCTCTCTCAAATAAATAGAATCTTTAAAAAAATAAATAAAAGTTGCCCTTGGCATATTACTGGCAGTGTAGTTAAAGCAGCTCCCTTTCAGGTTTTTTTTATGCAGTATACTTTTTTCCATGGTGTTACAAGGCTGTCTACAGATACTGATTTACTTGGATATCTTCATATCAGAGTTTGCTGTCTGGTGTTTTGGTCCAAACCAATACACTACCACCCGTTTGTTTTTAAAATGTTATATTTTTAAAGAATTTGGTTCTGTAAAGGAATTATCAATGTTACATGCATCTGTGTCATATCTTCCCATACATATGTACATCCTTGTCTAAGTTATTTTGAGGAAATATTAAAACATCTTTTAATGCCCTTTCATAGTACCCAGATTGTTAAAAGTTTCTGAACACAGATTAGTTAGGAAACAACTTGAGAACAGTGCTCTGTCTTCATGGCACTTGTTTCTGTCCATAGAACATGTGCATGGAGTCCTGGCCTAGCAGTGGTAATTGCTTGTAGTCTTCCCACTCCCTCTCAGACTACTGTTGGCTGGCTGATAGGCAGCCTATAGGTACAGAACAGCTTATGAGTTTCTATGAAGGAAAATTCAATTAGAAAACTGAACCCATAATCATGACCCCATATGATTTGATTCAAGACCACATGAACTGTAACAAATGACACCATTTTGAAAAGAACATGGGTAAATTTTAAAGGAATTCCTTAGAACTAGGTCTTTTCATTCTTAGTTGTTTTCAAAGTTAAAATATTTAAACAAGTCATTTTTGTTTCTATTTCACCTAGAATATTTATAATTAGACTAATTTTTATATATTGTCTGAGTCAATGAATTATTTTAAAATTTGAGGTATATATTTAGAACACATTTAGGTTTTTTTGTGTATATTAATCTCCATCATAGTAACAACTGGCTTTAAGTGACTTAAACACTAAAACTAAACACAGCTTGATATAAGTACATGAAGGGCGCCTGGGAGGCTCACTTGGTTAAGCGACTGCCTTCGGCTCAGGTCATGATCCCAGGGTCCTGGGATCGAGCCCTGAGTTGGGCTCCTTGCTCAGCGGGGAGCCTGCTTCTCCCTCTCCCTCTGCCTGCCTGGCGCTCCCCCTGCTTGTGCTCTCTCTCTTGCTATCTCTCTCTGTCAAATAAATAAAATCTTTTAAAAAAAACATACGCACATGAAAACAAAAGTTAAGAGTGGAGTGTTCCATAAAAGATAAGGAGGAAAAGAAAAGTAGGATTATGTTTTTTTTATCCTACTTTCAGAATCCCATTGTGGCAGAATTGTTCTGTTTGAGCAGTATATTTTTATTTGGGGTATCTGAAATTCATGTATTCCCTACTCCCACTTCTGGGAGCTCCCCACTCCCACTTCCCAACCCAGACCCACAAGTATATTATACTGCTACTTCAGATTTTTTATCAAGACTTCTTTTTGTCTCTGATTGGCATGATGCTAAAACAATATGGCATGCTCAAGATCTCCAAGTGATGTTAATCTTCTTTTAGCCTCTTATTGGCAGCACTTGTACGGTCTTTCATTTTAGTGTCTCTGAGTTATTGTTTTTTAGTATTTATCAGAACTCCAGGAGAAATGGCTTTCTTTCTTTCTTTCCTTTTTTTTTAAGTGCTGACTCAAGATGAGTTTTTAAAGTTATGACTTGCTTATTACTCTGTGTACCTTATAAATTTACAGGAGGAGTCTTACGTTTGGAGTTGCTTCAAATTCTTTATGGGAGATGGTGGAAATGTATATATAATTGAATAAATATATAGGCATACCTCGTTTTATTTTTTGCAAATTGAAGGTCTATGGCAACCTTGCATCAAGCGAGTCTGTCAGCACCATTTTTCCAACAGCAATTGCTCATTTCATGTCTCTGTCACAATTTGGTGATTCTCGCAATAAACCAAACTTTTTCATTACTATTACATTTGTTAATGATGATCTGTGATCAGTGAATTATGACTCTTTGAAAGCTCAGATGACGGTATTTTTAGCAATAAAGTATTTTTGAATTAAGGTATGTACATTGTTTTTTTAGACATATTGTTATTGCACACTTAGGGTAAATATAACTTTTATATGCACTAGGAAGCCAAAAAATTTTATTTGACTCACTTTATTGTGGTAGTCTGGACCCAAACACAGTTTCTCCCAGGTATGCCTGTATCTTTAGAGACGTCGTAAGACCTCTATGGGTTTTTTGGAGATATAAACATTTTGACTGTGCTCTCAAGTTTGGTGACAGGGCTGTATCTTATAAACTACAAATTATTACTCCACAGATTGATCAAGGTATGCTGCAGGACATTCCTATTCTAAGACAGAATGTTCAAAGGCTACTTCACCTGGATCACCTAACATTCATTTACCATGCTGAGTCAGTCAGGGAGGGGAGATTGTTATCTGATTTTAAATGAATTCAGCTGTTACTTTGCATCCACTGTTATATAAAATCATCTTTTAAATCATTACAACATATTTATGTTTTCCCAAACTAAGATTTAAATCTTTTTGATACCATATGTTTTTAATAGTTGTCATGGTTCTTTTTTTAAACCTTGGGCAAAAATAATTTCATTATTCGATTTCCCTGTTTCTTATTATAAATTATTTATGTACCCATCTGAGAAGGTGTATTAGCATATACCAGGCTAGGTCTTTTCTACATTGCCTTCATTTTCTATGACTTTTTTCATTTTAATACATGTTTTGTTGAATATTTTCCCCTTCCTGTCCTCAAAGTATTTATAAATTCTAATTCATATTCTTAAAATAGTAATTTTTAAGTAAGTTTAAGAATTAATGGTTTTTCATTTCTAGGTTAAAAATAAAATGACAAAGGAACAGTACATTAAGATGAATAGAGGTATCAATGACAGTAAAGACCTTCCTGAAGAATATCTATCAGCTATCTATAATGAAATAGCTGGAAAAAAGATATCAATGAAAGAAACAAAAGAACTCACAATCCCTACAAAATCAAGTAAGCAAAGTAAGTATCCAAATCAATTGAATTCTGATTGTTCAGGAGGAAAAATAGGGTTTCCTAAGAGTTTTTCACTTGGTTTAGAGTAAATCAGATACTATTCTAATGAGAAGTATAATAATATACAGTTGGCTGATCTGGTTATATTTTTTTTCCACATTCTGAGTAAAAATAGCACTGACCAGTGATCAACAGAAAATGCTATATAATTTGCATGGATTCGTATGCATTTAATATATACTTGTCAATTTAGCAGTAAATCTCAGCATGGATTTGGACGTCAGCAAGACTGCTTAGGCAGCCCCACTAGTCAGACTTCAGCTCTCAGTCTTTTTCTGCCTCCTTATCATCTACAAGCAACACAATTCTATCTGTTCATCTATTGCTACACATAAACACAAGCTGGAAGTAGGGATGATTCAAGGAGATGGGGAAGGTTAGGATTGTGAGGGAGCTCATGGAGTTGGAAATCACTCCTTCAGATGCACCACAAATTATATCATTATAGAGGTCGTAGATCTAACCAGCATGAGAAGCCAACTGTGGGCTTGTCTCCATTGTAAACATTCTATACATGTGGACAGTGGTAATTAAATTAGAGCTAAAAATCTGACTATAAGATGAGTGTAGTGGCTCAGGAATATAACAGTAATATGGAAAGAAGACTCCTGCCTTTCTGAACACTCCACCTGGAAATGAAATCTCAAGCTTTATCTCACAGAACAGGTTGCAGTAGCACAATTCTATTGACAGGAGAGGAACAAGGGCCTATGTGATATGTGTATTTCCAGAAGTTGATAAAGAATTATGAGAGTCGGGGGCTAGGGAGGTGTTAGAAGGAATAGTGAAATATAAATGGCCTTATCTTTTGGGATAATGTAGAAGATGATTCTAAGGAGTTTTAATACTCCCTTCATTTTATAGATGAGGAAACTGAAGTCCAGAGAGGTTAGAAAACTTAGAATCATAGAATCTATAAGCTGAGTATAATGTAAAAAACTTAATTAAATCCTTACAGCTAAAATCCAAAGAGTGGCAAAGCTAAATCTTGAATTAGTGTCTTTGGCTCGTTTTGCAGTCCAGTTCCAATAGCAGTTTACTTGGTCATATTATTTTCAGCTCTTCTCCTTATAACGTTGTTAAATATGTTGCTCAAGACTTCATTTTCACACCTGAGTAGATGCCAATTCTCTGATTCAGTTTTCTTCTTCAGACCCATAATAAAACCTCTTCCTATCCTCCTTTTCTCTGGCCTAATTTGTCCATGGTGGTAGAGTATCAATGAGAAGCAGGATATGGGAAGGCTGTAGGGGTACTGAAATACTGATGTCATCCCGGAATGTTAGGATTACTGTTTTCTTGTTAACTCAGGAGTTGTCATTCAAGCCTGTGTCATCCAAGGACCCCCTTGCCTTCTACCTGTCTCCTCCTATTCTCCCATCCAATGGGTTGTTTCCCCAGTGCTTCCACTGTGACAGATTTATACCTACTCTCTTCCCTTCTCATAGGTTTTCCACTTATCCCCAGCTCTTAGTTCAGGAATTTTTCCCCCATTTTTGAGGTATAATTCATATAACATAAAATTAAACATTTTGAAGTGAATGGTTCAGTGGCATTTAGTACATTTACATTGTTGTGCAACCACCACCTCTGTCTAGTTCCAAAACATTTTCATCACCCAAAATAAAACCTTGTACCCATTAAACTTAACATTCCCTCCCTCTCACCAGCCTCTGGCTACCACCAGTCTGCTTTCTTTTTCTATGGATTTACCTACTCTGGGCATTTCATATAAATGGAATCACACCTTATGTGACCTTTTGTGTCTGGCTTTTTAAGACTATACCTAATTAGTATTAATTGGTGGTATTTATTATTTTATAGTAAAAAAGCATTTAAAAAGCTTTATATCTTAAATGCTAATAGTGCTTGTTATTTCAGATGTAGCCAGTGAAAAACAAAGGCGGCTTCTGTATAACTTAGAAATGGAACAGATGGCCAAGACAGCAAAAGCACTCATGGAAGCTGTGAGCCATGTTCAGGCACCTTTTACAAGTGCAACACATTTGGAGCATGTGAGACCCATGTTTAAGGTAAGAGTTACTAATAACTTTTGGTTGCAGTATACATTTATATGTAACTTTGTTCAGTGTGTTTTTAAGTTAAGGAAATACAGTGATTATAGCCCATTAGTATAGACCTGGAAGCAAAAGCAATGCTATTTAGGATATAGGAAATATAAAGTTTTTCTTAAAGAGAATGAGAAAAGGTATACACTACTAGCAGTTAATAAGTGTGTGACCTTAAGAAATAAGAATGGGAGGATTTCAGAGAATGATCATTAATTTTTGGCCTGGTTTTCTCCAAATAAGTTCTATTTAAACCTTTGGAGTTACCTAAAATTTCAAAGTGATCTTGAACTTCTGGCCAGGAACTCACATGAGGGTTCTGAGTATACCTGGAGTGCAAAGAGTAGAGTGAGGAACAAAAGCAAGCGTTATTTATGTTTAAAGGTTGATCTAGTAAGAATGATACTTACTGGTTCTTTAAAATCTGATTGCCTATTCCTTCTTCATTTTCCTGTTCTTTTTTCCTATCCTTTCTCTGAAATGCAAGAGTAAGTAAGCAGTGAATCGATAAGGATTACAGGGAAATAGAGGAGAGTCTAGTCAAGATTGAAAAGGGAGAAGGGATAAAGTAAATTCCAGTTTGTGGGACGGTGTGGTAGGATGGTTTGTGGAGGCTAAAGATTGTAATTTGAGTTCTCATTCAGATATGAAGTACACATATGTGTATGGGTAGTAAAAGACGACTACAAGATTGCTTTCTTTTAGTTCTAAAGTTTTATAGTTCTACCTCTACTTCAACGTCTGTGTGATAATGTTATTTCCAAAAGTTGATGAAGAATTGTAGGATGGGGGAGAGGGGCCTGGGGGAGGCTTGTTAGAAGGAATAGTGGAGTATGACTAGCCTTATCTTTTGAAATAATACAGAAAATAATACAAGAAACATTTTCTCTTTATTATGAACCATTTTATAAAGCAGCTTTTTGTTTGGTTTTGAATAGTCTTACACTCTTGTTTTTCTTCTCAAATGTTTTTTGTTTGGGGGAGGTAGAGAATGAAAAAAAAGGAAGAAACCAGCCACAATTTTGTCACTCAGAAAAAACTGTTGATATATTCATATACTACTTTTTTAATCTTAATTCAATAATTGTGACCATATTATGTGTAGAATTTGTATCTTGCTATTTCTCTCATAATAAGTATTTCCCTGTATCATTAAAAATTCTTCATAAATAGCTTATTTATTCTCTAAATTAGTTCTTTAAACATCTTCTAAGCTAGCATTAAGAATCTTTCCTCTTATCACCATTCTACTGCCATTAACCTCTCCAGACATCCTCATTTCTCATCTTATTATTGTAGTGTACTAACTGGTGTCCTTAGGTCTATTTTTGTGCTCCTCTTATCCATTTACAGAGGCCAGAATGATCATTTTAAAATACAAAAAGAAATGTTGCCTTCTTCCTTAAGGCCCTTCACTAACTTTGCATGATACTATGATGAAACTAACACATCCACAACATCTGTAACCTTGCGTGGTCTGGCTCCAACTGCCTTTCCAGCCTCATTGCTAGATTTCTTCGGTCTTACTAGGCTGCAGTCACACAGCATTCCTTCAGTTTCTAGAAATGTCCTAAATTATTTTCTTTTCAAAGCATTCTTACAAGCTGTGTCTTTTGTCTAGAATGCTCTTTCCTTCTTTGCCCAGGTGGTTTCAGCTTTAAATGTTACCTTCTCAGACAGGTCTACCCTACCCCCACCATCCAAATTTGGTCCTTTTTCATAATGTGCTATGCTTATCCTTCATTGTATTTATAACAGTTTGTGTTTATACATTTACTTATTTTAAAATTTAATATCTGTTTACTAGACTTTTAAGTTCCATGAGGCAAGGGACTATGTAATGTTCACTTTTCCCAGTATCTATCACCATTCTTAGCTTGTAGTAAGTGTTCAGTAAACAAGCATTGACTAAGTACCAGACTAAATGAAAGATTTCTAGATGTGATATAATATTAAGGGACTTTTTAAATACTGCCAAATTGTATTTTAACAAAGGGTTATACAGTATGAATGGGTAATTTCACTGACCCCTGGATATTATTTAGGTGTAGTTTGATAGGAGAAATCATTGTCTTTAATTCCTAACGGAGTTAAATATATTTTTCACATTTATACTTGTATAAAATATTGCACAGGTTTCTGAATAGATGTGCTGTTTCTTTACTTAAAATAGAACATGTAATTTATTACTTCCATGTGGTACTTCATATTTTAAAAGTACTGTATTTCATATGCTTCCCAAAGTATCTCTCTATAGTGGCAGTCCAGGAATTAAAGAGAAAGAAAATGAGGTTCAGAGAGATTAAGTAAGTGGCAAAGCTAGGACTAGAAATAAGGTACTGTGACTTATGTTCCTTTGTTTAGGGATTATATACTTATACTTCTAAACTTTCTGATGTTACAAACAAAGCTTTGGGTAATCCTTTGGGTAATGTTTTTCTTAGTAATCTTAAAAACTTTTTAGATCTTTTTAAAATTCCAGTTGTCATTTTTACAGTACATTGGTATCAATCTTTTTCATCTCTATGGTTATGTGGATATATATTTTTGCTTCATTAGAACCTATTAAAAGCAACAAATACTCGTATTAGACAATTCAGGGTTACACAAGCACACACCAATGTATACACATATGTTTTGATGTCAGAATTTTCAGTAATCCAAAGGCATTTTTGTTTAATTTACATTACAGTTTTACATTAGGTATTCAGTATTACCTACTGGTAAAATTTAGTATTTGTTGGTTTTTGCAGTTTGTAACAAAGAAGTATTTTATTGAACTATATTTTTTAAGTATTGTCCAACTAGGAACCAGACATATCATTGATATTGCAGTGTAAAATATTTGACTATAAAAAAAGTAAGGCTAAATGTGATGTCCAGGGAGCGGGCTTAAAGAAAAAAGAATAATGTAATTATTGCAAGTAGAAAATGACTAAAAGGATTTTCTTAGAAATAAAGTCTGTGAAATACTGCAAGGGCCTTTAAAGCTTGCAGAGAGAGATGAGTTCTGAAAGTAGGGGTAAGACTACTATCATTTATGAATAGTGACAATTCCCGTTTCTTATTGATGTCAATAATTTATAGATGCTGTACTTAAAATATGCCTAAGGTCCTCTACTGAATTTGTAGTCTTGCTGTCCCTCTTATTTAAGCCCAGGCAATATTATGTATTTTTCCCCCAAAAAACTCACTACTTTTTTTTTTTCAGAACTTTCTCAAATCATTTATTGTCTGAAGCTTTGAGAAATATTAATGTATTACTACAATAAAATTTAATTATCACTTGATATTCATGATAGAGTTTAAATTTTTAATTTTTCTAGTTGGCTTGGACACCTTTTCTGGCTGCGTTTAGTGTGGGTCTGCAAGATTGTGATGATACTGAAGTAGCGTCTCTTTGCCTGGAAGGTATAAGATGTGCAATCAGAATTGCATGCATTTTCAGCATTCAGGTAACAAAGAATTTTGCTTTTGTAGCCAGTGTGGAAAGCATAAATTACTTATGTCATGACTATAATTAAAATTATTTTTTTATGTTTGACTTACTAAAGACTAATTTCAAGTTTATGATGGAATTTAAATGAATCTAATGTTTAAGTTTCTGAGAAACTGTGACAGAAGGGGTAGTTCTATATTGGTGCATCTGGAATTCATCATAATGACTTTGGTTAGCATTTTTTTCTCTATAGAATATTAGCTGTAACCAAAGTTTCTAAGACTTTGAATTTCTATATGTTAATTTGAATATCTTATTTAAATATGTTGCAGGTTCATCATACTTATTGAATCATATTTTTTCATACTTGTGTGCTTATATATATTACTTTATAATTTCACTTAAACCTAAGAAAAGTTATCTTGAAGAGAACCAAGTATCTAGAACTTAATTTTCATGAAGACAGGCCCTTCTAGTAATTTATATACTTTGTCTGATAATAAATTTTAGCCAAAGCTTGCTTGCTTTTTTTTTTTTTTAAACCCATTTCACATTTATTTATGAATGTTATGGCTTAAAAAGCACAGCCTAGCTGTAGAGAAAAAATGAGCATATTTATAAATCACATTTCTGTTAGTCTGCACAGTACTTGAAACATAAGCACTCCAGGAATGTTTTTTACTATATGAATTTATTTGTTGTCACTAAAATCTCATCTTGATTTGACATCTCCATTGCCTTTAGATTTTAGAAATTCATTTAAATAAAAACACTATAGTTTGAGGTATGTAATTTGTCAGTTAAAAACTTAAACAAGTAAGCAGTTTGTCAGTAGGGAATTAGAGATCACTCTGTTGTGTTTATAACAATGTAAGTATACTTTTCTCTTTTTTATAGCTGGAAAGAGATGCATATGTCCAGGCACTAGCAAGATTTACCTTACTTACAGTGAGTTCTGGTATTACTGAAATGAAACAGAAGAACATTGATACAATAAAAACACTTATCACAGTGGCCCATACAGATGGAAATTATTTAGGAAATTCATGGCATGAGGTATAAGCACTTTATTTTCAACTTTACAGTTTGGTTTATAAAATGATTTAATGCTAAATATTCTGCCCACTGACATGCTTAAGTGTTTGGGGAAAAATTTAGTATATTCAGGATAAGTTTATTTAGGTTTTTGTAATGATTTATAATATAGCCTGTATTTAAATCCTGGCTCCATACATTTAAGTATTTTTGTGATCATTTTTAATGTGGAATTAAAAAGATTTTTTTTTTTTATAAGATTCTGAAGTGCATCAGTCAGTTGGAGCTTGCACAGCTTATAGGAACTGGAGTGAAACCTCGATACATTTCTGGAACAGTACGGGGCAGAGAAGGATCTCTTACTGGAACAAAAGATCAGGCTCCTGATGAATTTGTGGGTCTGGGGCTAGGTGAGAATTTTAAAAATTATTTTTATGAGGTATCAAAGATTCTTAACTTGTTCAGTATGTGTAACTTTATTGTAGCAAGGAAATATAATTAGAGGGACATGATAAAATGCCCTTTGTGGCTAACCTTATGGGAAAAGCAAGAAGACCATTTTTGCCTGGTCTAGTTTGCAGCATTAAGTGACCCTTAATCTAAATCTCATAGT
The DNA here is from genome assembly GCF_964656455.1 of Halichoerus grypus. Classification (NCBI taxonomy): domain Eukaryota; kingdom Metazoa; phylum Chordata; class Mammalia; order Carnivora; family Phocidae; genus Halichoerus; species Halichoerus grypus. Next base: position 63,829,297 of record NC_135716.1, read on the forward strand.
TGGGGGTAGGAGAAAGGTGCAATTTAAAATGACCTATTTTTAACACTAAGCAGGTAACTTAAATGAGTGAAGGCTTGTAGAAGATGATAAATAGTTGGGGCAACTGGAGAAAGCATTCACATTCAGATTTTTTTTAAAGGCACTATGCAGTCTTAACTAGACTCTTATACTGGTATAGAAACTTCCCCGTGGTTCCTTATCTGCTCAGTGTGGCCAGGAACTTCCAGATTTAACCCAATAGAACAAAGCAAAATATTAGTGAGAATGGCTACAGAAGAACTAAAGACAATACATTTTGAATCATAAATGGAAAGAGTACCACCAGGGAAGAAGCAGCATTTAGACTGTCTTTGGCTTTGAATACGTACTTTGGGGTTTGAATTCTTTTGTGTATCTTCCTTACTGTGTGCAGGTTACTTTAACTCTGAGCTTTGGTTTCCACGTCTGCAAACTAATAGTAATACCTGCATAGAGGTCTTAGGATTAAAAATAAGAATATGTATAAATGGACTTAGCACAGTGGCTGGTATATTGATGGTTTGTGGATTGTTTTCTGTCCACTTTCCCCACCCCACTTCCATCCAAGAAATCTAGAGACATGACTTAAAAAGAGCAGGAAAGAGATGAGATCGAGGAATATTTACCTTTTTAAGGTTTTTACTCTAGCACTATATTTCTGGATATTTTTTATCTTTTTGTCTTTTAGTGATTTCTCTGTTATTGCTTGCAGTAAAAATACGTAAGGAAATCCAAAAAATCCTTTAAATTTGAAAAAATGATCCACAGGGAAAGAAGAAACACCAGGACCATGTGTGGCTTTAAGTTGGACTGGGGACAGTTATTTCCTAGTGATATTTCAACTGTGGCAGCCAGCAGTGCAGTTCTTTTACCCAGTTGTATCTTAGATACTTTGGTTCTGGGAGGTGAAGGTGTAGACCTAATAACTTGGTGACCCAGCAGGATTTAAAACCAGTGAGCACCTTCATGGTGACTTATATCACTTAGAAGTCTGAGATACAGATGAAAAATATTTACCAACAAGTGAAATGAATGTGCATTGATTGATTCAGTAATTTTTGAAAGGCATTTTTGTTTGGGGGGTGGGGTGGGGAAAAGCCAAATAGGAGTACAGGAAGGCTAAAATAATGACAGGTGCAAATTGTCAGCGCTTAATTTTGGCAAGTAATAAAAGTAGGTTACACTAAAAATAAAACACCAGTGGAGTATTTTATCTTCTAAAAGTTTTAGTCAAACGAGAAATAATGATACTTACTGATAATGTTTCCTAGTATACTTGAAAGTAAATTAAATTAATTTGATCATTATTGTTGTGCTACCTAAGTTGTAAGAATATGAGATGACCTGTCTTCTCACTTCAGGAAAGGGGAATTTACATAAAAATAAATACTTTTTGGATCTGGAAATGAAATAAAAAGTTCAGGCTTCCAAGCCACTCAAGCAACCAGCCATATTCTTCCACCTCTCTTTCTTGTTTTATCTAGATTTCATCTTATGTCATCTACTTCTCTTTTGGGCCTGCTCCATTCACCACTCATTCCTGATTGATTAGGTCTCTCATTTTTGAGTCTGCATCCTAGAGGGATTCAGTCTGTTGACTTGGCCCCTGTTGGGCAGAGTCTTCCCTTCAGGCCTTCTCATCAGTTATCAGCTAGCCCAGTGTGGCAGATGTCCACTCCTGTCCATCTGTGCCCTATCACTTACTCAGGCAACAGATGTTTTCTTCAGCAGGATGCTGTAGTCAGAATTTAAGCTAGAAGAGGATGTAGTCCAGACATTCGAGTGTGTTTAAATCTGTATATATATGGTTTTTAAAAAATGAATTAGTATCCTCCTTTATTGATAGCATCTACCTCCAAGTATTCCATGTAACCACGTTAATAGGGCTGAGTATATGTTTATGTGACTTTCTGACTGATAGGATGTAAGTCTGTACTTCCACTTTTTGGAAACGTGAAACTTTTAATTATTAAGAATACATAGCATATGATATTTTTTAAAAAGGATTTTGTTTGAGAGGGAGAGAGAGAGAGCACAAGTGAGAGGCAGAAGGAGAAGGAGACTTCCCAGTGAGCAGGGAGCCCGGCACAGGGCTCAGTCCCAGGACCCTGAGATCATGACCTGAGCCAAAGGCAGACACCTAACCAACTGAGCCACCCAGGCGCCCACGTAGCATATGATTATTAGAATTATATATGCATACTGTATATCAAAGTTTAAAAATTCAGTGGTTTGGACATAGAAATCTTAAGTGAATATTCACTCCTACCTCTTTGTTCTTTATCTGAGTATTTGTGCTTTGAGTAATTTGTTTGGTAAAGCTGAAACTATTAGCCTGTCATGTTACAGTGTTATACAGATCTTCGAAAGATTTCATGTGTTTTTGAAATAGGTTCTTTGGATTGCTAAACATTTTATATATTTTTTTTGATTCCTCTAAATATATTTCTTAATGATTACAGATTATTTAAATATAAAAATAAAAGCTTTCTAGGAAGGACATTCAGATGATACACAAAGGAAGTTAGTGGTGATGGGCATTATTTTTTCTCATAGACTTTTCTTCGTTAAATTCCTGTAACGTGCTAATGTGCTTCAAGTGTTGCTTGACACTATTTCCCTAACCACTCCAATTCTCTGTCACTTATTTCAGGCTTTCGTCCTTGTTCACTTGTATTATAGAAATAGACTCTTTATTTGTCTTTCTAGCTCTAGTATCTCTTCCTGTTTCACTGTGTTCTACAGATACTACCAGAATTATCTTTCAGAAAATAGGTTGCATTATGTCAGTCTTCTAAAAGGTCTATTTTCCTGGTTTTCAATTTTTTTTTTTAAGATTTTATTTTATTTTTTGACAGAGACAGCAAGAGAGAGAGTACAAGCAGGGGGGGAGGCAGGTAGAGGAAGAAGCAGGCTCCCCACTGAGCAAAAAGCCTGACATGGGGCTTGATCCCAGGACCCTGAGATCATAACCTGAGCCGAACGCAGACACTTAGCGACTGAGCCACCCAGGCGTCCCTCAATCTTTTTTTTTTTTTTTTGAGATTTATTTATTTGAGATAGAGTGCGCGCACATGTGCGCGAGCAGGGGTGAGAGGCAGAGGAGGAAGAAGGAGAGGGAGAGAAGCAGTCTACCTCCCAAGTGGTGAGGCCAAATAGGGTCGATCCCAGATTGTGATCATGACCTGAGCTGAAATCAAGAGTCAAGAGTCAGTCGCTTAACCGACTGAGCCACCCAGGTGCCCCATATTACTCTATTTTCAAAAGCAATACATTAAACGTAACAGTCAAGGTTCTTCACATTTTAATGTTACCCTCTCTTCCCAGCTTCATCTCCTACTACTGTTCTGTCCCTTCTCTTTTGTCCCCAGCTAGATCCTCCATTATGGCTGTAGCCAAGTGTGTTAAAACATGATGTTTACTTTCATCCTTCCATTAGTTTATATATGCTGCTCCTTTTCCTTCTGCCTCCTTTTCTACATGATTATCCTTCTAGGTCCAACTTGAATTAATATATCATCATATATGAAGGTTTTCCATGAGCTAATAACCCTGTTCTCCTTCTCCTCCCAAAATTAGTTCTCCTTCTCCTCCCAAAATTAGTTCTCTTTAGCAAAACTTGTATTATATGTCATTAGTTTATCTCAGCGATGAAGTAATTATTACATTTTACTAAAGTTGGTTATAAGTCTATCTCAGTCTGTGTTTCCTGATAAATTATAAACTCTCTGAGGTCAAGGATCACATCTTTTTTCACATTGTTCAGTTCCTGGAAGAGAATTTGAGTTTAGCTGCTTTAAATAATACCATCTATTATGGTTGCATTCATAAAGGCATTTAGTGAGTGGTCAGTTGAGTCAACAAATATTTCTTAACATCCTCTTTGGACTTAATATTGTGACGTCGAGAAATAACAGCAATTAAAAAAATGTGTATGATCTGGTTCCTTGCCTTAGGGAACTTTTAATTGTGCTGAGAAGGCAACATTAACACACCTATAGTAATTTATGTGAAACTGTATGGAAGAAATCCTGATTTGACTATTATTTACTTAAGTAAGTGCTTAGTTCAGAGGAACAATGGGAGGATTCCTTCCTGAGAACTCACATTGGGTTTTAGATAGTTAAGGGATGGCCTGAATAGATTCTGTAATGGCTAGAATGTTGAAGAGTACTACCTTAAATGCTAGGCTTAAAAAGTTTATGCTTTATCCTGAAAGTAATAGGCAGCAAAATGAATGTGATGATATAGAAAAATTAACCTGACAGGAGACTAGAAAGATTGAAGAGGGAAAAAATTAGCAGCAGGGAAAGCAGTCAGGAAACTATCCGTAATCTGGCCCTGAAATTATAAGGCTCTACATTGTGTAGGAATGAAAATGAAGGAATAACACCAGGAACAGATCAAAAGAAAGATTTAGTAACTGGTGGAGGAGGGGAAAGATATCAAAGATGATTGTGAGGTTAAGAGCGAAAACTGGGAAAATTGTTCTGTCCAACATATGGAACCAGTTTTGAGGGGGAAAGAGAAATGATTTTTTTGAATAAGAAGATACTAGAAAATACAGTTAAAATTTCCAAAAAGCATTTGTAAATATAGAGAACTGGAGATTGAATGACAGGGAGATCTAATTATATGGAATTGGGAATCATCCTAAGAAGATAACATTGGAACTACAATTAGTGCTGTTTCTTAAACATTAAGGGAAATTATGCCTACTGTCATTAATTTTGTGATCTGAATTCTCAGTGCCCCTAATTTGTTGATCTCTGGAAGCAGAATTTGTCTTTATAACCATCCATGTCTATATGCCACTTAGTATAGCTAATGAAGCGCATTTGGCCCTGATATAGGTCACTGATGCCAAAAGCATTATTTACCAAAAGCTTTATTTCTTTCATTAAGAAAATAACTGATTTCAGAAATATGTTTTAGAACTATAAGTGTATTCTTCTACTGAATTATTTTCAAACTGAAATAACTCTCTTTTATGTGTGGTAGTTGGAGGAAATGTGGACTGGAAGCAGATAGCAAGTATTCAGGAATCCATCGGAGAAACCAGTTCTCAAAGTGTTGTTGTTGCTGTAGACAGGTAAGGTATTTATTTTATTCCCTTTTCAAATGAATACTGTTTCAATTCTGTAGCATTTAGGTACATTTTGCTCCATAGTGGTTAAAAAAGAAAAATTATTGCCAAAATAACTTTCCTTAAGTATTATAAGACTATACTGTGATATATGGTGATTTTGATGATGAAGTACCTATAATTTTGCTCTTTAGATCATGGAATATAGGAAGGAGATAAACAGTATGAAAATTTAACTTAAAATAGATATTAGTGGACATTAGGGAAATGGTAATCTTGATGAAAAAGAACACATGTTTTATTTTCTTCATAGAAAACTAATTGGTCTTATTATCCCTATATGAAAATGGAGTGTTAATCTTTCAAGTCCTATTTGATATAAGATTGCATTATGGGTAAGTGAAGGATTTGCTGGCAATTCTCATTGCAAGCTTCTTTGGAAAGGACTTCAGAGCTTGTATAGTATATATATTACCAAGCATTCCTCATTTTTAGTTTGTTTTCTAAAAGTGAACCCGTACTAAGTGTTCTTTTGAAGATTAGCTTTTTCTAGATGAATGCCCAAATATTTGAAACTTAACATTTTACAACACTGACATTTAAATTTTTTTATTACTTGTGATGAAACTGTCCAAAATATAATATGTATTTTTTCTTAGTGCTTGGAGACTTACACTAATCCAGAATTTTACTTCAGATAAAACTTTTTGCTATAAGTACAGACTGAGCTAGAGTATTCAGTGGCCACTGACCCTGGAAATATTCCCTGCAACTTTTTCTTTGAAAAGAACTCTTAATCTTCACTTGCTGACCTTTTTTTTTTTTTTTAATAAGGGAAGGAGGTCATTTGCCTTTTCCTTATGAAGGCTGAAGAAAGATTGCATATCCTCTTAGACCCCCTATATAACTTGAAGGCTTACCATGTGCTTGGCACTTTTCGAAGTACTTCCTAGGTATTACTTATCACTTAATACTTCCAGTAACTTAATGAGATAAGTATTAATATTGTCCTTAGTTTATAAAGGAGGAAACTGAGGCAGAGGGGGCCTAAATAACTTGTTCATCCCCACAACTAATCTTGTCTTGATTATTGTTGCAATACCGGTTTCATCCACAAAGAATTTTGAGGAGTGGTGCCAGGACATAGACTCAGGCAGCATGTCTCTTGAATGTACATTCTTACCCTCTCCACCGAGTCTCTGCCTGCATGTACAACTGGAGAGTCGTGTAATAATGTCTGCCCTTCTGTTGTCAGGGTAGCTTGTTTCCAAATCATTTTCCTGCCTTCATTGTCTTTATGAGAATCTCTTCAGGCAAGAGTTAACATTTTACCTACTATTTATTTCCATAGTATATTTTATATGACCATAGCCAGTTCTAATTTATCCATCTATCCACTGTTTGTATGATAGGCCTCTCCATTTTAAGAATTTAAGATATTTTAGAGGGGTCTTAACACAAATTCTGTTAGTACTTTGTTGTCTCAGATTCATCATCACCAGATAACTTCTGCAAACATAAATCCAATGTCCAATTTTATACAAAACCTCAACATTTAAATTTTAGCTTATAATAAAAGCATTAAAAGTTACATCTTTGATTTACTATGGGATTATATTCTTGTGTGGTACTTTTCACTTTCTTATTAAATTTCTTCTGAATTTCTCAGTATTAGAGTATATTTTCATATGTAATATTCTGACTAAATTCATAAGCTGAGTCAGATAACTTAGGTATTCAAGTCAGTGGTGTGAATATTGTTAGGTATCATTCTGGAAAGTTCTGTACTTGTCTTGTAACAAGTCATTTTCTTGTCCTTAGGTCTGTTGTTCTGAATAATCTGTTATGACAAGTATAGGAAGTAAACATGAAAAAATCAAAGTAGTTGTTTGGTTTTTTTGCTTAGTTATTTATAGCTTCTGTTTCTTAAGAAAAAAATATATGATTCTATTAAAAGCTACTTTGTGCAGGAATAGATTTTGTCCAGGAATGAGTTACCACTAAAAGTTAAAAAACAGTACCATAGTTTTTGTTTTTTATTAATTTTAAGCACACCAGATCTAGCTTTATATTGGCACATCTCACACTTTGGAACATTGTCTCCAATCAGAAAATACGTGTAGCTCATCCCCAACTGCATTTGCTCATAAATATCTTCGGATTAGGTCTTAGAAATAAGTGCTACCTCTGATATTTTCACTGTGAAAACTTTTTACATATACAGTAATTTAGTTTGCCTCTGTATTATATACAGTTTAAAGTTTATGTGGTCCAGAATCTGCAGGTTTTGTCAACCTTTTTTTTTTTTTTAACTTTTTTTTTTTGTATTGCTGCATTGCTTTTCATTTTGTGGCTGAAGCAGTAATCTATCATTTTGTTTTCCTGCTCATAGTTTTTCAGCACAGGTCTTTTAATATTAACACACAAGATTTTCGTGCATCCGTCCTTTGCTTCATACAAGGAATGTAGAATCCATTTCATAGACTGATTTTGTGAAACATAGCTCTGTCCTCTTGCCTTAGTTTATGAAGGCTTAAGTTTAAATGCCTCCACAGACTGCTATGCTCTACCATATGGCTTATCTGTAGTGGAGCATTACTAGAAATAAAGTGACCCCTCAGAGGCTACCAAAGTGAGTAGGAATTTGAATGCCTTTTTTCAGGATGCATGCTCCCCCTAACTTCTGTCACCCTGAGTCTATAAACTTGTCTGATTGCTACTGGTATTTCTTTGTCCTTGTTTTCCATCATTTCAGGGCCTTCAGAGAATTTGTTGCTTCTTTCCCCTGTAGTTGCATATAATGTCCATCGCTTTACCCCTCTACTCTGCCATTTGCTTCCTTCTCCGTTTAAAGAATTTTTTTTTCTTTTTTTCCTCTCTTTTCTTGTTGTTTCTCCTATATACTGTTTAGTTTTATCACTGTGGTTATTTTTTTTTTTTATAGCCATTGCCTATGTACCTGTAGTTTGAGAAATCACCTAATGACATTTATAATGTGTACTCTAGCCATGTTCATTTTTGTTCATGTGAGAAATTTGTAGCCTTTGTATATTTTTAATTTCTGGATCCAGTCTAACCACTGAATTAAACGGGGCCTTTATTATGCTATTTTTTCCCCCAGATGATGTTCTCAGCCAGATCTTTGAATTATTATTTTGTTCTGATGAGTAATAGAGGAAATCTTAAAATATTCCTTTAGCAGGAGAACCAGAGTGTGAGTCATCATGTCAGTTTTTTAGGCTGTTTTTCCTGTCTTGTATTTGTTACTCATTGCCAGGACACATGGACAGACATACAAGGGCACTGAGGTTAAAAAATCATGATATACTCACAACATGGATGTAGTGGACATAGTAGGAAAAAAAAAACTTTCAGAATATATTTTAAATGTTTTATGTTTTGCTCAGGTAAGTGTGAGGCAGTATATCAAAGTAGTTAAGAGGGTGGACTCTGGGGGGGTGCCCATCCTGGTTTGAATCTTAGCTGTAGGACTTACTAGTTCTGTGACTTTGAGGAAGTCATTAAATATCTTTGTGTCTCAGTTTATAAAATTAGAAGTTATACCAGTCCCTACTTCACAGGCTATTTGTGATTACTAAGTGAGTGGCTATATTATAAAACACCTAGAATAGCAGCCACTTCGTGGTTGTTGGTAGCTATTACTGTTACTATGATTACTTTTTATTTCTTTCTCTTTTTTTTTTTTCAGATTTATTTATTTTAAAGAGAGAGAGAGGGTGAGTGGGGGGAGAGGGGCAGAGGTAGAGAGCATCCCAGGCAGAATCCACAGTAAGCACAGAGCCCGACACGGGGCTCAATCTCAGATCACGACTTGAGCTGAAACCAAGAGTTGGTCACTTAACCAACAGAGCCACCCAGATGCCCCAGATTACTTTTATTTCTAAGCTTAATATTTGACCTGCTTCTGCCTTTAAGGTTTCCTTTTTGCCATGCAAATCCTGTGGTACACAATGTAAATTGAGGAATATCAGTTCACCCTGGAAGGCGCGTCAAACCCTTGGTTACAAACCCAGAGCATCAGTAAAAATGCAGACTTTAAAAGGACTAATAGGTTTATGCTGAAATATTTTATGAAACTTTGAAACAAATAAAAACCTTAGTGAAGAAAGGTGGGCAAAGCTGGACAGCACAGCTTAACTCTAAACATTTGAATTTTCCAGGACATGTTATTTAGCCACTTCTTGGTTAAACTATTAGAGACTATTTGCAGCTTCTGTTAAGTTGCTTGTAATTTAACATAAATGAGTTTTAATCAAATGTATGTTACTTGTAAAAGCAAAGAATTTTTCATCTTAACATGCTTAATGCTAGTAGATAATCAGGAAAAATTGAAAAAATCTTCTGTTTTGTACTGTGCCAATTATCAATTAGTTTTACAAATTGGTATTTTCCTTATCTTAGAGTCTCATGTTGATCTAGTGTTTGTAAGCTTACTAATAAAATTAACAATACATTCTTATTCTATTATCAAATGCAAAGGAGGGAGAGAGGAACATCCAAACTGTACTTGTGATGAAACAATATGTTAACAATATCATTTGACTACCTGATTTTTTGTTCCCTTAAACCAGATTTAAAGTAGCAAGTACCTCAGGCTACTTACTTTTGAATTGATATAACAGAAGTAAGACTTTATAAATTTTTGAATTATGTTTCTTTTCTTTAGAATATTTACAGGGTCTACAAGACTAGATGGAAATGCTATTGGTAAGTATATACATTTATTTCACTTAAATTGGTTTTTTGGCTAAAAGACTTGAAAGTTAAGCTAAAAAAAATGTAAATCTATTTATATTATAGTGGATTTTGTCCGTTGGCTCTGTGCCGTGTCTATGGATGAATTACTTTCCACTACACATCCAAGAATGTTTAGTCTACAAAAAATAGTAGAAATATCGTATTACAACATGGGAAGAATAAGATTGCAGTGGTCTCGAATTTGGGAAGTTATTGGCGATCATTTTAATAAGGTATTTGAATAATTGTAGGATTTGCTTACATTTGTAATGTTTTTTGTTGTTAAAATTCCTTATAATGTAATTGAGACTTTTTTCTTTTTCTAGGTTTTTTAAATTACATTTTTGTAATTAAAATTAGAAAACCCTTTGAATCTTTTTTTTTTTTTAAAGAAGTGATTGCTGTGGGTTTTAAGAATTTAGTTAAAATATGTTTTTCTTGTTGAGAAATATTGTTAGTACACCTAGTGCCTTTGTGGAGAATTTTAGCATTTACCTATCTGTGCTATTAGTCATATATTTTTTCTAAAACAAAAATGAAGAAATAGATTTTCACTGCTGACATTAGCACCCTATATTTCTGTTGCCATTACAGGTTGGCTGTAATCCTAATGAAGATGTAGCTATTTTTGCAGTAGACTCCTTGAGGCAATTGTCAATGAAGTTTTTAGAGAAAGGGGAGCTTGCTAATTTCAGATTCCAGAAGGATTTCTTAAGACCGTTTGAACATATAATGAAACGGAACAGGTATTATATTTGTTGAATTGCTTAATATCAGAAAAATACCTTATTATTTTCCACCGCAGGGGGAAAACAGAAGAAAGGAGAAAAAAAACTGATGGGTTTTATGTATATGCATATCCAAGCAATTATATTAATATTTTAGGTCTCCAACAATTCGAGATATGGTTGTACGGTGTATAGCACAAATGGTTAATTCTCAAGCTGCTAACATTCGGTCTGGATGGAAGAACATTTTCTCTGTGTTTCATCTAGCTGCATCCGATCAAGATGAAAGCATAGTGGAACTTGCATTCCAAACAACAGGGCACATTGTCAGTGAGTATTCTTCTGCCTGCGTTCACGTTTAAAAAAAGAAAACAAAACTTTAATGTGTTCAGAAAATAATACAAAAGTAAGATCACGGGCCTATTCTGGGTTTTAAGTTTACCAAGTTTTGCCTGTAGAAACAGAGTACATAATGACAGTAATATTGTTACTACATTATCATAGTTAACATCTATTGAATGTTTACCTTGTGGCAAGAACAGTAAGCACATTGAATGTGTTTCCTTCCATGTTTACAACAACTCTATGTTTACAACAACTCTATAATGAAATGTCTTCATTATCCCTTTTTAAATAGTTCAGGAAATTCAGCCCCGGTGAGGTTAAGTGACTTGCATAAGGTGCATGATGGAGTTGTTGGGATTCAAAGCCAGGGAGAGGTTTTTGACCACTCCATTACACAGCCTCCTTAAGGGAGAATTAAATACTGAGAATGTAAGTTAAGCCTGTCTGAAAGATGATAATGATGACCATCATCATTTTTCATAGATTAAGAGACTGAAATACAGATAGGTTGAACATAATTTTGTATATTCAACTCAACAACTACTGATTCGGGACGTACTGTGTACTGTCACTGTATTATGTGCTGGGTTTATAGTGTAAAGAAAACACAGACCTGTGTCCCTCTCCCCACTACTCAGGACAGTCAAGTAAGCAGTAATGACAGATACAAAGCCATGTCTGTTAGACATCAAAACCCTTCACCTTTAAGTATGCTTTACATCTGGGGGTTGGTGTTTTTTGGTGCAGTTAAGAATAATTGAAAAACTAAAATTACTTTGATATATTTTTTACCCTTTTAGCTCTTGTGTTTGAAAAACACTTTCCAGCGACCATTGATTCTTTCCAGGATGCAGTGAAGTGTTTGTCTGAATTTGCGTGCAATGCAGCTTTCCCAGACACAAGTATGGAAGCAATTCGACTTATTCGCCATTGTGCAAAATATGTGTCTGATAGACCTCAGGTATAGTGTCATTTAGTAAACAAAATTTTGCTGAGTATTTATTTCCAGTCTAAGATCAAAGTTTATTTGGGAATTGAGGGGATAGGAAACGTTTTTCAGTAAACCCCAAAATTATCTGAGCTTGATTCTGACTTAAGTGATTAGTAATGATAGCTATCATTTATTAAAGGAGTCAGGTCTTTGTTTTTCCAAGTGTAATGATAGCTGTCATTTAGTCTACGGCCATACCACCCTGAACACGCCCGATCTCGGAAGCTAAGCAGGGTTGGGCCTAGTTAGTACTTGGATGGGAGATAGCTGACATTTATTAAAGATGTCACGTGTTTTTCTATTTCACACGTATTAACTTGTTTAATGTTCTTAACTTTATGGGACAGGTAGTGTTATAGCCCCATACAGATAAGGAATCTGAGGCACAAAGAAGTTAAAAAAAATGTGTCCATGGTTGCAGGGCTAGTAAAGGAGACCTAGGGTTTGAACTGAATCCTGTGTTTTTAGCCTTTTAGCCCATACTGTTTCTTGCATGTGGTGCTGTGCAGTACTGAAGTTGACTGTCTATGGATGAGTGTGGACTTAAGCACTGAAGTAAAAAGTTGAATTGGCAACCTGGCTGCCAACCTTAACTTGCGTCTCTGAATCTATCTCTGTAACTATTATCAAGAGAAGTGATGCATTAGATTTGGTAGTAAAATTTTTTACTACATACTAATGTGGACCTATGGGGGTGCTTAGTACTTTTTACATACATTGACTCATTTGACCTTCACACTTCCCAGGGCGGCTGATAAGGCTGCGTGTGTCATAACCAGGGAAATGATAAAAATGCAAGCCTGATTTAACCTGGCGAATAGAATAATACAGAAAAGCTGATGACAGAGTTGAAGCCGAAACCAACTTTGGAATTTTAGTGCAGTGCTCTTCATAGGCAGTTATAATCTCCATCTTTCTATAAATTGTTTATCAAATTGCTCACTTTCCATTTGTAAAGCATTTAAAAAATTTTTTGGAGAAATAATACAGGTGTTATGTTTTGCCTTAAGTATATCTCCCTTTCTTCCTGAAGGCTTTCAAGGAGTACACAAGTGATGATATGAATGTGGCGCCTGAAGACAGGGTTTGGGTCAGAGGATGGTTCCCAATCCTCTTCGAGCTGTCCTGCATCATTAATAGATGCAAATTAGATGTAAGAACCAGGTAACAATCAGTGTTTGTAACTATAATTTTGAAAGGCTCGTTTTGACCGCAATGAATTTTTGTTTTGTGAATATAAGTTCAGTAGTTGAAGGCCGTAAGTCCGTAAGTCATGCGTTTTATCAAATATAGTAATATTTGATAGGCAGATTTTAAAATATGTTAAATGGAACAACAGTAAAAATGGAAATACTACTTTTCCTTCAGATTTTAGTCTAGCATTTCACTTTGAGCTTTAGCTTCTATGTTAATTTAATAATGTTACACAGTCTGTCTTTTCATACATTTGTTTCCAAATAAAAATTGAAGTTAGTGGCAAAATTTATTTTCCTGACAAATGCTAGAAAAATCTCAATGCACGTCCTTGGTCAGCTTTAGAAAAAGAACCATTTCTCTTTGAAGACTGGTCAGTAACACAGTTTTGAATAATACAGGTCTATTAACAAAGAAGTGTGCTCTTTCAAAAGTATATTCTCAATAAAAGATCTATATGAATGTATAGTCCATTTGTGAAGAAACTATTAGGGATATAATGCAACTGGATAAGCATTCAATATGCTCTTCTTATGTTACAGCTCATGTCACTCCCATAGTAAAATTTTTATCCTACAAAATTTTTACTACCAAATTGAAATGATTGATTTGTGTATCCTGTTACCTGTCAACAAGTGCTTGAGACACCATGAGTTCAATCATATGTTTAAATAAAATCTGTCTTTTATGTATCCCCTCTTCTTTTTAGGGAGAATCATTGGTCATTTGGGCAGTTAACTTTATTGGATTTTTTAAATTGGAAAGGTAGTAAATAGAGACTTGTAAGATATCAGCGATAGGACTATAATGAAGGAATGAACCTTTCCTTCCTCCTCTTATGCCACAGCCACCCTTATCCCCATCCAAGGTGGAGTTGATACATATCCTAAGAAATTTCATTTTTATTTGTTATAAGAGAAATTTTATAAAATTAGGTAAATAATCCAAAATAGGACTCAAACCTTAGGAATTTGTCATAGAATTTAATAATCACAAGAACACTATACAGCATTTTAGACATTGAGAATTGTTTGGCAGTGGACCTGTTAGGAACTTGATAAAATTCAAGATAGCCCCTGATTCATGTAAACTAAATTATTGAGATTTACAACTTTGAATTGTCCAGCCACATCATTGGAGCAGCTAACATATCACGACTGACACATCATATAAACTCAGCACCCCCTCCCTGCCCTTGTTTCTTTGTAGAAATTTATTTGATGAGGGGACCTTCCTGCTTCCTTAGTCTTTGAGCCTGTCCTTGTCTGGGACCATCCTGCTTTCCTTCTTGCCATATCCCATGTTCAGATTATGGATGAGTTCTAGCTGTTAAAGAGAAAATATGTATTCTAGTTGATAAAGGAGAGGAAAGATATGAGTAAACTTTGTTCAGTAATGGCTTTTTCTTATTTTATTCCAGGATTTGTAAGGGCTGATATTTAGATTACATTTGAAAAATGTAATACCATGATTTGTATAACAGGTTAATTACACAGTACTTTCACATGTGTTCTCATTTGATTGCCTCAAAATTCTGTAGATTGAGGGTTGGTTAATTAACCTGGGGTCTCACATACTCTTTTTCCCTGTACCAGCAACTTAAGTATTGCTTTCAAAAAGATTTCTTGAACAGTGAAAATCCTTGGAAACCTCTGTAGCTCTGTGGGCCTGGAAGAAACAGGATTCCCACATCCCCTTATCCCTAGCTGTGGGAGTTAGCATCCAGTTACTTAGAGTGGGAGGAAATGGATTTCAAGCTCAGGAGATGGAGGAAGAGGGAGCCTTGTTCCATTGTAGGGGAAAAATGAATTCCAACAGGCTTCTCCCAAAGAAGAGAGTATGTTTCTTCCACAGGAATTTCTTTACTACGGTTCCTTTACTTTAAATTACACACATTAGGTATCTCTTACGGATCACATAACTCTTATGGATCAAATAACTGCTGTGAACTTGCTGAAGGACCAAGCTACCATAATGTACTTTACACGTTTATTTAACAGTTAGTTATAGCCTCCTGTGTGCCAGACAGGAATTAAGCCCAGAGGTAGCATGGCAGCAAATGAGCTGGACTGCGAACCAGTCCTTACGGAGTCTTTAGATAACATTTGGTTCTGGCTTACCATCAGACTTCTCAGAAATGTAAACCTTTTTCTAAATGGAAAGATACCTATTTTGCTAGAAGAAAGTAACATGTAGAGAAAAGATCAAGCTTTTTAATGGTTACATGAAGGGATTATTATTTAGAGGAAGATAATAAGGAATCAGGAAGGCAATGTTGAGTTTTTAATTTTAACACTTATTCAAAAGACAGTGAATGTGGTACTAAGCAGTTTATTTGTTTAGTAAATACTTACTGTGTGCCTCGTGGGTGACAGGCATTGCTCTATCTCTGGACTATAGTAGGAAAAAAACTGCCCACATGAATGTCTTAGTGGATCAGTTCCTTTGGTTTCTGGGATATCTTTTTCAAAGAGTTATAGGACTTTTAGCAACACTTTAATTGCTCATACAGTATCCCTGAACTAATTTTATGATGATCACTCACAATCTTTAATTTCATTTACAATCTTAAAATGCTGGGATGATGGGGTGGGAGTGGAAGAAAAGTGAAATAAAACATTTTAAGGCCAAGGCCTTGGGAATTTTCTCCTACATGATGCGTCCCAAAGAAACCAGGTTTACAGTTGAAATTTCTTAAAACTGAATCTCTTATGTTAGTTTAAAACCAGTTTTAAACTTTTTTAGTAGCTTCATGACCTCTAAAAACTATTTTAAGAGGGGATTCTGATGTGGCATACTTTTTTGTATTACAGCTGTCCACTTGTGTTCTATCGTTTTAGGGGTTTAACAGTAATGTTCGAAATAATGAAAACTTATGGCCACACTTATGAAAAACACTGGTGGCAGGATTTATTTAGAATTGTTTTCAGAATCTTTGACAACATGAAATTGCCAGAACAGCAGACAGAGGTAAGAGAAAAATATTTTCATTTAACACAGTCAAGTTAAAAGGTTCTGAACATTTTCTCTAATACAGTTTAGTAGATAAAATCAAGTACCTGGAAAAGAAAAAAAAGTTCCTAGAGAGTTTTTCATTATAATAAAAAGTATGTCTTTATAAAGAAAGAACTCTAGTTGGGGATAGAATCTGAGTTAATGAACTGGTTGTTTTCAGTGTTTTTGTTGAACTTCCAGTTTCTTTCCTCATTTTAATATTGCCACAATTACAGACACCAGTAACTTTCTTTAGTATTCATAGTGACATCTTATTCTGAAGTGAGTACAGAATACATAGTAATAAGTTTTATTTATTTTATTTCAATGTCTTTTACTACAAACCAATTATAGTATGCATCTCAGTAAATGTAGGGAGAGAGCCTCAACTTTTCTTGTTTTGTCCTATATAGCTATATTAAATGCAGACATTAGGGACACTGACCTGCGCGAAGTTTTACTTTAGATCTGTGATTTTTAAATCTACAGGTAGACTCTTACTGAAAACATCTAAGTAGACATATGTATATGCACTGGCACAAGGATTAGTCCTTTATGTATTTAAGAAAAATAAATAATTTATACTTATTTTGTATGGCCCTGTTCACCATTTATGGTATTTTCAAGTAAGCATACTTCATGAGAGTTTTATTTTAAATTTATGCCAAGCACACTTGGATAAATTCTTATTTCCTTCCCCTTTATTTCTCTTTTATGTTCTGTCATATTACGGAGCAAGACCAGCTGTTGATATTCATGCATATTGTTTGAGAAGAGTCATAATGTTAATAGCAAGACAATTCAATGATAATTTTTTAAAATCAAAAATAATGCAAAAAATAGTTAAAATTATTTTATACATAAATTGTGGAATAATGGAGAAAAAATAGATCTCAGATACTGAGTCGAGGTGAATGTAATATTATAGAGGGAAGAAAGTGCTCTGAAAGGAACATGGACAGGCTTAGCATTTTTAAATATGCAAACATATTTCTTCTTTAATTCTGGTTGTTGACGAATGGTCTGACCTTCTTTTAATGACTTTTTTCCCTTAGAAAGCTGAATGGATGACTACGACTTGTAATCATGCACTTTATGCGATCTGTGATGTATTCACCCAGTATTTAGAAGTACTCAGTGATGTACTTTTGGATGATATTTTTGCCCAGCTCTACTGGTGTGTGCAGCAAGGTCAGTCTATAGCAAATAGTGACACAAAGTGTTAAATGTGGCCCTGGCAATATATAAATGAATTGCTCTTTTCTTTTCCAGACAATGAGCAGTTAGCACGATCTGGTACAAACTGCTTAGAGAATGTTGTTATTCTGAATGGTGAGAAATTTACCCTAGAAATCTGGGACAAAACTTGTAACTGCACACTGGATATCTTCAAAACCACAATCCCACATGCGTAAGAAGATTTTACTCAACTTTATATCTGTATATTGAATGATAGACATAAAAAGTTTGATAGTAACTAGTGATTTTTTTTTTAACAAATTCTTTTAAAAATACCTCAGTGTTCCATGAATTTGTATTTATTGCAAATCAGACTCCTATAAACTGTAACAAATACTTGAATTAAATTCTTTATAAACCAGACACTTTCAGTCTGATTCGTCATATGGTCATTGGTCATATTGAGGTGATTCTACTTTAATAGGGTTTTATTTTTATTTATCCAGATTAAAGCAAGCAGTGGTTTTGAATTTTAAAAAAGCAACAAAAAACTAAACATATATTTCAGTTACTTTAGATTTAATAATCTAAGGAAAATTTATTTGCAAATGTATTTTATAGTTAATTGTCATCTTCTAATGAATTAGTTTGGAATTGAATTGTAGTGAAGGAGTTTTTATCAATGGAGAAACTAAGACACAGTCTCACTAAATGACTAATAGCATCTGGATTATTTGTAGGACATACTTGAAGTTACTTCCCAGCTCAGCCTTCGGGGCTCTCTGACCTATGCAAAGTTTTACTTTAGATTTACTATTTTTAAATCTACTTAATAAGATGCTTTAAGTCTTACTTAAGTCTTACTTAAAACATCTTAAGTAGATACATGTGTATGTACTGGCATAAAATGATGTATGAAAACTAGTTCAGATTTTTAAGCATCATAAACTTTTTCTGGACATGAGTGAAATATGTTTGCACTGATACGATCCCCTTGTAAGTATCCTAATAAATAGGACATTGGAAGTCAAACAAAAGGGACACACCTCTAGGAAAGCAGTCTCTAGGTGGGTCTAAACTAAAAAGACAAATATTGGTCAGCTTTTCTTATTTTTTTGGTGCACATTTTGTTGGAACAATGTACTTGACAAATGATCCATTTTTGTCAGAGTTTATCTGTAGCCCTTATGTCAAAAGACAGTATGAATTCTTGCCTAGCTGTTGTCCCTGTGAAGTCAACAGAAACCAGCCAGGCTGAACATTCTTCTTTGTTTGTTTGTTTTAGGAACTGCCTCTGTTTTAATTTATTGAATTACAAATTCAGGTTAAGATACATGATCTTAAAGATCATCTAATAAGCATTTCTTAATAGAAAATAACTGTACTAGAGTTCTTTCCAAATGAAATTGAAATGATGTATCTACCATTGTCTGCTCCATTTCCCAGGAGCTCCTGCTTCTCAGAAGCAAGAACTTGGGCCTTAATCATCTTTCTATTCCAAGTACCCAATCCAGGGATGGCAAGTTAGTTTCTTCTTTTGGGCCAAATTTTATTTCATTTATTTTTATACATTAAAAAAAAAATAGAATCTAAAGAGATCCATGAATTTTTGAAAAGTCTCAAACTTTTCTCAATCTTACTTTAGGAAATACTTAGAAAAAGTGAGTTTAAAGTTTTTGAAACTTTTCAGAAGTGTTTTTTTTTTTTTTAACTGATGACCAGAGTACCCTTTTGATTATATTATATGCTAGTCAGTTGTTTTCTGGAAATACATATTTTAAACTTTTTACTAGATTTTTTTCAGCAAATGGTTTTTAGCAGTAGTCAGAGAAGGATTATATTGTTTTTGGCATATTCTTGGGACTTTTTTTATGCCTGTTTTAAAACATGTTGAATGTGTCATGTTTCACACTCGCAGTGATTGGTGTGATTTGGTATTTTTAAAGGCTCTTAACCTGGCGTCCCTCTTCTGGAGAAACTGTTCCCCCACCTCCATCTCCTGTGAGTGAAAAACAGCTGGTAAGTTTTCATAAATAAATCATACTTAAAATTGCTTGTGAGAAGTAATTTTACCATGGGCCAGATTCTTTTATGTGAGTCCACATCTTTAAAAAAGATGGCATAGATCTGTCCAAAATTCTTAGGTTAAGCTTCATAATGGTAAATTTCCCGGGTGGCTAAAATTTATCTCTGTAAGTGCCATGAAGGAGGTATTTTAAATTATTTTATAATGTAGATGGTCTGAGACATAGAGTAAAATGACGTCAAGAGTTTTAAGAGCCAGGTATGAGATTATGTAAGGATTTCCATGCCAAGGGGCACCTGGGCAGTGCAGTCGGTTAAGCATCCACCTCTTGATTTCAGCTCAGGTCTTGATCTCAGGGTCCTGAGTTCAAGGCCCACATTGGGCTCCATGATGGGTATGGAGCCTACTCTAAAAAAAAAAAAAAGGAATTATAAAGGATTTCCTTACCAAGCTAAAGATATTATTTATTTTAAAATTTTAATTTGGATACAATTTAACCTATGAGAAATTGTACAATAACAGTTCAAAGAATTTTAATATACCCTTCACCCAATATATTTGCTTCGTAGGTCTGCCACAACAAATTACCACAAACTAAGTGGCTTTAAAACAACAGAAATACATTGTCTCCCAGTTTAGGAGGCCAAAGGCCCAAAATTAAGGCATCAGCAGGGCTGCATTTTCTCCAGAGGCCTTAATGGAGAGTCCTTCTTTGCCTTTTTCAGTTTCTAGTGGCTCCTGGCAACCCTTGACTTGTACACACATCATTCTAATCTCTGCCTCCATTTTCACATGGCTATGTAAAGTCAAATCCGTTATGTGTCAAATCTGCCTCTCCTTTTTTCTCTTTAAAGGACACTAGCCATCTCTTATGTTTGTAAGATAAGATATAAGCCACCTCATTTCAAAATCTTTAATTACATCTTTAAAGACCCTGTTTCCAAGTAACCTTCCTAAGTACCAGAGGTTCCAACTTTAATATACCTTTTTGGGGCCACTGTTCAACCTATCGCAGTTTCTACCCTCTGGCACCCAAAAATTCATGTTCATCTTTCAGGCAAAATGTATTCATGCCATCCCAGTATTCCCAAAAGTTTCAACTCATTATAGCATCAGCAAGTCCAAAATCTGATCTAAACATCATATCAAAAGTCCCAAATCTCATCATCACAGCCATCTAGATCAGGTATGTGGTCTCTTCTGGGGGCATCATCCGTCCGCATCTGTGGACCTGTAAACCGAGAAAACAAAGTACCTATTTGTAAAATACAGTGGTGGGACAAGCATAGGATAAACATCCTCATTCCAAAAGGGAGAAATTGGAAGGAATAAAAGGGTCACTGGTCCTAAACAGGTTCAAAACCCAGCAGGGCAAATTCTGTTAATTTTTAAGGTCTGAGGGGCGATTGCGTGGCTCATACAGTTAAGCGTCTGTCTTCAGCTCAGGTCATAATCCCAGGGTCCTGGGATTGAGCCCCGCGCCTCCCCCCACTCATGCTCTCTTCTCTCTCTCTCAATCAAATAAATAAAAATCTTTCAAAAAAAATTTTTAAGGCCTGAGGATAATTCTCTGTACCTTGATACTCTGCCCTCTGGGCCCACTGCTCCTTCCTATGTCCCTGCAGCTCTGCTCTCTAAATCATTTCTTCTTAAAGGTTAGCATGTGTTTGCAGCCATGTAGCCCATTTCCTGCCTGTAGAATCCCAGAGATCTGATAACCTTCATTCATTTTATCCTATGTCTGTCCCTTTCAGTCTAGGCTGGCTGTGTTTCTACTGGTATATCATTCTTAAAATCCCTATGGGTCTCTCATGTATGTCAAGAGGGTTATTCATGGAACCTTTCTGGATAACTTCATCTCTCTTCCAGGCTTCTGCTAAGATGTTTGATTGGATCCATTGGATCCACACACCTAATCTCTTTCAACAAAATGTTGTCTAACTGTCCAAAGAAATGTTTTCATAACAATGAATTTTCCAATTTTGGCATCCTTTGCAGTTTATCCTTCCAAATTATCAAGTGCTAGTTCATTTTTGCTTGGTAATTCCTTCCTCAGTGTATCTCTCTAGCCTCTCATTTTTCTGTAAACACCAAGGAGAAACTGGGCCACACCTTTAACCTTTTGCTTGGAAGTATCCTCAGCTAAATATCCAAGTTCATCACTTAGAGGTTCTGCCTTCCCCCCAGTAGTACAACACAGTTGAACCAGTTTGCTGCTGCTGGATACAGATACCACCTTACTTCCATTATCCAGTTACATGTTCCTGATTTCCTTCTGAGACCTCACCAGAAGCACGTTTGACATTCATATTTCTGTCCACATTAGATTCTATGCCCATATGTGTATTCTTTAGGGTGACAGAAGACAAGATTTCTCCATTATGCATTTCACTGCCTTCTGCATCCTCACCAGAATCTCATTTAATGGCCATGTTGCTACTAACAGTCTCTTCAAGGCAATCTAGGCTTTTTCTGTCATATGCCTCAGAACTCTTCTGGTTTCTACCATTACCCAGTTCCAAAGCCACTTCCACATTTCTAGGTATTTCTTATAGCAGCACGCCACTTCATGGTACCAAAATCTGTATCAGTCAGTGTTCTACCAGAGAAATGGAACCAGTGGGAAATATCTGTATCTATCTGTGTGTGTGTGTGTGTGTGTGTGTGTATAATATATGTATATGCATAAATCTTTTTTTTTTTTTAATTTAAATTTCACAGAATTGGCTATGCGATTATGGGCACCAGTAATTTGAAATCTGTCGGGCAGGCTGGAAACTCTTAGGCAGGAGCTGTAGCTGCAGTCCACAGGCAGAATTACTTTAGGGAGACCTGAGGCCTTTCAGTTGGTCACATGAAGTTCTGGCCATATTATTGAGGATAATCTTCTTTACTTAAAGTCGACTGGTTGTAGATGATCACCACATCTACAGAATACCTTCACAGCAACACTTGTATTTGTGTTGGAACTGAGTAACTAGATCCTATAGCCTAGCCAGGTTGACACATAAAACTACATGACACCATGTTTCACCAGATGTTATCATTTCACTACATTTGCTTTATTATTTCCTCCCTCCTTCCTTTTTCTCTCTCTGGCCCACCCCCCCACCCACAAACTTTTCAGAATTCTTTGAACGTAAATTGAAAATAAGATGTCCTTTTCTTCTTAAGTTCTTTAGTGTTTTTCCATAAAAAATACAAAGCAAAAGCACTTACATAATCACAGTGCCATTAACAAAATCAGGAAGTTACCATTGAAACAGTACTATTATTTAATCTGGCCTTACTGAATTTTAAACCCAGGAGACCAGAGGTAGCATATTAGTGTCCATTGGTCAATTTATCCCCCTCACAACTTTTAAATTTCCTAAGGAATTGTCAATGGCTAAAACTTAGATTTCACAGAAAATTACTACTCTGAATTTATCTTGAGAGAACAGTCACATCTGATATATTGGGGCCACATTGCTCCATGACCCTGATCTGCAGGAGCTATCTGTTCATTATAGACTCCACCACTTATGAAACCATCTTTCAAGTCCAGAATGAGCTTGCTCTCTTTTTTGTTTTTCTTAAATTTGGCCCGCCCTCTGCTTACTCTGTGGGTTTTTGTTTTTGCTACCTCTGCCGTATAGTATAGTAGTTTGCAGTGTGGGCTTTGATGCCAGACCCAAAATGAAGTCCTGGCTCTGCAGTGACTAGCTCTGTGGCCTCAGCAAGTTACCTATCCTCATGGTAGAGTGAGTTTTGTGATGGGAGTTAAGTCAGGTAATGCATTATAATGCACATAATGTTGTTGGAACCGCATGTGCCGGGGTGAGTGATGAGAGGCTGGGCTGCTGCCGGGCTCCATAGAGGGAGGCAGCGGTGCCCCTCGGGACCAGCTCAGTCTCCTCTGTGAGCTGCTGCCGCCGCCCCTTCTTTCACCCCGCTTCCTTTTGCTTTCCCTTCTCTGTACGGCTCACAGCTTGCCAATAAACTGCAGTGTTTTCCTCGCTGAATATTTCTTGCCGTGCACTGGAGGACTACTTCTTATTTATTTTTATTTGTTTCTTTCATTAAACTTTTGTTTTAATGGGTCTCAAAATTCTGTGACAGATTTTTGGTCAAGTGTTTTCCATTAAAAAGTACTGATTTTAAAAACTAATAACCTAAAAAAAACCTAATAACTTTAAAATTGCCACACACACACACACACACACACACACACACACACACAACAAAAGGTCCACAAAACATTCTCCTTTCCTTCTGAAGGTTTTACAATACATTCATTAACCAGTCTTTTACTATTAAACTTAAATGGCCAGTTGATACAAACATTTCTGAGACTGTTCTTCCACCACTGAATAAGACCGGGGTGTCAGGTTATTGGGGATACTACTCATTTAGCCTTCTGAGTGACCTTGCCAGCTCCAGCTGCCTTCTCGTCTGTCTCATGTCACAAACAGCAAAATGGCCCACAGAATAGTCAGAGAGGCTCTCAACGCACACAGGCTTGTCAGGAGCCATGTCAGCGATGGTGGCATCACCAGGTTTCAAGAACTTAGAGCCGTCTTCCCCCTTTTTCCTGGGATGACAATCAGTCTTCTCCTTCATCTCCACAAATTTGCAAGCAGTCTGACCTGTGTGACAATCAGTACAGGTGCATATCCAGTACTGATTTGGTGAAGGATTACTTTTTAAAAATTAAAAATAGAAATATACCCTGTTAATATAAAAAAAATTTTTTTTTGGATAGTACAGAAGAAGATAGGGTAAAAAATGCAAGTCCCAGGATGCCTGGGTGGCCCAGTCGGTTAGGTGTCTGCCTTCAGCTCAGGTCATGATTCCGGGGTCCTGGGGTCGAGCCCCACGTCAGGCTCCCAGCTCAGCAGGGAGCCTGCTTCTCCCTCTGCCTGCCTCTGTCTGTCTCTCTGACAAACAAAATCTTTAAAAAAAAAAAATGCAATTCCCTTTTCATACTGCCCCCTTCAGCCACAACTTATGTTTAATGATGTGATGTATATCCTTCCAGCTGTTTTCCATACGTGTTGTATATAGTTAATATTAATTATATGTGGTTTTTGAAAAAATGAAATCTTGTTTTGAGACTAACATTTTATATTTGGAATAGCTAAGAGATGTCTCCACTTCGATACATAGAGATTGCTTTCATAGGAGCTCCTCCTTTTCCAGTAAAGGGTCCTTTTTTTAAAGGGGAGGTGTGGGCATATTTCTGGTACACAGCTGTTCTAAAAAATGCAAAGATTACCAAAAAATCATCCTCATTTACATTGATTAATCAGAAAAATTGAGAAAGCGATATGCCTAACATTAAAAAAATTCCTCTGATACAAAGGAGACTTTAAATCACCAATACTGTGACCTAGTTTTTGTGTACATTTAATTTCCTGGGGAGAAGCTTCTTAGAAATCATCAGAATGTTCAAAAGAGCCAGTGCCCCAAAAATTTAAAAACTAGTGCCTTAAAAAAAAATGCTTTCCCTTACATTCAGTAGGACAATGCATTTTTTATTCTGTCAACTGATTAATTCCCCCCTTAAAATATACTTCTTAAAGTGTACAAGTTAAAAAGAGACTTTTTTATATAGTTAATTTTAAACAATAAACATTCCCTTAAAGGACTTACAAATTTAGAAGTGTTGTTATATGCATTCTTCCATTTAAGTTTTTATCTAAAAGTGCATTATAGGAAGCCTGGGTGGCTCAGTCGGTTGAGTGTCTGCCTTTAGCTCAGGTCATGATTTCAGGGTCCTGGGACCAAGTCCCCCGAGTTGCCCGGGAGTCTGCTTCTCCCTCTTCCTTTGCCCCTCCCCCCTGCTCATGCTCACGTGCTCTCTCTCTCTCAAATAAATAAATAAAATCTTTAAAAAAACATTTTTTTAAACTGTATTATAGTCCATCATGGCCAAAGAAATTACCCAACTACTCTCTACTGGGTCTATATAATTATTATTAAAGGCCTCCTGTGTATTAAACATGAAAAATACAAAGATGAGTAAGAACAATTGCAACAGTAATAATATGGCTTTAGATTTGTGTAGCACTTCACCATTTAAAAAATATTTTCACATTTGATCCTTTCAGCAATTTTTTGAATCCAGTTTGATACATTATCCCCATTTTATACGGAACAGCAAATGAAAAATCATAAACTGTGATATTTTAAATCTAAGTTAAAATACTATTTTGATTAGCACTGTTTTTGGGAATGTAAGCCCCTGTCTTCTTTTCAGAAACCCAGGTGAGGTCGCTTCCGGCTAAGGCTGTTAGGTTAGAGTTCTCCGTTCCTCTGGAAACCACGTTCTAGATTCTGTCCGGAGTGTGTTGTATTGCTGTAACAAAATAAAGCTCGAATAGTAATGCCAGCTATCACATATTGTCTGACACTGTGCTAGTGCTTTGCATTTCTTACCTTATCCTTAATAACTTACAAGGAAAGTGTCCTCTCCATTTTCAGGTCAGAAAATCTTAACACAAGAGGGTTCTGTGCTTTTCCAAGGTTATACCTAATGCTGGAGCGAAAGTCTGGTGTAGTTCTCTTGGACTTGAACTTGAGCTTTTCTTCATGACACCACACTTGCAGTTAGTCACCTTCTCACTGACCTTTCCGGTCGCCAATTCCTTTGGATGACAGAATGTCTTTCCCTAAACTCACCCCTACAAAGCTTTCCTGAGCACCGCCTACACAAAGCTTGCAGAAATGTCCCCCACCTCGGCCACATACATATTCGGTTTAAACAGCTTTCATGCCAGTTCCTGGATATTGCTGACTAGCTTTTCCTCACAGTGAAGCTTAGCATTTTTATCTATTGCTTTTGGGTGCTACCAGGCCCAAAACGAATGAGGGTTAGAAAGGAAGCTTTTCTCTTAAAGACTGTCAGCGTAGGTAACTTTAAATAATTTTCTCCTTGTTCTGTAATCACACTGCGTAGAATGTCCTTTTCATAGTGACACACGTAATTTTTTTTTAAAAACATACTAGAAACTGTTTTCATCCTTAAGCTTTATTCGTTGTACTTACAATGAATTTTTTGTTTTATTAGGATACAATATCACAGAAATCTGTAGATATTCATGATTCTGTTCAGCCAAGATCTGCAGATAATAGACAGCAAGCACAATTGGCTGCTGTCTCTACTGTGAACGAAGAAGTCAGCAAAATTAAACATACAGCAAGTGAGTTATTTCTCCTAATAAAAATAGTGTGTTTTGTTTTGTGTAGGTAAAGGATGAAATGTTTGCTTTTACTTTTGGTATTAACAAATATATACTGTAATTGATGGTGTGTAGTCACTTTGTTACTATGTGTGTACCAACTTGGATATTCACTAACACCTATAGTACCAGCTTTTTCCACAAAGGCTTTTAGCTAATGTTTGTGTCGGACACATGAGTCTTTTCTCTCCGTTCCCTTCTGCATGTCAGCCCCATATCCTTTCTGCAAAAGTGGGGCCTGAGGGGCCTTTCTCTGCAGTGCTTTCTAAGCAGGAACACCCAGCTTCCTGTGGAGCCAGCCTTCTATACACTCAGCTGCCTCACCCCACGTCTCCTCCGCTCACCATCTTAGTCTTTTCACAAAGAAGGGGAACCCCTTCTGTTTTTTTACAAAGCTGATCCAACTTTGTTTACTGAAGGAAAATTATAACACCAAGGAAAAGCTACCTCCTCCCTAGAAGAAAACAGGACAACTCTAATTGCTTTTATAAAATGAGGTGAAAGTCACATAAGAAAAGTAACCATTTTAGGGGCACCTGGGTGGCTCATTTGATTGAGTGGCCAGTTCTTCCTTTCTGCTCAGGTCGTGATCCTGGGTCCTGAGATTGAGCCCCGCGTCGGGCTCTGCGCTCAGCAGGGAGTCTGCTTGAGATTCCCTCTCTCCCTCTGCCCCTCCCCCTGTGTGCACACTCTCTCTCTAAAATAAATAAATAAATCTTTAAAAAATAAAAGTATTTTCAGTACATTCACAGTGTTGTGCAATCACCCTAATGATTAATGATGGTAAAGCATCTTTTCATGTGCTTATTGCCATTTGTATGTCTCTTTGGAGAAATGTCTATTCATGTCCTTTGCTCATTTTTAATTGGTTTATGCCTTTTTGTTGTTGAAATGTAAGTTTGTTACACACTCTGGATACTCTTCCTGTATCACATATATGATTTGCAGATACTTATATTCTGTAGTATAAATCTTACCATTTCTTTGATAACATCATCTTATGCAGAAAGTCTTTAATTCTGATGAAATCCAATTTACCTGTTTTTTTCTTGCTCTTGCTTTTGGTGTCATAGCTAAGAATCCATTGCCAGATTTAAGGTCATGAAGGTTTTACTTGATGTTTCCTTTTAAGAGTTTTATGCTTTTAGTCCCTACATTTTTAATTTTAATTTTTTTTTCGGGGAATTTTTTATTAATGCTAGGTGCTTGTTCTTGAGAGAAGACAGATTTGGTATCCTACTTGAAAGGAGTTTCCAGCTTCAGTCACTTTGTTTTGCTAACTTCCTAAAAGGGAGATAGGTAGTGGTGAGTGGCTTATTTTCATTTTTGATTCCTGTTCTCTGGAGAACAGCAATGGCTTGTGCAGGAATCCATGATAGCTTTAGTCTGCACTGGAACATGCCATGAGGACAGAATAGTGAGTGACTTCTCTATCTCTCAGCCCCAAGACTGAATTTAAATATACTTAGCTTTGTAAGGAAGGGCCCGGTCATCACACATTAGAAAGTTTTCACATGGCTAATCCAGGACTATGTCTTTAACTGGAGCTGCTTCCCTACCACCCTGAGCTGAGGACCCAAGCTTCTTTCCTTCTGTCAGACACCCTGTTCATTCTCCCCTTGAAGTTCTTTAGGAAAAGTTCACCATGGGATTGTTGACTCAATAGGTGGAGCTCGGGGAAGAACAGATGGCCACCATGCTCCCATGAGCTCTTTCATTAAGTGGACAGGTGATGGTTCCTCTGTTGAATGAGGCGGCCATCTGCGGTCTGACTCCTCCTCAAAGAATCATAACACGGACCTGAGTACTTCATCCTGTCTGCAGGGCAACTAGCTCATTCTCTCTGTACACTTTCAGAAAACATCACTGCCCCATCTAGCCTCGGCTCCGTACCTGCTGTCCCACATAGTTCATCTTTGCTTAGCTTGGGTGAACCAGTGACATGGTCACCTAATAAACCCTGGCAGTGTCAGCCAACCCGAGTTGTAAAATTTGTCCAAATAGGTATTGTCCCCAAACATGCTGCTGGTCATTGCTAGTGAGTCTGAAGTTAAGATCCTTATCCTCCAAGGACACCAGAAAGCAGGGAGAGGCCCAGCTTTGCCCATTCGATCAGAGTGGAGCCTCATCAGCCATACTCTCAGTTCGCCCTGCTGAAAGCTCTTCCGGCCCTCAGCGGCTGATGTTAGAACTAACGAGGACACATCTTGTCAGACGTCAGCCGACTCCCAAGTCTCTCTGGGAGCTCCGGCTGTGCTGCCAGGAGTCTCCTGCTCTAGGAACTGAGTTTTAGGACTGGAATGGGGGAGGGGAAGGAGCGACTGGTATGTGTCAGCTCTGACTGAGGTAGAGGGCTAGGAAAAAGACACTGAAGAGGAGACAGTTTGTGGGACTTGTGGCTTCTTTTTTTTCTTTTTCTTTTTCTTGTTTTTTTTTTTTTTGACATGCAATCTAGTAGTAAGTGTTAAATACAATAGCATTTCTGAAAACTACCTGGAAAGGAGCCTTTATTAATAACCTCAGTAAGAATAAATTTATGCAAGTTGTTTTGCTACCCCTAAAGTCCCTAAAACATGAATTTAAGTTCCACAAATTGGTGCCGCAAAAGGGAATTTGTAATAAAAGCAAAAGTAGAGACTGAAGAATTGTAAGTCAGCCACTCCCCTGGGGCAGTCATCTGCCTCCTGGAAAGCTCACTGGAGAAGCTGGCCCTGACATCCCAGGATTGAGAGCTCCCTTGGAGCCGCATGTCAGCACTGCCAAGCTCTCGCAGCATCTCAGTAGTTGAGTTCTTTCTGACCTTGTGCTTCGGCATTTGGTCAGTGAAATGCAAAGTTCTTCTATGAACATGTCCTTATAGGCTGGTGGATTGTCAGAAACATCTTGCTGAGCAGGTTCGTTCAGGCTAGAAGACTTAGCTGTGTTTCATCTTGCCTGCGCAGTGTGGAGAACATTTTGTTACTTCAAAATTCGGTTAGTTTTGTGATCATGTACTTAGCATAATCTTTTTATAGACTTCTTTGCTTATGGATGCATTTGAAAATATAGTTAGCTACAGCTTCTAACCTGGATTCAAATAAAACGTGCTCTGATTAACCCACAGTGTTACCACATTTGTCAGAATTTGTGGCTGTCCCTCACTTCCTTTCTCACACATCCAGTTCCTGTTGTTTTCTTTTGGTATATATAGGTTTTTACATTACCTATTTCAAAGGTCAAACTTGAGTTCCAGTAAATGCTATTAAAGTCTTAGCTTTTAATCCATTTGTTACATTTTATTAAAGAGTAACCTAAATCTTATTTTAGAAGTTGTAGTGGGACCTTTCTGAACATTATTTACTGTTCTAAGTCCTTGGGAATATTTTTATTTAAAAAATTAATTTTGTAAGGCTTTTCTAAAAATTGATTAAACTTTTATTGAGTAGTGCTTATGTGCAAAAGCAGTATGTTCTCAGTGTGATATGTGCAGGTAACCTTCATACATATGAATGTTTCCTTAGCATTGTAATGTCATAGATATTATAAAGGATTCAAAATAATTTTTGTTTGCATGTGCATTGGGGTGGGTTTCCTCACAGAATTTCCAGAACAAAAATTGTTTGCTGCCCTGTTGATTAAATGTGTTGTGCAGCTGGAACTCATCCAGACTATCGACAACATTGTGTTCTTCCCAGCCACAAGCAAGAAGGAAGATGCCGAAAACCTAGCCGCCGCACAGGTACGGATGTGGGGGGACAGCAGCTTTTACATTGAGGAGGAAGTTGGCTTTCACAGTCTGGACTTTAGAGCAGAGGTCACACTAGAGATTTGATTTGGGGGCTCTTCATCATAGAAATGTCATTTTAAACCATGGGACTGAATGACATGCCCTAGGCAGTTAAGTGTGGACAGCTGAGAGGAGGGTTGCCGACTGAGCCCTGGGGCTTCCGTAGTTAGAGCTCCTGGTGATGAAGCGTCTGGTTAAAGAGCTCGAGAATAAGAATCCATGAGGCAAGGGGAGAGCAAGAGATAGTGGTGTCCTGGAAGCCAAATGAAGAAAATGTTTTAAGAAGAAGGATGTGATCATCTCTGTCAAATCCTCAGTGGGTCAAGTAATATTTCATCTGAGAATCGCCCCCTAGCAATTTGGTAGACTTCAATGACCTTGACATTGCATTTAATTGTAATGTTGAGGACAAAAGCATTATGGAAGTGGGTACAAGAGAGGAATTGCAGGCAGAAAATATTGATAATTCCGTCAAGGGGAGTTTTGCTGTAAAGGGGTACAGAGAAATAGGATAATCGCTGGAGGAGGATGAAGGGGTCAAGAGAAGGGTTTGCTTTGTTTTGTCTTTAAGATTGGTAGTATTGCAACATTTTCCCTGATGAGAGAACTGAATGCAGAAGACAGGGGCAGTTGCAGAACAATCTTTTTGAAAAGTGAACGGGGATGGCATCTAGTGCCAGCTCCTGGGGGGTTGTCTTGAATGGAAGCCCTGGCCGCTCGTGCATTGTAATAGGAAAGCAGCGAAGTGTGTGGGGTGTTAACACGGGAAGGTTGGTCCATTTGCTCTTGGGAGTTTGTGGGAGGTTTCTTCTGATAGGAGAAGAAAAATCATCCACCAAATGAGGTTGGGAAGAGAGTTTTAGATGCTTGGAGAAGTGAAAACATGAGCTAGTCATCCAGGAAAGCAGACTAGGGCAGTGCAGGATTGCTGGGCAGCACCCAGAGCCCACTGGATTTAAAACCAGTCTGTTTTCTCCAGTCGTGTTTGCTGTGTGGGTGGCGATGTGGAGTAGGCAGTTTTGCCAGCCAATTAATCTAAAAAGAGTGAGGGATTATGCAAGAGAATAATTATAACTGGAGCCCATGGAGTCTAAATTGGTTAATAAGAGAAGAGAGGACCTAAGTGGCAGGGAGGAACAGTGAAGGGCTGTAGGCTCTGGCAGGGGAAGAGCTCCTGGAGTCAGGAAATAGGAGGAGGGAATTGGAAAGATAGGAGGTGGTGCCGGATGACTAGGATGCATGGAAGGAAGATTCTGGAAGTTTAATGACAAAAGATAGACCTTTCCCGATTTCCTGTTGAGGTAAAAGAGATTAAGTTCAGTTCTCTTAAAACTGATGTTTGGGGGAGCATTGAGTTCTAAACTTACTAAAATTTGTGACTGTGTGTGTGTGTGTGTGTGTGTGTGTGTGTGTGTGTGTTTGTGTGCATGCACGTGCTGTGGTGGTTTGTTTTCCAAAGAGAGATGCTGTGGACTTTGATGTTCGAGTTGATACACAGGATCAAGGAATGTACCGCTTTTTAACATCACAACAACTTTTTAAGCTACTGGACTGCTTATTAGAGTCCCATAGATTTGCAAAAGCATTTAATTCCAACAATGAACAGAGGACTGCTCTGTGGAAAGCAGGTAAGCTGCACGAGTATCACACTTTAGTGTTCACTGTTAACGGTTGTGCACCAGAGGTGTACGTTTATCAGAATTCATTATTGTACAATTCAGGTGTATGCATTTCACTGTATGAACTTTTTACCTTAATAATAGTAGGAAGGCAGTCTACTAGCCAGGCCTAATATAATACGTATATAATATAGTGTGTAATATAGTAAGCTGCTAGGGGAAACTTGTTTCCCACTTGTTTAATCAATCTGTTGTTTGACTGATTTGACCATTCATTTTTTCATCTTGTTCACCCAACCTGGACCTCCCTGTTGATACTGTGAGCACACTAAAAGCTGCCCTTTTTTTAATGAGAAAAAGTGTGTGAAGGTCCTAAACATGAAATCCTTGCATGTGTATTCAAATGACTTCTCCATGCTTATCTGGGAGTGGCCACACCTCAGAATGGAAGTGAATGTTCTGAGGGAGGGAGGCATATTTTTGAACAAGTTGGAAAATTTAAGTATAATATAATTATATAAATATATAATTAAGTATAATAATTAAACTGACATCTAATTTTTTACTTAAGTAGTTATTTGGTGCCTATTAGGTAAAAAACAGTGCTGGAAGAATGAGAGGCAGCAGAATGTGAAGAAAAAAAGAAGGGAGCTAATGTTTATTGAACATCAGACTCTGAAATAGTGTTGGGTACTTTATATTTGCATATTTTATTTAATCTAAAATGATCGTTTAACCCCTAATTAAGCCCATGGCTTTGTTCCTCCTCTTTCCTTTACAACCTAACTTCTGGGAAGAGTAGTCTATATTTTTTCCCCTTTATTCAACTCAAGTTGCTGCTGCCATTCAACCAGGACTGCTCCTGCTAAAGTCACCAGGTTCCACGTTTGCATGCGCATTGGACCCTTCACAATGCTTGGACCCTTGGCCTGATGAAACCTTCTTCCTGCTGAGGGGTCTGCCCCTGCTCACCCAGGAGCCCTCCTGTAAGCTGTATGGAGCTTTCAGGTGCAGTTTCATTTGAAGAGTTCCGCTTTCCCAGGCCAACATTGTTTTGTACCTCCTATCCCCCCAGCTGGAAAGGAGGGGAAATTTTACACATAGAAATCGCCTTTAGCTGGGCCTCCCCCAATTTGACCTGCCCCACGGTCTCGAGGTGTGCCTTCCCTGTGCGACTCCTTCCCTGTGGGCTACCTCAGGGCTGCTGAGGCCCTGGGCTCAGGGCAGGCAGCAGATGCCACCGCTGGACGTACACAAGATGTGCCTTCACACAAGGCGGTTTTGTCTTTCTGTAACATGCAACTTCCCTTCTCCGCAGGCTTCAAAGGCAAATCCAAACCTAACCTTCTGAAGCAGGAGACGAGCAGCCTTGCCTGTGGGCTGCGCATTCTCTTCCGGATGTACATGGATGAGAGCCGCGTTAGTGCCTGGGAGGAGGTCCAGCAGAGGCTTTTAAAGTAAGACTCTTGGCTCAGTGTCTGCCTTTGACCCATGTGGCTGCGTGGTACAGAGGAGGAAAGGGCCACTAGGTTTGCACTCATGGCAGAGTCCACATCTCAGCCCCGCTGCAGGACCATGCAAACAGCTTGGGGCCCAAGGAAGAGATTGTGAAAATTAGAGTCTTATAGATGGACGCACTTTTGCACAGTTGGTGACATGAGCAAATCATGTCTGTTGTTGCCGCTGTGGGACAGGAAGAAAGTTTCCTAAAATTTAAAACTTCAGAGTTTCTAGGCTTTTTCATGCCACAGATAATCGCATTTTTACGAACCATTAGGCTTTTTCATGCCACAGATAATCGCATTTTTACGAACCAATCATATGTGAAAGTGAAAACCTGCCTGCCTGCCTTTAGTTTGAAAGAAGGTTTGATGTTTTGTTAGTGTTACTTTTTTTTTGCATTCTTTTTACTTCATGACAACTTAAGATTCTGTCCTTTAAATTTTAAACTCATGCTAAGAATGAAACATGCCATTCAGAAAGACTGCTGTCTTCTGCATTGTATTTTTGTGTATTCTCAGGGAATAGATGTTCTCAGAGACCAGTTAAGTACATTTTAGAACTTCAAGAGATGACTTAGTCCCTGTTTCCCACTTTACTGATGAGACTTTTAAGACCCAGAAGTGCCTACACCTTCACAGTGAGTGAAGACCCACCCGATTTCAGCCCCGGTTTCTTGATGCCAGGCTTGGACGTGCGCTGCTGCACAGGGGTCTGAAATTCGGGGGACCTTTTAGAAAATGCGTTTCCTGATACATTGCACTGGCTTCTTTTAAAGTCCGGTTTTCTTCCTAATTTGAAAAGGACACGGTTATGTTGATACGGCAGTTAGTGTTGGCAGACAGACTGTAACCAGTTCCTGATAGTTAATAGTCCCTCCCCGCCTCGTCCCAGCGGTTTTCTCTGTGAACACCCGTAGCCGCACGTATGCAGCACATGCCAAAGTGAGCCCTTTCTGTTACAGTGTCTGCAGCGAAGCCCTAAGTTACTTCCTTACTCTGACGTCAGAGAGTCACCGGGAAGCCTGGACTAATTTACTGCTTTTGTTTCTGACTAAAGTTCTAAAGATAAGCGACAGTAGGGTAAGTATGAGATGTCTTCTCCAGCCCGGCATTTCTAGCCTGACCAGCATCAGGCTCAAGCGGGAGGCAGGGGTGCCGGCTTGCAGACCCATCGCTCGGAGGTAGATCCAGCAAAGCCCGGGCTGTGGTGCCACTTTGTCCCGGACCACGGTGGCCTGTCTCCGCATGGGCCCTCAGTCTTCTCCCTCCTCACCCTGCTTGGTTCTCTAAGCAGTGACTTTGTAGGGGAGTCAGTAAAGAAGGAATCAGTGTCCCTTTGGAACACTCTGACCAAGCTGCTGGGTCCCCCACACTTTGCAATTCCCATCCTGACCCCTGAAGTCTGTCCTCCATTTTGAAAACTGTCACCCTGCCCAACCTCTGGCCCTGGACTCTGCCCCTACCGGGGTCCCAGGCCTGTGCTCCAGGCTTTAGCCATTCCTTTGGCATATTTATTGGTTCCATGTAACACAGAGGCCCTAGTGAATAGGCCATAAACTCATTTAGGAATTTGAAACCAGTAGAAATGATGATAAATTAAAAATATGTAACTAAATATAAATACATAGTGCAGATTTTCAAAAATATGCATTTCCCTCTTTAAAAAATACAGCAACTTACAGCTCATATACTTGGAAACGGGTTGCCATGATCCCTGAATTGGTTTAAAAATGTCTAGTGAGGTAGCCTGAGATTGGGGTCACAGTGGTGTACGGGGCCCCAGAGAGGCTGTGTGGTGTCACTTGGTGCCATACAGATGTTTGTCCCAAGTCATGCTCTAGTCCACATGCATTTGCCTCTGGGCTGGATAAAGCTTGGAGAAGTGACCTAAGGCATCAGCAGCCATGTGGCCAGAAAGGACCCCAAACCCCAGTCTCTCTGGTTCCACCGCGGGCTTTCGTGCCACCATCAGTCACACTGCTACCTAGTCCCTCATGGGGTGTGGAGAGCAGCAGAGAGAGTGATTCAGAGATTGAGGAATTCCAGCAAACACGACCACAGTACATCAGTTGAACTGTAAATGTGGAAAGTCTGATCTTTGCCTGGAGATTGCAATTTTGTATTGCACTATTAGGTAGAATTTTCCATAAAAATTAAAATTTTCTTTAACAAGTAAGATTGTTTCAATAACCCATAGCTTATAAAAACTCAGCTGTGGTTCCTGCTTGTCTTACTTTTGCTTATTATCCAGAAAAACAATGATAAATACTAAAAGTTTGTCATAAGTTTGTCAAGGAAATGTAATGGGAAATGTTTTTCAAAATCAGGATAGCTAAGTGAATAATGTTTGTATTGAGTCTTTTGAATACTTCTCTTTCAGTTCCATAATCAGTATAGTCCCTGCTTTATGCAGATGCCTTTCCTCTGTCTTCACTGATCAGTGCAGGCCCCAGAGTGGTTTGACGCTAAAGGCATTTGAGCTGCTGTGGTTTGGAATGCAAGCACTACTAATGGAGAAATTTATTTCCCCCCCTCCCCCCCCAGTTTAAAGCTCATGCATCATTCTACTACCCTCTCTTATGTGAAATTATGCAATTTGACTTGATTCCTGAACTTCGTGCCGTTCTTAGAAGATTTTTTCTGCGAATTGGAGTAGTTTTTCAGATATCACAACCACCTGAACAGGAACTTGGAATAAACAAGCAATGATGGCAACTTGGTATTTTTCTGTTGGCGTTTACATCCCTCCGCTCTTTAAAAGGACCTTGGAGCTGAGGTTTCCTACCTGAAAAATGGTTTCTCTGAATTGCCGTGTCTGAGGGTTACTGGTAAAGATGCTTAGAACTGTAACTCAAACTTGCGCAACGCTCCAGTCCCTATTTAGTAATCTGGTGGATTCTGTTTGTCATGTTGGGCTCATGTTGAGCAGAAAGCCTGTTTCCACAGTGTCAGCTTGTGTTCATGTGTCCTTCCCTGTCCTTGGTGGCAGGGAGAGCCCCACAGTTTTCGGCAGGTGTGGAAGTAAAACTTTACCCAAAGAACTATAGATGTAAAGATTTGAACTTCTGCAAGAAGTACAACTCAGGAGAGCTGTATTTTGAAGGATAAAATGTTTATAATTGGGGGGGGTGGGGGGGAGAAGAAGAAATTATTGTTCATGGTAAAAGATATTTAGCAACTATGGTATTCTTATTCTGAAGATTTTTGCACACTCAGGCTATCTGAGATACTGGTAATCATCCTTCTGTGAAAAATGTACAGAGATGCAGGTCTGTAATATAAAAATCTTAAACATTATATAGTTCTTCCTGCACTGTTTTATTTTAATTTCTTTATTTTCTTATTCATTTGCTAAATACCTATAATATTTTGTCAAATGCACTAAACATTTGGGTTGAACTTTTTGTCTTTTTTATTTTGTGGGGGTTTTGGTTTTGCCCTTTTTGGTGGGGGGGCGGGGAGGGGTTGGTAATTTTGAGGGTTTAACATGCCCAGAAAGCTGTTGTGGCTGACGCTTGTCATGATCAACAACAAAAAAGGTAGAAAATACTCCTACTGACCTAACTACCTGTAATATACTTCTCTTAGGGCTTCTAAAGATGAGCCATTAAAATAGAGTTGATCCTTCATGGACCGAAACTTGAATCACTGCAAAATGAATCTAGGTTGCTGTCACTTTCTTTTTCTTTTGGGTGGCGGGGCTTGATGTAGATTTTACTCTGTGTACAGAATTTAATGTTGAATATGTTAAAATAACAAATCTGGCATGGTTGGGGGAGTTAGATTTACTGGAAATGTATTCATACTGTGAATTGTGCTCTGATGGTTAAAAAAAGACAAGATTGTCAAGCATTCCGTATTAACAGTGGATGTAGAAAATTTTTTCAGATGGATAAAATGTATATGGTACAGATGTAAAGTTTTCTATGTAAAAAATTCTGTACAACTTTCTGTACAATACTGATTCTCATCTGGCATATTCTAATCAGGTTATAGGTCAATAAAGTTTTTGGATTATTTCATCAGTGCAATCAAAACCTGTGTAATCTACAGCCCCATGTTTCATTGATCCTTTTTTTGTTAAAAGCCGAACAATTTAGGAATATTCTTGGCCAGAACTACAAATTCGGTGTTCTTCTTTTGGCATTAGGATCGTGCTTTCTCAGCCATAGGATATTCATAATAATTAAAATTTTGTGTATTAATAACCCAAAATAAGGCTATACTGTGTGAATGCTGAGAGAGCTGAAGTCCCTTTTGGGGCAGTTTGTCAGGGGGGCATTGTGTGTCCTAGGAGTCAGTTCAAGTTGTATGGTACGATGGCATTGAACGAAAAATGGAACATGTCAAGATAATGACTGTGTTTAAAAATAGAAGTAAGTGTGCAGTGTTCGCTCTCATACCGCTCTTAGATGAGTTACTGAACAATGCATTTATAGGTGTACCGTATTTACTACCCTCAGGACAGCCCTGTGCAAGCCCAGCTGGATGCTAAAGCTGGGAGTCACCCACCTTGGTAGATGGAAACCACCCTGACCTTGCAGTCTATCAATCATCTGATGGGTGTTTCAGATGAAGACAGATATAACAGGAAAAATCTTCTTCACAGTAAAATAAACAACGGATAGGTTACAAAATTGAGTATAAAATGTATAGCTAAAATTCAAAATGGAGAAATTTCACATTTGCAGTAAACTTCTCTATCCTGTCCGTCATTCGTTCCATCAGTGGAAATGTGCAGGAAGTAGTACCTGGGGGGTGTTCTCAGCCATCATAATGCTAAAGACCAAAGAATTATTTCCCAGAATTTGAATTAATCTTTCTTTACTTTTTAAAATGTGATTAAGGAGTGATTAGGAAGACTGACTCACTGATCCAAGGGTCCATGGTGATGCAGCAAGGATTCCAGTCTCTGTCCTTGGCCCCTGATGGTCCTGTCTTCAACTTCTAAAACACCTCGTCTAGAAACCTCAATTCCAGTTAAAATAAATTGACATTGGTAATAAAAAATAATTTATTTCTATCAAGTATTTAAGTCATATAAATTAGTAAATGTAATGCCTTCATTTGCATAAACATAGAGGCAAAAAGATGATGTGATATTTAGTTTATGGCTCATGGGAGTAAAATCAGTTACGATTCCCCCATCATTTATACTGAGTGAGCTGCTCTAAATGACATGGAAGTAACTAACTAGCACATTTGATTCATTACCTAGCAACCAAAATACAGCTACAACAAATGTATGTATTAAATGAATTATTTTGAATAGCGATGACTGTGGCAAATGTGCACACAACAAGCGTATCCAGGTTTTACAGTACTGTTACGACACCTCTTTCATTCACCTTAGCTTACTGACAAGCAGAATTTAAAATAATGCACATATGGTAATTGATTCCAAGAGTTCATTACCACCCCAATTTATGGCAAAATTGTACAAAAATAATTCTAGGTAATCCTATGTTATGTAATCATTGCCTTTTATTTATGTACATAATATATACATCATTATACATCATGGGAAAAAATACACCTTATATACAGATGAAACCTGTGTAAGTAACTTCAGGTAGGGGCCAAAAGTAGCACACTTATTAAAGGTTCTGATTTGACATTCCTTTCACCTTAAAAGGCACTGCTGGGTCCAATGCAGATTTATTTAACCGTGGGCAGTAGACAGGCCCTGCCAGTTGTAAGTGCCTGGTTTTCCAGGAACCTGCTGCTGCTCCTGGTTCAGCTGCTCAGCCATGAATTGTTGCAGCGTTTCTGAGGTGCCTGGGCGGAGCCAGGGCTCAGTTGCTACAGAGTTTGATCCATCGTCCCCCACGTGTTTCATGTCATCGGGGTCAAGCAGTGAACTCTCGTCGTCTAAAGGAGGCAAGAGGGATAGGACTCAGGTAACACTGGTGGCAAGGAGGTGAAATGAACACAGATCTTCCTGTAAGTCAACCCATTTCAGCCCTGCATTTCTCCATAGTATTTATGTTCTACAAAGTAGTTTTGTCCAGGCCCCGCATTTTAGAGGTAGGAAGAAAATGGTCAAGGGAATAGGTGACTCCATGGTACCAATACCCACAGGGATTCCAAAGATAGCAAAGTAGAGGGTGCCAAACATTAAGTTGACTGTAGAAGTGTACGCAATTTTACAAAACTTTTAAATTCAGCAAAGTTTTAGAAATACCCCAAACCTGTTAACAATCCTCTAAGGAGATGAAATTACTTCCATTCTTGCACCTAATATTAAGAGTTTGGTGTCTACTCCATTAAAAGGTAGGTCCTTAAGTTTCATCCTTTAATTGAATGTACTCAACTTCTATCTCTGTATTTTACTTACTAGATATAATAGGAAAATCTGTCTTCCTACCCTGTGATGTCATTTTTACTTTTTTTAATTACATCTCCCAGTCTGTGAAGGATTAGCCCAGCAAAGGGATATGTGCAGTCAATTTAATAATCAATCCACATCGTACCAGAAAGCTCCTGTTTGAAAGGACAATGTTAAAAAGTTTAGAAGTTGAAAACCCGTAAGAGATTCTTCAAATGCTCTATTTTTTCAATTTAAATATATCCCTGTTAAATATTAATTACCCTACTGGCTCTAAAAGAAATTGAGGAATAGGTAATCCTCAGTGCAGATTTAAAGAACTGTTTTCCCACTGGTCCCCATTTTTTCAGTATATGATGAAAAGTACTGCTCCCATCAATTTACCATATGTGCTCGTATTTGATATGGAATTGCCACCAGAACATATGACACCTTGACTGCTAGAGATTGTAGTATAGTTTTAAATTAATAAAGATAATTGCTATTAGAAAATTACCGTATGTAGCTTAACAGACTAAAGGGAATTATCCCAAAAGACCACTCTACTGTTTGCCAAAACTAGTATTGAGGGGCTCACTAGCTGCCTAAGGAACCATCCTGTCTGCCTGTGCTTGCTGAGCACCCTCCAACCTGCTGGTCACCCAAGCAAGGAGAGACAGTGAAACCATAATAAAAACACTAAACCCTGGCTTCTATTTTTTTTTTTTTTTAAGATTTTAGTTTTTGACAGCAAGAGAGGGAACACAAGCAGGGGGAGCAGGAGAGGGAGAAGCAGGCTCCCGCTGAGCAGGGAGCCCGATGCGGGGCTCGACCCCAGGACCCCGGGATCATGATCTGAGCCGAAGGCAGACGCTTAACCGACTGAGCCACCCAGGCGCCCCACTGGCTTCTAAAAAGAAACATTAACCTGAGGCTACTTGTTTTGTCTATGGCATTGAAAGCCAAGCAAAAAAGCAAAAAAAAAAGTTCTTTGTAATACTATAAATTCATAATAGATGTGTTACCTAAAGAACTCAAAAGTTGTCAAGTTAATTTCTCACTTCAGTAAGGGGAGTGAGATGCTGATACTAGCCAGCATTTTCCCTGCTCAAAGCAAAGAAAGGCTGGATATATTTAATAAAAATTTCATCTGTTTAGAATCCACTCAAGGGATGCCTGGGTGGCTCAGCTGGTTAAGCGTCTGCCTGCGGCTCGGGTCATAATCCTGGGGTCCTGGGATCGAGTCCTGCATCAGGCTCCTTGCTCAGTGAGGAGCTGCTTCTCCCTCTGCCTGCCCCTCCCGCTGCTTGTGCTCGCTCTCTCTTGACAAATAAAATCTTTAAAAAAAGAATCCACTCAAAAAAGCATGCCCTCTCTGGTAGAATCTGATGCAAAGTTGATCCTGAGTCCAAGTTTTCCTGGATAGTATCTATGGTTCTAGGCCTTACAACTCAAAGGGATCTCAAAATTCATTCCATCTCTCTCCAACCCACCCATCCACGCCCCCAGCCAACAGTGAAAATTTCCCTGTAAACAGGTTTGAGTTCTTACAGATAATAGTCCATTAAGCATTAAGACTGGCCATTCACCTGTATTAATCGGTTTATTCTGAAGTTCATTCAGTCTTCGCATCCGTTCCTCATTTTTCATTCTAAGCTGATCAATATTTATACTGGACACAGATTTTAGAGAGAGACCATCTGGTGGCATATTAGGATGACTGTTATCCTATAATTAGAAAAGAGAATTTTAGAAACAATCAGTAACAAATCTGTGAACCTAAAAATATTCTTGCCCCTGATAAATGTATAGTGTGAGGAATAAAACAAATGGAAATCTGTAGCATTTATATTCTAACTCCTGGTGTTTATTCATGCAGGCTCAGATGAAGATACAGAATTCGTGATAATATTTAAATACTGCCAGGCTGGGTGAAGGTGGGGAATTAACAGGACCCAAAAGGTAAAAAGTGAAACAACAGGGGCTAAGAATCAATTAAGCTAGAGTAATCAAGACAGGGTGGTAATGGCATAAAGACAATGGAATAGAG
The DNA here is from genome assembly GCF_964656455.1 of Halichoerus grypus. NCBI lineage: Eukaryota > Metazoa > Chordata > Mammalia > Carnivora > Phocidae > Halichoerus > Halichoerus grypus. The sequence continues at coordinate 63,871,083 of NC_135716.1, forward strand.
AGTCCAGGAATAAACCCTTAATTTATGGACAAAAGGGCCAACAAAATTCACTGGGGGAAAGAAGAGCCTTTTCAATAAATGTTACTGGAACAACCCGGATTGTCCACATGCAGAAGAATGAATTTGGACCCCTACACCTCACATCAATTGCAAAAATTAGAGTGGATCACTGACCTAAATTTGAGAGCAAAACTATAAAAACCCTTAGAAGAAAACAAGTAATTTTCATGATGGTGGGTTAGGTAATGGTTTCTTGATAAGACACCAGAAGCACAAGCAATGAAAGAGAAGATTGGTTAAGTTGGACCCCATCAAGAAAGTAAGAAAGACAACACACAAAATGAGAGGAACTATAAAAATCATACATCTAATAAGGGACTTGTGTCTCGAATACATAACTTACAAATCAACAATAGACAAACTGATTAGAAAATGGGCAAAGGATTTGCATAGACGTTATCTTCGAAGATACTGAACATCATTACAGAAATCCAAATCAAACCCACAAGGAGGCACTACTTCACACTCCCTAGGATGACTATAATAACTATAATAAAAGTAACAAGTGTTGCCATGATATAGAAACTGGAACCTTCATCTATTGCTGGTGGGAGTATAAAATGGTGTAGCCACTTTGGAAACCAGTCTGGCAGTTCCTCAAAATTACTCTATAACAATTCTATTCCTAGGTATATATGCAAGAAAAATGAAAATCATCAGAAAACTTGTACACAAAAGTAGAAACAATCCAAATGTCCATCAAGTGTTGAATAGATAAACAAAATGTGGAATACCCATTCAAAGGAGTTACTCAGCAATAAAAAGGAGGCAAGTACTGACATGCTAAAACTTGACCACATCTCATGTCTGTGTAACCAAAAAAGGCAACTACATAGAGGCAAAGTAGACGTGGTTGCTGGGGAAACAAGTTACTGCCACCTGGTAAAGCTATACATGTAATAATGCTAATAATAGCATTTGTCCTTTGTGGACTTGACAGCGCTAATGGCTCATATATATTAACTATCTCCATGTCACATATATAAGAAAACACACACAGTTTAAGAATTTGCCCAAAGTTGTCTACTCAACAAAGTACATATCTCAACAATGTCACAAGGGCTTTTTACTAGTTATACTATAAAAACATTTACACACATTCTATGAAAAGAATATGGGTTGAATATCAGCCTTCCTGTGGAATGTGACCTTGGACAGGTTATCCGACCAAAATACTAGAAGATGCCTATATAGTAGGCTTAGGTGTCCAAGTCTTGGACACCTAAAGTGTCCAAGCAGACTTCACAATAAATGTTTTCAGTTGCTTCTTGTACCTTCTCTGAAATCCAAATATTCTGCAACAGGGAAGGAGGAAGATTAGGGCGTGGAACAAACATTGCTGAACATTCTGTTCCAGGTACTACTAGGCTTATAACCACACTAGGAGATAGGAAAATACTACCTCAAGCCAAGGTACCAGAGTTCAATGACCTGCCCAAGCTTAGGGAGCTAGGTCAGGTGGTAGAGCCTACATTTACACCTACAGTCACCTCTTTCCAGACCAAGTGCGCTTTCTTTACTGGACCATGTCAATTTATATTATTTTTATGTATTTTTAAACATTTTTAAAATTTAAATTCAATTAACATATAATGTATTACTGGTTTCAGAGGTACAGGCCTGTGATTCACCAGTCTTACATAATACCCAGTGCTCATTACATCACGTGCCCTCCTTAATGTCCATAACCCAGTTACCCCATCCCTCCACCCCCCCTCCCCTCCAGCAACCCTCAGCACTTTGTTTCCTATGATTAAGAGTCTCTTATGGTTTGTCTCCCTCTCTGGTTTCGTCTTATTTTTCTCCTCTCTTCCCCTATGATCCTCTGTTTCTTAAATTCCACGTAACAGTGAGATCATATAATTGTCTTTCTCTGATTGACTTATTTCGCTTAGCATGATAGCCTCTAGTTCCATCCACATCACTGCAAATGGCAAGATTTCATTTTTTGATGGCTGCATAATATTCCATTATATATATATACCACATCTTCTTTAGCCATTCATCTGTCAGTGGACGTCTGGGGCTCTTTCCATAGTTTGGGTATTGTGGACATTACTGTTATGAACACTGGGGTGCAGGTGCCCCTTTGGATCACTACACTTATATCTTTGAGATAAATACTCAGTCGTGTAATTGCTGGCTCGTATGGTAGCTCTATTTTTAACTTCTTGAGGAACGTCATATGGTTTTCCAGAGTGGCTGCACCAGCTTGCATTCCCACCAACAGTGTAGGAGGGTTCCCCTTTCTCCGCATCCTCACCAACACTTGATGTTTCTGGATTTGTTAATTTTAGCCATTCTGACTGGTGTGAGGTGGTATCTCATTGAGGTTTTGATTTGGATTTCCCTGATGCCTAGTGATATGGAGCAGTTTTTCATGTATCTGTTGGCCATTTGTATGTCTTCTTTAGAGAAATCTCTCTTCATGTCTTCTGCCCATTTCTTGAGTGGATTATTTGTTCTTTGGGTATTGAGTTTGATAAGTTCTTTATTGATTTTGGATGTTAGCCCATTATCTGCTATGTCATTTGCAAATATCTTCTTCCATTCTGTTGGTTGTCTTTTGGTTTTGTCAACTATTTCCTTTGCTGTGCAAAAGCTTTTTATCTTGATGAAATCCCAATAGTTAGTTTTTGCCTTTCTTTCCCTTGCCTTTGGAGATGTGTCTAGCAAGATGCTGCCGCAGCCGAGGTCACAGAAGTTGCTGCCTGTGTTCTTTAGGATTTTGATGGATTCCTGTCTCACATTTAGGTCTTTCATCCATTTTGAATCTATTATTTTGTGTATCGTGTAAGGGAATGGTCCAGTTTCAGTCTTCTGCATGTGGCTGTCCAATTTCCCCAACACCATTTGTTGAAGAAAATGTCTTTTTTCCATTGGACATTCTTTCCTGCTTTGTCCAAGATTAGGTGACCATAGAGTTGAGGGTACATTTCTGGGTTGTGTGTTCTGTTCCATTGATCTTTGTGTCTGTATTTGTGCCAGTGCCATACTGTCTTGATGATGACAGCTTTGTAATAGAGCTTGAGGTCCAGGATTCTGATGCCACCAGCTTTGGTTTTCTTTTTCAACATTCCTTTGGCTATTTGGGGTCTTTTCTGGTTCCATACAAATTTTAGGATTATTTGTTCCAGCTCTGTGAAAAAAAGTTGATGGTATTTTGATAGGGATTGCATTGAAAGTATAGATAGCTCGAGGTAGCATAGACATTTTAACAATATTTGTTCTTCCAACCTAGAGCATGGAACGTTTTTCCATTTCTTTGTGTCTGCCTCAGTTTCTTTCATGAGTGTTCTATAGTTTTTTGAGTATAGATCGTTTGCCTCTTGGGTTAGGTTTATTCCTAGGTATCTTAGGGGTTTTGGTGCAGTTGTAAATGGGATCAACTCCTTAATTTCTCTGTCTTCTCATTGTTAGTGTATAGGAATAGAACTGATTTCTGTGCATTCATTTTATATCCTGCCACTTTGCTGAATTCCTGTATGTGTTCTAGCAATTTTGGGGTGGAGTCTTTTGGGTTTTCCACACAGAGTATCATACCACCTGCAAAGAGTGAGAGTTTGACTACTTCTTTGCTAGTTTGGATGCCTTTTATTTCTTTTTGTTGTCTGATTGCTGAGGCTAGGACTTCTAGTACTATGTTGAACAACAGTGGTGAGAGTGGTCATCCCTGCCGTGTTCCTGACCTTAGGGGAAGAGCTCTCAGTTTTTCCCCATTGAGAATGATATTTGCTGTGGGCTTTTCGTATGTAGCTTTTATGATATTGAGGTATGTTCCCTCTATCCCTACACTGTGAAGGGTTTTAATCAAGGAAGGATGCTGTACTTTGTCAAATGCTTTTTCTGCATTCACTGGGAGGATTATGTGGTTCTTGTCCTTTCTTTTAATAATGTAGTGTATCACAATGATTGATGTGCAGATGTTGAACCACCCTTGCAGCCCAGGAATAAATCCCACTTGGTCGTGGTGAATAATCCTTTTAATGTACCATTGGATCCTACTGGCTAGGATCTTTTTAATGTACCTTTGGATCCTACTGGCTAGTATCTTGGTGGGAATTTTGGCATCCATGTTCATCAGAGATACTGGTCTGTAATTCTCCTTTTTGGTGGGGTCTTTGTCTGGTTTTGGGATCAAGGTAATGCTGGCCTCATAAAATGAGTTTGGAAGTTTTCCTTCCATTTCTATTTTTTGAAACAGCTTCAGAATAGGTATTAATTCTTCTTTAAATGTTTGGTAGAATTCCCCTGGGAAGTCATCCGGCCCTGGGCTCTTGTTTGTTGGGAGATTTTTGATTACTACTTCAATTTTCTTGCTGGTTATGGGTCTGGTTCAGGTTTTCTGTTTCTTCCTGGTTCAGTTTTGGTAGTTTATACATCTCTAGGAATGCATCCATTTCTTCCAGATTGCCTAATTTGTTGATCTATAGTTGCTCATAATATGTTTTTATAATTGTTTTATAATTTTATAATATGTATAATTGCTTTGGTGTTGGTCATGATCTCTCCTCTTTCATTCATGATTTTATTTATTTGGGTCCTTTTTTTTTTTTTTTAAGGATTTCATTTATTTGAGAGATAGCACAAATAGGCAGAGAGGCAGACAGAGGGAGAGGGGAGAAGCAGGCTCCCCGCTGAGCAGGGAGTCCAATGCGGGACTCGATCCCAGGACCCTGGGATCATGACCTGAGCCGAAGGTAGCCGCTTAACCGGCTAAGCCACCCAGGCGCCCCCCTTTTTTCTTTTTGATAAATCTGGCCAGGTGTTTATCGATCTTATTCTTTTTTAAAGAACCAGCTCCTGGTTTCATTGATCTGTCCTACTGTTCTTTTGGTTTCTATTTCTTTGATTTCTGCTCTAATCTTCATTAATTCTCTTCTCCTGCTGGGTTCAGGCTTTATTTGCTGTTCTTTCTCCAGCTCCTTTAGGTATAAGGTTAGGTTGTGTATCTGAGACCTTTCCTGTTTCTTGAGAAAGACTTGTGTTGCTGTATAATTCCCTCTTAGGACTGCCTTGGCTGCATCCCAAAGATTTTGACCAGTTGTGTTTTCATTTTCATTTGTTTCCATGAATTCTTAAAATTCAAGATTTCCTGGTTGACCCATTCATTCTTTAGTAGGATGCTCTTTAGCCTCCATGTATTTGAGTTCTTTCCAAATTTCCTCTTGTGACTGAGTTCTAGTTTCAAAGCATTGTGGTCCGAAAATATGCAGGGAATGATCCCAGTCTTTTGGTACTGGTGGAGACCTGATTTGAGACCCAGTATGTGATCTATTCTGGAGAATGTTCCATGTGGACTCCAGAAGAATGTGTATTCTGTTGCTTTAGGATGGAATGCTCTGAATATATCTGTGAAGTCCATGTGGTCCAGTGTGTCATTCAAAGCCCTTGTTTCCTTGTTGATCTTCTGCTTAGATGATGTGTCCGTTTTAGTGCCTGGGTTGTTAAAGTGCCCTACTATTATTGTATTATTATTGATGTGTTTCTTTGATTTAGTTATTAATTGGCTTATATATTTGGCTGCTCCCATGTTAGGGGTATAAATATTTACAGCTGTTAGATCTTCTTGTTGGACAGACCCTTTAATTATGATATAGTGTCCTTCCTCATCTCCTATTACAGTCTTTGGTTTAAAATCTAATTTGTCTGATATAAGAATTGCCACCCCCCTGTCTTCTGATGTCCATTAGCGTGATAAATGGTTTTCCACCCCCCTCACTTTCAATCTGGAGGTGTCTTTGGTTCTAAAATGAGTCTCTTGTGGACCATACCAATTTAGCATGGGTCAGAATCCAGACCTCTCTTAAACTGAGAAGGGAAAAAAGAAAAAGATATTTCATACATACAAAGTCCAATCCTTTCTGTTTGTTCCTCCTGCGCTGTCTTGCAGAGGACAGCTGGGACTGTAGAGGGAGGATATCATCTTCAATGGCAGGATATGTCTCGCCGTAAGCACCTAAGAAGACCACACAAAGGAGAAGTCTTAAACAACAAACATTTCAAATCTTTTTACTCCGAGCTAAACCAAGACTCTTTTTTAATAGCTTTAGATATTATTTACATGTAATAAAACTCAGCTACTACAAATGTACACAGTTCATTAACTTTTATAGAACTGTGCAGTCATCATTACAATCTAGTTTTAGAACATGTCTATCACCTCAAAAAGTTCCCTTGTGCTCACAGGCAATCACTCACAACTCCCACCTCCCTGGCCCCAAATAAACACTGATCTGCTTTCAAGCTCAGGAGATTTACCTTTCCTGAGATTACGTATAAATGGAATATACAATGTAATATTTTGTGTCTTCCACTTAGCATAATGTGTTTGAGGTTCTTTTATGTTGTACCACGTATCAATTGATTCTTATTGCTGTATAGTGCTCCATCATATGGATATATCACATTTTATCTGTGTATTCACCAGGTGATGGACATGTGAACTGTTTCTAGTTGGCAATTATTAATTCTGCTATGAACATTCGTGTATATGTCTTTGTGGCCACATGTTTTCATTTCTTTGGGCTATATTCCTAAGAGTAAAATTGTTGGATATTCTGTGTAACTCTACGTTTAGCATTTTGAGCAATTGCCAAACCATTTTCAGAAGTGGTTCTATCATTTTACATTTTAAGAAGGTTCTAGTTTCCCATATCTTTACCAACACTTGGTATTGTCAGTCTTTTTGATCTGATCATAGCCTCTCTAGTGATCATGGAGGTAAGGATTTTTCCAACTCTTTATTTTAAAAAATTAAAACCTAAAGGAAAGTTATAATAAATACCTAAAATCACCATTTCTTATTTTGCCACATTTACTTTATTTCTATATGGGGGGTGGTGTTGCTTGTTTTTGCAGAACCAGCAAGTTGCATGACACTTCATCCCCACATACTTAAGCATGTACTATCTAAGAACAAGGACTATCTCCTACATTATATCTACAATTTCATTATCACGTTCAGGAAATTTAACACTGATACAACACTATCATTTACCCTATAAGTGATATTCAAATTTCTGATATTTAAAATGTACAGTTGTGGGGCGCCTGGGTGGCTCAGTCATTAAGCGGCTGCCTTCGGCTCAGGTCATGATCCCAGTGTCCTGGGATCGAGCCCCGCATCGGGCTCCCTGCTCGGCGGAGAGCCTGCTTCTCCCTCTACCACTCCCCCTGCTTGTGTTCCCTCTCTCGCTCTCTCTCCATCAAATAAATAAATAAATAAAATCTTTAAAATAAAATAAAATAAAATAAAATGTACAGTTGTTTTTTTTTTAAGGCAGCAATACTACATTTTACTGAATGAGGTGTGGTTTTCTAAAACTCCAAAAATAAAGTTTTCTGATTTCTGTATATACCCTACCACTAATGCACTTGCTTTAAAAAAAACAAAAAAACAAAACATAGACTGTTTACAAGAGTTTTTAAGTTCAGGAAAACGGAGTGGAAAATAGGGAATTCCTATATACCCCCTGTTCACACACTCATAGCCTACCTCACTATCAACAACCAGAGTGGTATGTTCATTAAAATCAATAAACCCACACTGACACATTATCACCCAACATCCATAGTTTAGGCTTCACTCTTGGTGGTGTACATTCCATGGGTTTTGACATGTATCCACTATGACAAGATCCACAGAATAGCTTCACTGCCCTAAAACTCCTCTGTGCACCCCTACCCATTCCTCCCTCTGCTGTAACCCCTGGCAACTGCTGATCTCTCTGCTGCCTCCATAGTTTTGCCTTTCCCTGATGGTCATATAGTTGAATCATATAGTATGTAGCCTGTTCAGATTGGCTTCTATCACACACATGCATTCAAGGATCCTCTGTATCTTTCCATGGTTTCGTAGCTCATTTCTTTTTTTTTACGTTAATCACCATACATTACATCATTAGTTTTTGATGTAGTGTTCTGTGATTCATTGTTTGCGTATAACACCCAGCGCTCCATGCAGAACGTGCCCTCTTCAATACCCATCACCAGGCTAACCCATCCTCCCACCCCCCTCCCCTCTAGAACCCTCAGTTTGTTTCTCAGAGTCCATCGTCTCTCATGGTTCGTCTCCCCCTCCGATTCCCCCCCCTTCATTCTTCCCCTCCTATCTTTTTTTTTTTTTTTAACATATAATGTATTATGTGTTTTAGAGGTACAGGTCTGTGATTCCTTTTCAGCACTGAATAATATCGCACTGTCTGGTTATCACAGTATGTTCATCCATTCACCTTCTGAAAGACATCCTGATTGCTTCCAGGTCTTGGCAATTACCTAAAACTGCTATAAATATCTGTGTGTGGGTTTTTGTATGGACATTAAGTTTCAACTCCTTTGGGTACATATCAAGTAGTGTAATTGCAGGATTGTAAGATAAGAGTATGTTTGGTTTCTTAAGAAACATCCAAACTGTCTCCCAAAGTGGCTGTACCATTTTACATTCCCACCAGCACTGAGTGAGAGTTCCTGTGGGTTTTGGCCATTCTATCTAATAGTGGTATCTCGTTGTTAACTTACATTTCCCTAAAGACATATTTTCATATGCTTATTTGCCATCTGTAGGTCTTAGTGAAATGTGTTTGGATCTTTTGCCCATATTTTAATTGAATTCTTACTGTTGAGTTTTAAGAGTTCTTTGTATATTTTGGCTAACAGTCCTTTATCAGATGGGTCTTTAGCCAAGTATGTCTCTAGCTTGTCTTCTCATTCTCTTGCCATTGTCTTTCACAGAGCATTAGTTTTTAAAGAAGTCTAGTTTATCCAATCTCTCTCTCATGGATTACACCTCTGGTATTGCATCTAAAATGTCATCACCATCCCCAAGTTCTTCTAGGTCTTCTCCTCTGTTATATTCTAGGAGTTGTATAATTTTGCATTTTACAATTTGGGTCTATGGTCCACTTTGAGTTGATTTTGGTGAAGGGTCTAAGGTCTGTGTCTAGATTCCTTTTTTTTTTTTTTTTGCAATGTAGATGTCCAGTTGTTCTAGCACCACTTGTTGAAAAGACCATCTTTTGTCCATTGCATTGCTTTTGCTCTTTTGTCAAAAATCAATGGACTATCCTTGTTTGGCTCTATTTCTAGACTCTATTCTGTTCAATTGATCTATTTGTATATTCTTTTGCCAATACCACACCGCTTGATTACTGTTAACTTTATAGTAAGTCACGTAGTGTCAGTCTTCATCTTTGTCTTCTTTCCATGTTGTGCTATTCTGGATCTTTCACCTCTCCATATAAATTTTAGAATCAGTTTAACTGGGATTGCATTGAATTTATAGATCAGGTTGAGAAGAACTGGTATCTTAAACCATATTGCATTTCCCAATCCATGAACATGAAATGTCTGTTTTATTTCATAAGAGTTTTGCAGTTTTTTTCATAATAAAATCAGTACAAGATCTATATGTATTTCTTTTTAGGGGGGTGCTAATGTAAGTGATATTGTGTTTTAACTTTCTAAGTCCACTTGTTCATTGCTGGTACATATAGGAAAGCAACTGACTTCTGTGTTTTAACCTGGTATCCTGCAACTGTGCTGTAACTACTTATTATTAGTACCAGGGTTTCTTTTATTTATCAGATTTCCTACAATCATGTCATCTATGCACAAAGACAGTATTATTGCTCCTTTCCCAATCTGTATACCTCCTTTTCTTGACTTAGCACATCAGCTAGGACTTCCATAATGATGTTGAGGAGTGGTGAGAAGAGACATCTTTGCCTTGTTCCTGGTCTTTACAGGAAAGTTTCTATCTCCTCATCATTAAATATGATGTTGGCTGTAGGGTTTCTGTAGATAGTTGAGGATGCTCCCTTATAACCCTAGTTTGCTGAGAGTTATCATGAATGGGTGTTGGATTCTGTTCAGTGCCTTTCTGCATCTACTGATAATGATCATGTGATTTTTCTTCTTTTGCCTGTTGATACGATGATTACATTTTGATTAATTATATTAATTGAATGTAAACCAGCTTTGCATACCTGATATAAATCCCACTTGGTTGTGGTGTTTCTCTTCACACATTGTTGAATTCAATCTGCTAATATTTTGCTGAGAATTTTTGCATCTATATTCATGAGAGGTATTGGTATGTAGTTTTCTTGTGCTCTTCTTTGTCTGGTTTTGGTATTAGGGTAATGCTGGACACACAGAATGTGTCCCTCTGCTTCCATTTTCTGGAAGAGGTTTTAGAGAATTCATAGAATTTTTCCCTAAATGTTTGGTAGAATCCACCAGTGAAGCTATCTGGACCTGGTGCTTTCTGTTTTGGAAACTTATTATTGATTGAATTTCTTTCTTATTGTTTATAGTCAATTTGTGTTTTTTCCAGCTTAATTTATTACAGACACAGAACATTGTGTAAGTTTAAGGTGTACAATGTGATGATCTGATACTACGTATACAGCTGACCCTTGAATCATGCAGGGGCCCTGCACGTTCGAAATGCACGTATACTTTTGGACTCCTCAGAAACTTTACTGTAGACCAGAAGCCTTACTGATAACACAGTCGATTAACACATACTTTATATGTTCCATATATATTATATATATATTCTTACAATAAAGGAATCAAGAGAAAATGTTACTGAGAAAATACATTTACTGTACTGTATTTACTAGAAAAAAATCCACGTTTAAGTGGATCCACACAGTTCAGACCCATGTTGTTCAATTGACCCATGTGGGTCAATTACATATTGCAAAATGTTTTTGACAATAAGGCTAGTTAACACATCCTTCACCTCCTTCACAGAATTACCATTTTGTTGTTGTTCTTGTTGTTACGGGTGAGGACATGAAAACTCTCTCTCATAGCAACTTTTGTGTATACACTGCAGTACTGTTAACTATAGTCAACATGCTATATATTTAGATCCTCAGAACTTTCTCATCTAGGTTATCACACACACAAAAGCCTTACCCACATTCATTAGAACAGTGGTAACAGTCATGACTATGGGATATTTGTGGGATATCAAAAAGACAGATTGCTGTATCTTTGGTGTAGTATAATGAAATAGTCTAAGACACCATCTTGAGTGCCCCAAACTGTCTTAATTGTTAGCAGGAACAGGTCACATTTCCCTGATGCTTCCATACACTACCTCCCCATCCCTATTTCCTCCTGGTTTCTCCATCTCTAGTCACTCTCCATAATATGACATCCTGGAAAAGAAAAACTCACTAAAAAAAAAAAGAATAGGGCGCCTGGGTGGCTCAGTTGGTTAAGCGACTGCCTTTGGCTCAGGTCATGATCCTGGAGTTCCAGGATCGAGTCCCGCGTCGGGCTCCCTGCTCAGCGGGGAGTCTGTTTCCCTCTGACCCTCCCCCCTCTCATGTGCTCTCTCTCTCTCTCATTCTCTCTCTCAAATAAATAAAATCTTTAAAAAAAAAAAGTATAGGCTAGTTTGGAATTTTCATCTCATGAAATACAACTAATATGTAGGAGATATAATTCCCTGATGGCCCTAAGACAGCAGAAATGCTTATGATCAGAGTACATAATTATGTGTATATTACAATACATAAGAAGATACATAGAGGTACCGTGAGATACATTTTTTCTTAAGACTAAAAATATTCTTATGACCTTTTAAAATGGAAAGATCCACATGCAGTTTTAAGAAATCAAAGAGGTCCTTTGCACACCTTGCCCAGGTCCCCCCAGCAGTAATGTTTTGCAAAAGAAGAGCAACAGTCTCACACCCAGGATACTGATATGCTCCTGATCCACTCGTCTCTTAAGCAGTATCCCATGGTATGGATGTACTACAGTTTACCTGTTCACCTGTTGAAGGATATCTGGGCTGATTCCAGTTTTTGGCTATTAGAAGTAAAGCTGTTATGAAAGTTCATGTACAGGTTTTTGTGTGAACCATTCCTATGATTTCAAAAGCTCATTTTATTTATAAAGTTTTCAGAATCAGAATAAGTCATATTTGATGATTATTAAGTTAGTAAAATAGGATATTTCCTTTTTACCACCTTGCAAAACAAAGAGTGAAGTACTAATTTTGTTAAGTATGGAGAAAAATACTTAAAAGAAATATAAATAATGCTTAATATTTAAATAACTAGACTGGTAACATAAATATACTCACCAATAAAAGCACTATCAGATTCCAATAATGAAGTTTTCAAGAAATCATCAGAGTCCTCTCTGGGCTAAAAGGAACATCATATATTAGTGATTTTTATTAGTCCTGTATGGAAAAACAACAAAGCTGTACCAAGAGGCACAAGTCTCCACACTGTCCCCAAAATTAGCAAAAAAGGATGGGGACAGGTAAGACTGGCTGCTTGCCCCCTACACCACATTCCTATGCCCCCAAAATATAGGAAAGACCCGTTTTATTATGGGTCACAATATTGCTGATGAAAACAGAGTATGAAGCAATGAACCCAATTAAATATTAAAAGTCTTTAAACCAGGGCGCCTGGGTGGCTCAGTCAGTTAAGTGTCTGCCTTCGGCTCAGGTCATGATCCCAGGGTTCTGGGATCGAGTCCCGCATCAGGCTCCTTGCTCAGCAGGAAGCCTGCTTCTCCCTCTGCCTGCAGCTCCCCCTGCTTGTGCTCTCTCTCTGACAAAATCTTAAAAATAAATAAATAAAAAATAAAAGTCTTTAAACCATTGCCAAGATTCATTCATTCTTTCAATAAATCCATACAGTGCACTTACTATTATTTCCTCCATGCCAGGAACAAAGATGAGTAAGAGTTTCTGCTGTGGAGTGGATCACAGTCCCATGGGGGACAGAGAGGGGCATGCCCTCAGACAATGACAGCCCTATGTGACAGCAGCTGTCACAAAGGTATAGCACAGATACAGAGGGAACATAAGAGTAGGGGGAAAAATAACACTAGGATTGCGCTTATAATGAGCTCTCAAATAAGAGGTTAACAGATTTACATTTAGAGAATAATGTCACCTTATATTCTGGAAGGACCCTAAAGTCACCTACCACCACTTCCCCACCAAATTTCTAGGATGTGCTAGAGCACTCCACTGAAGAGCTATCCATTAATTTCTAAATACATTCCACTAATACACAGCATTATTAGAAAGTTCTCTTTCACTGAATTCTTCCATATATTGCATTTAACTTTCCTTTTTAACACCTATTGATTTTACTTTTGTTTTCTACCATGAACAGCATCTAATATTTACCAAATGGACTGAACCAGGTGTTCCTAGCACTGCATACCGCCCAACCTCTCTTCCTCATCAGAGTCCTTCACATAACTAAAAAGTGATCCAAGGGGCGCCTGGGTGGCTCAGTCGTTAAGCGTCCGCCTTCGGCTCAGGTCATGGTCCCAGGGTCCTGGGATCGAGCCCTGCATCGGGCTCCCTGCTCGGCGGGAAGCCTGCTTCTCCCTCTCCCACTCCCCCTGCTAGTGTTCCCTCTCTCGCTATCTCTCTCTCTTGTCAAATAAATAAATAAAATCTTTCAAAAAAGATAAATAAAATAAAATAAAATAAAATAGTGATCCAAGTCCATGTAAGCTCTATCTTCTCCATGACAACCTGCCCTACTTTCATCTGTATTTTCTATACAGTCCAGTTTCTAGGAAGATGAGGAGCCCAAAATTTATTAGCTTTTTGGTAATAGCCATGATAAGCTGTTGGCTTATGCTGAGTTTCTACTCAGGAAAATATGGTTTTACTAATCCAGGATTTTAACCAAAATCCCCGCTGTTAAATTTCAGTACCTTTTCACTAAGAAATGTGGCTGCCACATAGAGGAACCTACCGACCTGCACAGACTTCAGGAATAGGTATGGCATGGGGACAAGGAGGAGCTCTCAAGACTAGCTTGATTTCAAGTCTGGGCTTTGCAGCTTACGGACTGCGTGATCATGGGTCCGCAGTTTCCTCTTATGTCAAATAGGGAAAGCACACCTTGTTGTGTACTTGAGAGAAATAAACATCAAGTACCTGGCACAGACTGGTCACTCTGTAAATGGTAGCCATTAGCAACATCATTATCACTTCAATTGAAGCACCAAAAGCTACCAACTGGTAACCCTGGGCTACTAAAACAGCCAAGCTGAGCCTTACCTTTATAATCTGAAAATGTGATAAATACTGTTTGTGTTCATGAAAATTAAATTTATTTCCAACCTCAATCTTTTACCCTTAAACCTCTTATCTGTCTGCTACTCACCAGTTCCAAATGGTTGTCTAACAAGCATCTCAAAACTTACCGTGTTTTAAACTAAATTCCTAATCTTACCCACCCCCAAATGTGTTTCTCCTCCTTCGCCGCCGCTATAAACAGCAACTCCCAACCAAAACCCTTGAAGTTCACCTTTGACTCCTCATACCCCACAGCCAATATGTCAAAATATTATCAGGTCTCCTTTCAAAATAAATCCAGCCACTTCCGACCACTTCCACTGTTCCCGCCTGGGGCTAAATCATGTTATGTCTTAACCAGATTATAGCAGTAGCCCTGTCACTACTCTGCCCCAAAACTTTAGAAGCATCTCAACACATTCACAGCGTAAAAGGTAAAACCCTGTGATGGGCTCAGAGGCTCCACAGTCCAGCCCATCACCTCTCTACCCCATCTGCTCCCAACCCCCTGCTCCTGGCTCTCCAGACTCTCTGGTCTGCTCACTGCTCCCTGTGTGCACCAAGCCTCCTCCTGCCCAGGGCTGCCATCTAGAAGCTTCTTCCTCCAGATGTGTCCCCCGGTAATTCAAATGGCCACCTCCCTGATGCCCTTACTTAAATGTTACCTACTCGGTGAGGCCTTCCATGCCCATTATATTGCATATTGTAAACCCTGTCACCCCAGGACACCCAGGACCCCTTCTCCAGGCCATCACTTTCTCCAGAGCCCCATGATTTAACATACTGTATGTTTTATTTTATTGTCTCTCCCTCTTACCAGAAACTAAGCCCTCAGAGGGCAGGGATTTTTGTCCCTTTTGCTCACTCCAGGACCCCCAGCACCTAGGATTGTATCTGGTCCACAGTCAGTATTCAATACATATCTTCAGCATGAAAGTGGCTCATGCCTTCCCTTTATTCAGTCTTTGCACATACGTCACCTCCTCAGGAGAAGAATGATGTCCTTACATTGCTGACTTTGTTAACAGTCCTCACCACTACTTATATTATAAACTCCTACTTCCACTGCTGCTAATGATGTTGAAAGCAAACACACGGCACTCATGGACCAGGCCCCGTGCTAATATATCATCTCACTTAATCTCTGCAACAACCTGAGCTATTTTTTATTTAATAAACATTTATATAGAAATTACGTGCTAGGCCTATCCCTAAATGCCTTGCAAATAATAATTCTTTTTTTTTCTTTTATTATGTTACGTTAATCACCACACATTATATCATCAGTTTTTGATGTAGTGTTCCATGATTCATTGTTTGTGTATAACACCCAGTGCTCCATGCAGTACGTGCCCTCTTTAATACCCATCACTGGGCTAACCCATCCTCCCATCCCCCTCCCCTCTAGAACCCTCAGTTTGTATCTCAGAGTCCATAGTCTCTCATGGTTCGTCTCCCCCTCCAAATTCCCCTCCTTCATTTTTCCCTTCCTGCTATCTTCTTCATTTTTTTTAAACGTATAATGTATTATGTGTTTCAGAGGTACAGGTCTGTGATTCAACAGTCTTACACAATTCACAGCGCTCACCATAGCATATACCCTCCCCAATGTCTATCACCCAGCCACCCAATCCCTCCCACACCCCACCACTCCAGCAACCCTCAGTTTGTTTCCTGAGATTAAGAATTCCTCATATCAGTGAGGTCATATGATACATGTCTTTCTCTGATTGACTTATGTCGCTCAGCATAATACCCTCAAGTTCCATCCACGTCGTTGCAAATGGCAAGAGCTCATTCCTTTTGACGGCTGCATAATATTCCATTGTATATATATATACCACTTCTTCTTTATCCATTCATCTGTCGATGGACATCTGGGCTCATTCCATAGTTTGGCTATTGTGGACATTGCTGCTGTAAGCATCACGGTGCACATACCGCTTCAGAACCCTACATTTGTATCTTTGGGGTAAATACCCAGTAGTGCAATTGCTGGGTCATAGGGTAGCTCTATTTTCAATTTTTTGAGGGCCCTCCATACTGTTTTCCAGAGTGGCTGCACCAGCTTGCATTCCCACCAACAGTGTAGGAGGGTTCCCCTTTCTCCGCATCCTCTCCAACATCTGTCGCTTCCCGACTTGTTCATTTTAGCCATTCTGACTGGTGTGAGTGCTATCTCATTGAGGTCTTGATTTGGATTTTCCTGATGCCGAGCGATGCTGAGCACTTTTTCATGTGTCTGTTGGCCATCTGGATGTCTTCTTTGCAAAAATGTCTGTTCGTGTCTTCTGCCCATTTCTTGATTGGATCATTTGTTCTTTGGGTGTTGAGTTTAAGAAGTTCTTCATAGATTTTGGATACTAGCCCTTTATCTGATATGTCATTTGCAAATATCTTCTCCCATTATGGTGGTTGTCTTTTGGTTTTGTTGACCGTGTCCTTTGCTGTGCAAAAGCTTTTTATCTTGATGAAATCCCAATAGTTCATTTTTGCCCTTGCTTCCCTTGCCTTTGGCGATGTTTCTAGGAAGAACTTGCTGCAGCTGAGGTCGAAGAGGTTGCTGCCTGTGTTCTCCTCTAGGATTTTCATGGACTCCTGTCTCACATTTAGGTCTTTCAACCATTTTCAGTCTATTTTTGTGTGTGCTGTAAAGAAATGGTCCAGTTTCAGTCTTCTGCATGTGGCTGTCCAATTTCCCCAACACCTTTGTTGAAGAGACTGTCTTTTTTCCATTGGACATTCTTTCCTGCTTTGTCGAAGATTAGTTGACCATAGAGTTGAGGGTCCATTTCTGGGCTCTCTATTCTGTTCCATTGATCTATGTGTCTGGTTTTGTGCCAGTACCATACTGTCTTGATGATGACAGCTTTGTAATAGAGCTTGAAGTCCGGAATTGTGATGCCACAGGCTTTGCTTTTCTTTTTCAACATTCCTCAGGCTATTCGGGGTCTTTGCTGGTTCCATACAAATTTTAGAATTATTTGTTCCATTTCTTTGAAAAAAGGTGATGGTATTTTGATAGGGATTGCATTAAATGTGTAGATTGCTCTAGGTAGCATTGACATCTTCACAGTATTTGTTCTTCCAATCCATGAGCATGGAACATTTTTCCATTTCTTTGTGTCTTCCTCAATTTCTTTCGTAAGTATTTTATAGTTTTCTGAGAACAGATTCTTTGCTCTTTGGTTGTATTTATTCCTAGGTATCTTATGGTTTGGGGAGCAACTGTAAATGGGATTGACTCCTTAATTTCTCTTTCTTCTGTCTTGTTGTTGGTGTATAGGAACGCCACTGATTTCTGTGCATTGATTTTATATCCTGCCACTTTACTGAATTCCTGTATGAGTTCTAGCAGTTTTGAGGTGAAGTCTTTCGGGTTTTCCACACAAACTATCATATCATCTGCAAAGAGTGAGAGTTTGACTTCTTCTTTGCTAGTTTGGATGCCTTTTATTTCTTTTTGTTGTCTGATTGCTGTGGCTAGGACTTCTAATACTATGTTGAACAGCAGTGGTGATAGTGGACATCCCTGCCGTGTTCCTGACCTTAGGGGGAAAGCTCTCAGTTTTTCCCCATTGAGAATGATATTCCCTGTGGGTTTTTCATAGATGGCTTTTATGATATTGAGGTATATACTCTCCATCCCTACACTCTGAAGAGTTTTGATCAAGAAAGGATGCTGTACTTTGTCAAATGCTTTTTCTGCATCTATTGAGAGGATCATACAGTTCTTGTTCTTTCTTTTATTAATGTATTATATCACATTGATTGATTTGCGGATGTTGAACCAACCCTGCAGCCCAGGGATAAATCCCACTTGGTCATGGTGAATAATCCTTTTAATGTACTGTTGGATCCTATTGGCTAGTATTTTGGTGAGAATTTTTGCATCCAGGTCCATCAAGGATATTGGTCTATAATTCTCCTTTCTGATGGGGTCTTTGTCTGGTTTTGGGATCAAGGTAATGGTGGCCTCATAGAAAGAGTTTGGAAGTTTTCCTTCCATTTCTATTTTTTGGAACAGTTGCAGAAGAATAGGTATTAATTCTTCTTCAAATGTTTGGTAGAATTCCCCTGGGAAGCCATCTGGCCCTGGGCTTTTGTTTGTTGGGAGATTTTTGATGACTGCTTCAATTTCCTTAGTGGTTATCGGTCTGTTCAGGTTTTCTATTTCTTCCTGGTTCAGTTTTGGTAGTTTATACATCTCCAGGAATGCATCCATTTCTTCCAGATTATCTAATCTGCTGGCATATAGTTGCTCATAATATGTTCTTATAATTGTTTGTATTTCTTTGGTGTTGGTTGTGATCTTTCCTCTTTCATTCATGATTTTATTTATTTGGGTCCTTTCTCTTTTCTTCTTGATAAGTCTGGCCAGGGGTTTATCAATCTTGTTAATTCTTTCAAAGAACCAGCTCCTAGTTTCGTTGATCTGTTCTACTGTTCTTTTGGTTTCTATTTCATTGATTTCTGCTCTGATCTTTATTATTTCTCTTCTCCTGCTGGGTTTCGGCTTTATTTGCTGTTCTTTCTCCAGCTCCTTTAGGTGTAGGGTTAGGTTGTGTATTTGAGACCTTTCTTGTTTCTTGAGAAAGGTTTGTATTGCTATATACTTTCCTCTTAGGACTGCCTTTGCTGCATCCCAAAGATTTTGAACAGTTGTGTTTTTATTTTCATTTGTTTCCATGAATTTCTTTAATTCTTCATTTTCCTGGTTGACCCATTCATTCTTTAGTAGGATGCTCTTTAGCCTCCATGTATTTGAGTTCTTTCCAACTTTCCTCTTGCAGTTGAGTTCTAGTTTCAAAGCATTGTGATCCAAAAATATGCAGGGAATGGTCCCAATCTTTTGGTACCGGTTGAGACGTGATTTGTGACCCAGGATGTGATCTATTCTGGAAAATGTTCCATGGGCATTAGAGAAGAATGTGTATTCTGCTGCTTTGGGATGGAATGTTCTGAATATATCTGTGAAGTCCATTTGGTCCAGTGTACCATTTAAAGTCTTTATTTCCTTGTGGAACTTTTGCTTAGATGACCTGCCCATTTCAATGAGGCGTGTGTTAAAGTCCCCTACTATTACTGTATTGTTGTCGATGTGTTTATTTGCTTTTGTTATTAATTGGCTTATATAATTGGCTGCTCCCATATTAGGGGGATAGATATTTACAATTGTTAGATCTTCTTGTTGGTTAGACTCTTTAAGTATGATATAGTGTCCTTCCTCATCTCTTATTATAATCTGGTTTAAAAATCTAATTAGTCTGATATAAGGATTGCCACCCCATCTTTCTTTTGGTGTCCATTAGCATGGTAAATGGTTTTCCACCCCCTCACTTTCAGTCTGGGGGTGTCTTTGGGTCTAAAATGAGTCTTTTGCAGACAGCATATCGATGGGTCTTGTTTCTTTATCCAATCTGATAGCCTGTGTCTTTTGATTTGTGCAGTTAGCCCATTTACATTCAGGGTAACTACTGGAAGATATGAATTTAATACCATTGTATTGCCTGTAAGGTGACTGTTACTGTAGATTTTTCTCTGTTCCTTTCTGGTCTATGTTACTTTTAGGCTCTCTCTTTGCTTAGAGGACCCCTTTCAATATTTCTTGTAGGGCTGGTTTAGTGTTCGCAAATTCCTTTAGTTTTTGTTTGTCCTGGAAGCTTTTTATCTCTCCTTCTGTTTTCAATGACAGCCTAGCTGGATATAGTATCCTTGGCTGCATATTTTTCTCGTTTAGTGCTATGAATATATCATGCCAGTCCTTTCTGGCCTGCCAGGTCTCTGTGGATATGTCTGTT
Source organism: Halichoerus grypus (assembly GCF_964656455.1). Classification (NCBI taxonomy): domain Eukaryota; kingdom Metazoa; phylum Chordata; class Mammalia; order Carnivora; family Phocidae; genus Halichoerus; species Halichoerus grypus. Next base: position 63,891,030 of record NC_135716.1, read on the forward strand.
GCCAATCTAATGTTTCTACAATTGTAGGTTACAGATCTCTTGTCCCGAGCTACTTTCACGATTTTCTCTTTGTCTCTGAGACTCCTAAGTTTTACTATTAGATGTCGGGGTGTTGACCTATTTTTATTGATTTTGAGGGGGGTTCTCTGTGTCTCCTGGATTTTGATGGCTGTTTCCTTCCCCAAATTAGGGAAGTTCACTGGAATAATTTGCTCCAATATACCTTCTGCCCCTCTCTCTCTTTCTTCTTCTTCTGGGATCCCAATTATTCTAATATTGTTTCGTCTTATGGTATCACTTATCTCTCGAATTCTGCCCTTGTGATCCAGTAGTTGTTTATCTCTCTTTTTCTCAGCGTCTTTATTCTCCATCATTTGGTCTTCTATATTACTAATTGTCTCTTGTTCCTTATTCGTCCTAGCAGTTAGAGCCTCCATTTTTGAATGCACCTCATTAATAGCCTTTTTGATTTCGACTTGGTTTTTACTTCTTTTATTTCTCCAGAAAGGGTTTCTCTAATATCTTCCATGCTTTTTTCAAGCCCAACTAGTATCTTTAAAATCGTCATTCTGAACTCTAGTTCCGACATCTTACTAATGTCTGTACTGATTAGGTCCCTGGCAGTCGGTACTGCCTCTTGTTCTTTTTTTTGAGGTGATTTTTTCCATCTTGTCATTTTGCCCAGAGGAGAACAGATGAATGAGAGAACAAAATGCTAACAGGGTAACAATGACCCCAGAAAAATGTACACTAAACAAAACAGAAGGGACCTGAAACCGGGGGAAAAGAAAAGGAAAGAAAGAAAAAAGAAAAAGATAAAAAAAAAAAAGAATATGATCAAATATGATCAGGCTGGTGCATAAATCAGTGCCACACACTAGATTTTGGGCGTAATTTGGTCTGTTAGAAGAAAGTAGCTCCCAAAATTTTAAAGAAAGAAAAACTTATATATGTACAAAAATAAGGGTAAATATGATGAAGGGATGGAATATGATTGTAAAGATGAAAATTATAAAAGATTTTATAAAAGGAATTGAGAAGACAAGTTGGTTGAAAAAAGAAAGAAGAGGAATTACAAAAAAAAAAAAGAAAGAAAGAAAGAAAGGAAGAGAATGTGATCAGGCAGGAGACTAGAACAAAGCCATACACTAGAGATTTAGGGTATATTTTGGTCTGTTAGAAGAAACTGTATCCCAAAATTTTAAAGAGAGAACAACTTATATATATACCAAAAATAAGGTTAACTCCTATGAAGGGATAGACTATGACTCTAAAAATGAAAAATAAAGATTTTTAAAAAAGGGATTGATAAGATGTTGTTTGAAAAAGGGAAAAAGAAAAATTCAAAAAAAAAGAAAAAAGAAAATTAAAAAGATTAACTTTGAAAGACTTAAGAATCAGGGGGGAAAAATCCATGAATTCTATGTGCAGTATTCCCCTAGCTCTGGAGTTCTGCCGTTCTCATTGATCAGTAAACTTGGTCTTGGCTGGCTGTTCTTGCTGATCTTCCGGGGGAGGGGTCTGTGGCTGTGGTTCCCAAACGTCTTTGCCCCAGGCGGAATTGCCCCGCCCTTGCCGGGTCTGGGCTAAGTAATCTGCTCGGGTTTGCTCTCAGGAGCTTTTTTGTTCCGTGCAAGCTTTCCGTCCAGCTTTGGAGGACAAGAGTGAAAATGGTGGCCTCCCAATCTCCGCCCCGGAGGAGCTGAGAACTCGAGGCCCCACTCCTCAGTGAGCCCCCAGAGAAAAGCAGTCAATCACTCCTGTCTCCCCGGTCTCCGGCCGCCCTCCGTGCTCACCCGGCCTGTGACCGAGCGTCTCTATCTCTGGCACACGACCCCGTTTGGAGTCTCCAAACCCAGCAGATCCCTGCGGTGCGCTCCCGCACCGCACCTCCCAGGGGAGGAAGGGGAGTCTCCCCGGATCTGCCGCTTGTTGGGTCCCTGCTGGAAGAGCAGTGGCCCGACTGTGCCGCGGATCACGGTTTATGGCAACCCCAAGCTGACAGCCCACTCCTCAGCTCCGTCTCTGCAGCCGGCTTCCCTGCTCCAATACCTGGGAGCTCTGCTGCACTCAGGCACCCCTGGTCTTTCCGTGACCCCAAGGGTCCTCAGACCACACTGTCCCAGCGAGGGTTCCACCCCCCGCTTAGCCACTGGAGCCACATCCCTCAGTGGAGCAGACTTCTAAAAGTTCCGGTTTTGTGCTCTGCTGCTCTATCACTTGCCAGTAGCGGCTGATGGAGGCCCCCTCCCCCGCTGTCTATCTTCCCGAATATCGCCTCGGATTCACTTCTCCGCATGTCCTACCTTCCAGAAACTGGTCGCTTTTCTGTTCAGAGAGTTGCTGCTATTCTTTTCTTCGATCTCCTGTTGAGTTCGTAGGTATTCAGAGTGGTTTGATGACTATCTACTGAATTCCTGGGACCAGATGAAATTTAGGTCTCCTACTCCTCCGCCATCTTGCTTCTCCTCTCACAAATAATAATTCTTATAGCCACCCTCAGAGATAAGTAATATTATCCCATTTTACAGATAAGGGAGCTAAGGCACAGAATGATTAAATACCCTGCCTGAAGTCACATAGCTAAAACAGACCAACCTGAACAGCCTAGCTCTAAAGTCTTGTAACACACTACACTTCGTATAACAATATGCTTTCTCTCTACATATTCTACTAATATATCTCTACCTACCCACTACATAGATGAGACAAGATTTAAATTCTTTCTTAGTTCAATATTCAAAACTGGATTACTCACTTAGCATATGCCTAAAATTTTTTATCCCCCAAAAACTATCTTGAAAAATTGTAACTGGTTTCTTACCATTCTGCGGTCCCGTACTTTAGCACTTGGGATGGCATCCAAGTCAACTGTAGTTAATGGAGGGGAAAAAAAAAAAAAAAGAAAACATTTTTAAAATAAAAACTTTTAGAATATAAAAAAAAAAAAAACCTTTTAGAATATCTTTTGTGACTAGCTCTCTACGGAAATTCTTTTTCAACTATCACATTTTAGAATGTTAAGATATTACTTATTAATAAATGTAACTAACTCAGCACCCATTCTAGTTGACTAGAAAAACTAAAAGTCATTATGAGCTTAAAACTGATGTCTGCAGAAAAAGAAAAGCAGGATTCTTCACCAGTTTCACTCCTATTTCCACAACCCAATTTCCAGTGGCTGAGTGGAATTAAACATGGCCCCTCACATGGAATTAGTTCAGCTCCAGGCACCTGGTTCCACAGAGATTCTGGAACAGGTGTCCCAAAGGCCCCTCGTGGATTTGACCAGTGTTCCTCTGTGTTCCTCTGAATAGTGCATTTTGTCTTTTAGAGACTGCCTTTGGGAATAAATAGGCTACCAATGAATGACAGCCTGTATTCCTTCTCAGACTATTTTATACCATGTTTGTGACTTTTATAGTTAAGCCATTTGCTTATTAATTCAGTCATCATCGTGTTTATTGGAAGTTGGCCGGTGGCTGCTATGGCAGATGAATACCCTCGGTGCCAAAATGCACCTGCATCCCTCCACCTGGGGACTACTTTTGGGTTAATCAGCCTAATATGCCAAGACTACACCAGATCAGATCATCAGCTGGGTCTCCTTGGGAAAAATTCCACCAAAATGCTTGTAAAGGTTGAAGAATGTCCTAGCTTTTCTTCTCTGATGACATGCCTACTATTTATCATAGAATCTGGGTTACTCTGCTGTCAGAGGGTGATCTATGAGACTACTGTGAAAAGTCCTGTACAAGATGGAGGAAAGACTTTCCCTGTATCAATCTTTATCAAAGTCCTGACCTGGGCCTAAAATGGTGCACCACTTACTCCTGTGATAATGTCTCCTGGTCAAAAAACATTCCTCAGATCCTGCAGGCCTGAGAATGAGAATGTCTTCTCATTCTTATTACTGGATTGTTGTGTTTTTAGGACTCATTTTCCATGGCCACCCTCAGTGGCCTGCAGGCTGGCAAAGCTGGGGAAATATGTGAAGTCCTGCAGGACACTGGGCCAACAGGGCCCACAGATGCTCTGCTCTGTGAGGCAGCTACCCCCACTCTGCCATCAGGTGCTCCCCCACCCCCAGTTCCATACTCCCAAGGGACCCTAGATTCCCTTTGCAGCATTCAGCACACTTATGCTTATTTAGCATCTAACTCCTCCAACAAAGTATAAGCTCCTTGACAGGAGGAGCATATTTCATTCATCATCACATCCCCCGGATATGGGTCAGTACTTGTGCTCACCATAGGCACTCAGTATCTGTTGACTGGCTGATTATACAAACACACCTTCATAGCCCAGTCTCGCTGAACAGATTTGATGCCATATCCAAACCTGTCAGACACACATGGCAAAGAAATGCCCCATAGGGCACCGGTGTGTTTGCCCAGCACTCCTTCCCCTGGCTCCTACTTCCTGCTGCAGATGGCACCTGGCCTAGCCGAGGTCCTCAATCCTCCCTGGACTCCTCTCACACATAACGTACCTCAGCCACACCAATCAGAGCCCTCTCGGGACCTGTCCTTTTCTGGGACTATCTGCCAAAAGGGCCACGTGAGCATGGAGCTGCCAGTGGCGGGAAGCTGCCTGGGACTGAAATCAATACCAGAGAGAAAAGAAGCCAACAACAACAAACAACCCACTGATACTATTTGAGATAGGAATGATTATTTCTTACCTTCAGCACCTTCCTGCATCTTCATTCTATTCAGTTTCTTCTGCTGCTCTCTTAGCAGGGCTTGCTGCTGAATCTCTAAGGTGTGGTGATCTCTTGGAGGATCCGGGTATACAAATTTCAGATCAACTCGTGTTTCTGAATCTAGTACAAAAAATATATAGCTAAGTTCAATCTTGTTTCCAAAGGAGATTTTATAAAACTTCACTATAAGTAACATATGAGTAACCTAATTTCAAAATCAAGGGAACAATTAAAATAATAAAATATCACCAAAGTCAAAAGATATTAAAATTATCATAAAACTCAAGAACACGAAATTAATATTCTTTAAGTAAATGCCCTTTCACAAACTTATCAACATTAAAAGGAACCCCCCTGCCCCACCCCAGAACAAGCAGTAGCTTATTATGCATTCTCCATCCATACCTCCCCACTCCCCAAGATGCCCCCCAGAGCACACAGCTGGGCAACTAAGTACAGGTGACAGCCAAGCAGTTAGTCACAGGGCTACAACTCAGGGAGCCATTAGACACTGTAATCACACCAGTCCCTAAAATATACTGAAAAAATGAAACATAATGTTATTGGCCAATTAATATTTTAACCCTTGCAAATATCCTACAAAAAGCAAGATAAAGGCAGACTGGCTGGAATTTTAGGAGAGATGTCATTAGTGGAGGAAATGACAATCTAAGAATTCATCTATGCCACAAGTTCAAGAATATCAAGTGATCAGAATGAAAATGTTAAAACTTAATTTTTAAATCTTGAGAACAAAAATATAGTTCATACATTTAAAAAGCCTTGAAACTATTATTCCCGTTGATCTTCTAATTATACTACTGGAATATAATTTAAAGAAATGATCATAAATATGTAAAAGGCTTTATGATCAGAAATTACAATTACCAAAATAATTTAAAAGTATAATATAATAAAAACATGGGAGCCAGGTTGAGTAAGAACTAGAAAATGGTTAAGAGCAAAGTTAACAGAGGACACTCTGGACACATGAACTTGGATTGGATGGACCCTGACTTGGCCACTTCCAGACTCAGTTTCCTCTCTGTAAAAACCTTAAGAAACCTCAAAAACCGAGTCATATAATGAACGAGGATTCAATGTGGAAATCATACAGGGAAATGAATGGCTCAATTTTATGGTGTAAACCTTTTTTGTTCTCACGATCTCTTTATACTCTTTGAGGACCCCAAGGAGCTTTTATCTATGTCTCTCTTTCTCACACACACAGGCCTTATTAGAAATTAAAATTAAGAAATTTTTAAAACATGAGAATACACAAATATATTATTAGCATCAGAGCAATGAAGTTATCACATATGTAACCTCCAGAAAACCTGTACACACATGTGAGAATAAACATGAAAAAGACAAATAATGTCTTAGTTTATAATGAAAACAGTTCTGACTGCACAGGTCCCCTGACCAAACTCTGAGACCCACTGGCTTAATACGACGCCTCCCATATACAATGGAATATTACTCAGCCATCAGAAAGGATGAATACCCACCATTTGCATCGACATGGATGGAACTGGAGGGGATTATGCTAAGTGAAATGAGTCAAGTAGAGAAAGACAATCATATGGCTTCACTCATATGTGGAACATAAAGAATAGCACAGAGCACCATAGGGGAAGGGAGAGAAAAATGAATGGGAAGAAATCAGAGAGGGAGACAAACCATGAGAGATTCTGGACTCCGGGAAACAAACTGAGGGTTACAGAAGGAGGGGGATGGGGTAACCGGGTGATGGGTATTAAGGAGGGCACGTGTTGGGATGAACACTGGGTGTTATACGCAACTAATGATTCACTGAACACTACACCAAAAACTAATGATGTATTATATGCTGGCTAACTGAACATAATAAAAAATAAATAAATAAATGGGTTGCTTTGCAATTGGATTGTTTTAATAAATTAACCAAATTCTAGTTAACCAACGATCAAATAAATAAATAAATGATAGCATTAAAAAACAACAGTAAATGTAACTGATGACCCTTGTAAATCTAAATGAAAAACAAAAGAGAAAATTAAATAAGTTATATGTTGTCTTTGTTTTCTTTTTTTGTTTTTTTGTTTTTTTCAAGATTTTATTTATTTATTTGACAGAGAGAGAGAGACAGCGAGAGAGGGAACACAAGCAGGGGGAGTGGGAGAGGGAGAAGCAGGCTTCCCGCCGAGCAGGGAGCACGATGTGGGACTCGATCCCAGGACCCTGGGATCATGATCTGAGCCAAAGGCAGACTCTTAAACGACTGAGCCACCCAGGCGCCCCATACTTTTTTTGTTTTAAATAGGCTCAGAAAGAAGACCAGAAATATTTAGGTGGTTTGAGTAAGGCGATTTTCCCCTTATCTATCTTTCTGTGTTTTCAAAACTTTCTGTAATAGATACTACTTCTAAAAGTAAAAAGAAGAAAAGTTCAATTCTGGTTCATCTGGTATAGGTCATATGACCACACATCCAACAATTTGCCACCTCAACTCCAACACCTGCTCTATTAAATGGTCCAAAAGGAAAAATCACATATAACACACACTTTGGTTCCTCTACACATTTTCAGTCTCCCAGGCCCCTATGTCTCCTGGTAATCCTATTTCCCTTCTAAGCGCTACATCAAATCTTCTCAACTCTCTTCCTTCAAATATCCTCTATTTGCTCCTGCCTACTCAGGGACTCTGCTCTCACCATTCCCTCCCTCTCCCTCGTATCCTACACACACCGCTTACCCTGTCACAACCCACCCTCCACAGCAGCATCCGAATGCGCTCCCCCAGCTCTGGACCCTCCGTTCTTCCCCTTCGCAGCCAAGCTTCCTCCAGGGGTTGTCACTGCCTCCAACACTCTGCCTCCTCGTCAGGCCTCATTCCAATGTCAGTTGGCTTCTGATGCCCTAATTCCACCAGAAAAGATCTAATTGAGGTCACCAGTGACCTCTGATCCAAACGATACTTTGTAATATTCCTCTTACGTGATTCTTTCTCCTTGACACACTCTGTTCCCTCAGCTCTCAGGATACCACATTCTCCAGTCACTCTGGCTGTTCCTTCTTAGTCTCTTTCCCAAGCTCAGCTTGCCCTGTCCCCCTTCCATTAATGACTTCCATTAAGTGCCACTCTTCTCATTAGTCTACCTGATCTAATCCACTCCGGAGAGGCTTTAACAGCTGTATGCTCTCCAAAAGAAATGAGACAAACCAAAGCCTCATCTACCAGATTGGTAACATGAAGAACTAAAGTATATAGAAGTTTTATTCATCATTATTTGAAATAGGTATCCTAGATGAAACTTTACTTTAGAAAAAGGATAAAAATAAATACTTGAATATGGGGAGAACACAGGCTGTATATAAAAGAGCAGCATTCTACTCACCTCTATCTTTCAGCTCATTGAAGTCATGAATATTCTGAAAAGTAGTAGCATCTAAGCCCTTAGGCGACTGTCTTCTCACAGGAGCTTGCAGTCGATGCCTAGCCATGTCAAATATATCCATGGGATTCCTTTCTCTTTTCCTATAGATAGACGACAAATTTTGGTAAATGTGTTTTAATGGGAAGAGAATTGGAGTTCACATTTGACTCCCTGTACAAGAAATCTGGCATCTCGGGGCGCCTGGGTGGCTCAGTTGTTAAGCGTCTGCCGTCTGCTCAGGTCATGATCCCAGGGTCCTGGGATCGAGCCCCACATCAGGCTCCCTGCTCAGTGGGGAGCCTGCTTCTCCCTTTCCCACTCCCCCTGCTTGTGTTCCCTCTCTCACTGTGTCTCTCTCTGTCAAATAATAAAATCTTTAAAAAAAAAAAAAAATCTGGCATCTTACATCACAGTATACTACAAAACTTTAATACGTTATTTCAATCTCTTATATTAAAAAATATAGTAAAGGTCAGTGTAATCTTCCAAGATATTCTGATGCAAAGTACCTTATTAGAAGAGTAAAATGAGTTAGCTTTACCTTAAAAATGTTCACATAGTAGAAAGATCATAGTCTTTGAAGTCAACAAAACCAAGATTCAAAGACCAGCTCTGCTATTTATTGGCAGTTTGACCTTGATTTCATCATCTGTATGATGCAGATGATGTCTACTCCTTCTAATTAAGTGAAGTTATACACTGTAAAGTACCCAGCATTGTACTTGACATATGTTAGGTAATCAATAAATGTTATCTTCCCCTCAGCCTAAAATAAAAATTATACAGAGAAATATGGTATTAATACACCACCCAATATAATGGGTACTATCCACAGTCTCCAACACTAATTTTACAATGGGCTTTCAGGGAACTCAATACCTAATTAGTTCATTTGATATTCTGGTACCTAGGAAGTTAACATAATAGGGGGCTTAGTAAGCGAGTTTCCTGCTAGGGCTTTGGGGGAGTGACTAAGAAGAGGAAAGGATGGGGGACAGTGTCTCTAGCCCCGAAAAGAAAGACCTACCTGTGCTTCCCACAGCACTACACAGGCTCCCTCTATTTCTGAAAATTAGGCTTTAAGCTATAGCTGTCAGAGACTTGGCGCAACTCTTGCCTTCATTTCTTTGTTCACTAAATCTTCCCTAAGCACCTAGATGGGAAAGCTTGGATCCCAAAAGGCAATACTACTGCTCTCCTGGAGTTTCCTTTCGAGGTGAGGATAACAAATCACAAAAGTACCTCGTCAAGGCTGACAAAGACTTCTAGTGAACTGGACTCCTGCCTAGTTTCCATTACTGCTAAAAGTTAAATAGGCTACTAAGTTAGGAATTAGATTATTAGATCTCTTTGGATGTGGGCTGGCTAATGTTTGTTTTGTGCCTAACACAAAGTAAGAGCTCAATATTGTGAGCTTAATTAATGAATAGGAGATTCTTGTTGTGAAACAATTTATAAAATTGGAATAATCAACTCTGAGATGTCTCTGATTATGATACATATTAAAAATTATACCAGAGTAAATGTATTTAACCAATTCTTGTTAAATGATGGCAATCTAACATATATTCTCTAAGTTAGCATGTAGAATTTACAAGGTACTTTCAAATACATACATGTATTTATGCTTCACTAAAACCTCATGGGGTAGAAATTATTGCTATCACTTGCAAATGAGAAAATTGAAAAGCTGTCTGGTTTCTCTCTCTTATACTGGTTTGCCAAAAGAGAGTACAGTGTTCAATTTATGAAAGAAAATTAATGTCAATAACCCACTATACTGAATTAAACATGCATCTTTGAATATGTAAAGCTGCAACAGTTAAGACATTTATAACATCATAAAAGTAAATAAAGAAAAACTATACTGACCTCTCAACTACTTAGAAGTAGTTAATAAATAACACAGAACTATTCACTGAAAATTACCGCCTTGGGTTATCATTTCATTACCTAGCCATTCCGTACTTTTGAAATTTTCTCACTGTGTTTACTTAGCTAAACATGCTTGGAGATTAAGCTGTGACATTAAAATCCTACCACATACTGGATTAGAGTCTTAAACCTCAGTATAAATTTCACAGAAATACAAAATGATAGGCCAGGAACAATGACAGATCTGTTTCTTAGTACACATATATTATCTAGCTCTGTCCACTAAACAGGGCCCAGACGCAAAGACACCCAGAAAGCACATCCAGCATCCAGAGCTTGGTTTCTAAATACCATTCTCCAAGAGGAACCATGGCTTCCTGGAGAAATAGCGGATTTCAGGGCTGGGGTAGGGGAAATACAAGAGCATCCTGGAGTGTCTCTTGTAATACCAAAAAGGAAGGAAGTGCTCAAAAAAATGGACAATGGATTATACCCCAAAGTACAAAATAAATATACATGAATCAAAAGTGATATGTGATAAATGTGTGATAAATGATTGAATAAATAAAGGGAAGAGAAGGGACCATTTTTTTTAAGATTTATTTATTTTAGAGAGAGAAAGAGAGAGAGCATGTGAGAGCATGAGCAGGGGAGGGGCAGAAGGAGAGGGAGAGAAGCAGACTCCCCACTGAGCTCAGAGCCCAACATGGGGCTCAATCGCATGACCCCAAGACCACGACCTGAGCCAAAATCGAGTCTGATGCTCGACCAACTGGACTACTCAAGCACGCCAAGAAGGGACAAATCTTTCTTACTAAAGAATTCTAAAAAATATATAGATAGATAACTAAGCCCCTCTACAGGCTATGGAGCTTAATCCTACCTCCTACCCATTCTTGTGAGTATGCCAAATTCATTGAGTCATGTCCTAAGAATAGTAACTGCAGCAGAGAAACCTGGCAAATTCTACTTTAACCAAATGATGAAGGTTCCCATCCCCAGGAATGTCTATGTAGATGCCACATACCACCATTATATGATGTGATGAGAAGGCCATCCACCCTGTGCTATTCTTTCCAAAAACCCTTAATACCAGTCTAATCATGAGTAGACTTCAGACAAACCCAGACTAGGGGATATTCTATAGAATTCTACCTGGCCAATACCCCTCTAGACTGACACAGTCATGAAAACAAGTAAAGACTAAGAAACTGTCCCAGACCAGAGGAGACTAGGAGACATGACAACTAAATGCAATGTGGTACTTACATTGATTAGATTCTGGAATAGAAAGAGAACATTAATGGAAAAACTAGAGAAGTCTTAAAAGTCTAGAACTTAGTAGTAATGTTCCAACATCAGTTTTTTAGTGACAGTCATACTCCAGTAACACAAGATGTTAACAACTGGGAAAACTAAGTGAGGGGCATACGGAAACTCTGTACTATGTCTGCAACTTTTCTTTTAATCTAAAATGATGCCAAAATAAATAAAAGTTTATTTTGAACAAAACTGCTCTGCAATTTGAAGAACACTACTTTAAAAAAATTTATGAGTCCTTTTGGCAAAAATGATCAGAAATGTTTGATAGTCTGTATTTTAGAAAATAGACTGTTGATGGAAAATGTAAAAAACAGCTTTAAAATGTAACTGTCTATGATTATTCCAACTCTGAAGTTGTCCATTCCTATATCATTTTCCCCCTGAAAGACTAAATTTCTGTGCCTGATTTTGTAGAAGACTAAAAATGGGAAAGTAAAGAGAATGTTTTCATAATTTCCTATTTCTAGTCTTGTTTCAATTATCTTCTTCCCAGCATGGACTTCCCTACCACTTAGATTAGCTTACAAAGCAACTTCTGCACCCATTTGCCTTGTGTACATACGGACTGAAATCAGTCAATTATTTTCATTCACTGATTTCTGTGGTGAGACAAAAAAGTCCATTCTAAAATAGAGCTGGAAGAATGGTATGCCCGCCCCAAACTCATTTTTTATTGAGTCTAATCCTATTAAACATTTCATGATTAGGGCCAGTATTTCTGGTTTTCCTTCAAGAAAGTGCTACTTCAGGGCGCCTGGGTGGCTTGGTTGGTTAAGCGTCTACCTTCAGCTCAGGTCATGATCCCAGGGTCCTGGAATCGAGCCCTGTGTCAGGCTCCCTGCTCAGCAGGGAGTGTGTTTCTCTCTCTCCCCCTGCCTCTCCACCCCACTCGTGCTCTCTTTCTCTCTCACTCTCTAATAAATATTTTTTTAAAAAAGTGCTACTTCTTTCTTCCTCCCCAATCTCAACATCTCTGTCACCACCACCACCATCATCATCACCATAAATATATTATTGACAGTAAGGAAGGACAGTTAAGACATCAATTTAAATGTTTTATATTAGGTTAAATATTCATTAAATATCCCATATTTTTGCAGTGAAAAGACTGAACAGGTATGGATAAATGTTTTATGAAGGGAACTTAATCTACATATAATTCAAGAATGTGAATCTAAGAGAATATTGGTGGAGATAGTCCAAGATGGCAGAGGAATAGGAGACCTTAGTTTTGTCTGGTTCCAGGAATTCAACTAGTAGCTATCAAATCATTCTGAACACCTGTAAACTCAACCAGAGATCTAAGGAAAGAATAGCTGCAACTCTACAAATAGAAAAGTGACCACTTTCTGCAAGGTAGAATGTGCAGAGAAGTGAATCTGAAACTATATATGGGAAGATAAACCGCGGGGCGAGGGGGGGGTGGGGAGCCTCCCAAAGCCAACACCAGAAACTGATATAGCAGCCAAGCACAAAATCAGAACTTTTAGAAGTCGGCTCCAGTGAGGGACGGCCCTGCCTGAGAGGCATGCTAAGGTGGTAAAACGGGGCAGAAACCTAGGTGGGACAGTGTGGTCTCTGGATCCTCAGGATCACAGAAAGACCTGGGGTGCCTGGGGGTGGCAGAGCTCCCAGACTTCAGAGTGGAGAGATGGGCTGCAATCAGAAAGTCCAGGTGTGGGCTCTCAGCATGGTGTTGCCATAAATGACGAACCGCCAAACGGTTGGGAGACTGCACTCCTGATAGCAGCTAGGGACAAGAGGTCCATAAACCCCAAGGGTAGAAACGTTAGACTGCCAGGAGACCTATCCACAGAGACCTGGCAGGCCATAAAGGACTGCCATGATATATTCAGAACTGACCCTACTTCCTCCCCCAGGGAGGAATGGTGTGAGTGTGTGCCATAGGAGGCTGCAGGGTTTGGAGACTCCAGTCGGGGTTTCGTGCAGATGGAGACCAGGGAAACAGATGTGATTGACTGCTTTTGCATGAGGACACACTGAGGAGTGGGCCCCGAGCTCTGGCTCCGGGACTGGAGATTGGGAGGCCGCCATTTTCATTCTCATCCTCTAAAGCAGAGCAGAAAGCCTTCAGGGAACAAAACCACATAGAACAAACCAGAGCAGCTTACTTAGCATGGACCCGCGGCAAAGGCGATGCAGTTCCCCCCGGGGCAAAGACACTTGAGAATCAGCACAACAGGCCCCTCCCCCAGAGGATCACCAAGAATATCCAGCTAAGACCAAGTTTACTGATCACACAGAACTGCAAAACTCCAGCGCTAAGGGAAAACACTATATAGAATTTATGGTCTTTTTGCCACGATTCCTTAGCACTTCAATTTTAATTTTTTTGCTCTTTCCTTTTTCAACCATTTTCTTATTTTTTGAATCAACTCATTTTTTAAAATCTTTTTTATTTTTCATATTTACACTTACATTCTATCCTTCCATTGTATTTAATTTTATTTTTGTATACATATTAAAGTTTTTCTTTCCTTACAATTTTGGGATGCAGTTTCTTCTAACAAACAGACCAAAACACACTCAGGATATAGTGTATTGCTCTGTTCTGTTCATCTGTCTGTTTATATTCCTTTTTTTTCCTTTTTCAATTTTTTTGGATTTTAATTTTCATTTTTACAGTTACATTCTATCCTTTATTTTTGTATGTATATAAGTTTTTCTTTCTTTACAATTTTGGAATCTAGTTTTCTAACAAACAAACAAAAATGCACACAGGATCCAGTGTATTGCTCTGTTTTGTTCACCTGTCTGATTATATTCTCTCACTCTTTTTTTAAAATTTTTTCTGGTGTGGCGTCTCTTCTGATTTTAGTGTATATTTCTCTGGGGTCATTGTTGCCATTTTAGTATTTTGTTCTCTTCGTCATCTCTTCTTCTCTGGACAGAATGACAAGACGAAAACTCACCTCAAAAAAGAGAACAAGACGCAGTAATGACGGCCAGAGACCTAATCAGTACGGACATGAATAAAATGTTGGAACTAGAGTTCAGAATAACGATTATAAAGATACTAGCTGGGCTTGTAAAAAGCATAAAAGACACTAAAGAAGCCTATACTGAAGAAATAAAAGAACTAAAATCTAATCAAGTCAAAATAAAACAGGCTATTAATGAGATGTAATAAAAAATGGAGGCTCTAACTGCTAGGATAAATGAGGCAGCAGAGAGAATTAGTGAGATAGAAGACAAAATAACGGGGCGCCTGGGTGGCTCAGATGGTTAAGCTTCTGCCCTCGGCTCAGGTCATGATCCCAGGGTCCGGGGCTCGAGTCCCACATTGGGCTCTCTTCTTGGGAGCCTGCTTCTCCCTCAGCCTCTCTCTCCCTCTTTCTCTCCGCCTCTCATGAATAAATAAATAAAATCTTAAAAAAAAAAAAGACAAAATAATGGAGAATAAACAAGCTGAGAAAAAAAGATAAACAGGGGCACCTGGGTGGCTCAGTCGTTAAGCCTCTGCCTTCGGCTCAGGTCATGATCCCAGGGTCCTGGGATCAAGCCCCGCATCAGGCTCTCTGCTCAGAGGGAAGCCTGCTTCTCCCTCTACCACTCCCCCTGGTTGTGTCCCCTCTCTGGCTGTCTCTCTGTCAAACAAATAAATAAAATCTTTAAAAAAAGAGAGATAAACAACAACTGGATATCGAGGGGAGAATTCGAGAGGTAAGTGATACCATAAACCAAAACAATATTAGAGTAATTGGGATCCCAGAAGAGGAAAGGGAGAAGGGCAGAAGGTATACTGGAGCAAATTATAACGGAGAACATCCCTCATCTGGGAAAGGAAACAGGCATTCAAGTCCAGGACGCACAGAGAACACCCCTCAAAATCAGTTAAAAACAGGTCAACACCTCGACATATAATAGTGAAACTTGCTAATCTCAGAGACAAGGAGAAATTCCTGAAAGCAGCTTGGTACAAGAGGTCCATAACCTACAAGGACAGAAACATTAGACTGGCAGGGGACCTATCCACAGAGACCCAGCAGGGCAGAAAGGACTGATATGATATATTCAGGGTGCTAAATGAGAAAACTATGCAGCCAAAAATACTTTATCCAGAAAAGCTGTCATTCAAAACTGAGGAAGAGATAAAAAGCTTCCAGGACAAACAGAAACTAAAAGAATTTGTGATCACTAAAAGAGCCCTGGAAGAAATATTAAAAGGGATCCTTTAAGTGAAGAGTGAACCCAAGTAACATAGGCCAGAAAGGAACAGAGACAATATACAGTAACAGTCACCTTACAGGCAATACAATGGCACTAAATTCATATCTTTCAGTAGTTACCCTGAATGTAAATGGGCTAAATGCCCCAATCAAAAGACACAGGCTATCAGATTGGATAAAAAAAGCAAGATCCATCCATATACTGTCTGCAAGATACTCATTTTAGACCCAAAGACACCTCCAGATTGAAAGTGAGGGGGTGGAAAACCATTTATCATGCTAATGGACATCAAAAGAGAGCTGGAGTAGCAATCCTTATATCACACAAATTAAATTTTTTTGAGAATTTTTTATTGTTATGTTAATCACCATACATTACATCATTAGTTTTTGATGTAGTGTTCCATGATTCATTGTTTGTGCATAACATCCAGTGCTCCATGCAGAATGTGCCCTCTTTAATACCCATCACCAGGCTAGGCCATAACACACTTAAAGGGTCTATCCAACAAGAAGATCTAACAACTGTAAATATTTATACCACTATCATGGGAGCAGCCAAATACATAAGCCAATTAATAACTAAATCAAAGAAACACATCGAGGGCGCCTGGGTGGCTCAGTTGGTTGGGCAACTGTCTTCAGCTCAGGTCATGATCCTGGAGTCCTGGGATCGAGTCCCGCATTGGGCTCCCTGCTCAGTGGGGAAGACTCTCCCTCTGACCCTCCCCCCTCTCGTGCTCTCTCAAATAAATAAATAAAATCTAAAAAAAAAAAAAAAAGAAACACATCGATAATAGTACAATAATAGTAGGGGACTTTAAAACCCCAGGCACTAAAATGGACACATCATCTAAGCAGAAGATCAACAAGGAAACAAGGGCTTTGAATGACACACTGGACCACATGGACTTCACAGATATATTCAGAGCATTCCATCCTAAAGCAACAGAATACACATTCTTCTGGAGTCCACATGGAACATTCTCCAGAATAGATCACATACTGGGTCTCAAATCAGGTCTCCACCAGTACCAAAAGACTGGGATCATTCCCTGCATATTTTCGGACCACAATGCTTTGAAACTAGAACTCAATCACAAGAGGAAATTTGGAAAGAACTCAAATACATGGAGGCTAAAGAGCATCCTACTAAAGAATGAATGGGTCAACCAGGAAATCTTGAATTTTAAGAATTCATGGAAACAAATGAAAATGAAAATACAACTGGTCAAAATCTTTGGGATGCAGCCAAGGCAGTCCTAAGAGGGAATTATACAGCAACACAAGTCTTTCTCAAGAAACAGGAAAGGTCTCAGATACACAACCTAACCTTACACCTAAGGAGCTGGAGAAGGAACAGCAAATAAAGCCTGAACCCAGCAGGAGAAGAGAATTAATAAAGATTAGAGCAGAAATCAATGAAATAGAAACCAAAAGAACAGTAGGACAGATCAACGAAACCAGGAGCTGGTTCTTTAAAAAAGAATAAGATCGATAAACACCTGGCCAGATTTATCAAAAAGAAAAGAGAAAGAACCCAAATAAATCATGAATGAAAGAGGAGAGATCATAACCAACATCAAAGCAATACAAACAGTTATAAGAACATATTATGAGTAACTATATACCAACAAATTAGGTAACTTGGAAGAAATGGATGCATTCCTAGAGATGTATAAACTATCAAAACTGAACGAGGAAGAAACAGAAAACCTGAACCAGACCCATAACCAGCAAGAAAATTGAAGTAGTAATCAAAAATCTCCCAACAAACAAGAGCCCAGGGCCGGATGACTTCCCAGGGGAATTCTACCAAACATTTAAAGAAGAATTAATACCTATTCTTCTGAAGCTGTTTCAAAAAATAGAAATGGAAGGAAAACTTCCAAACTCATTTTATGAGGCCAGCATTACCTTGATCCCAAAACCAGACAAAGACCCCACCAAAAAGGAGAATTACAGACCAGTATCTCTGATGAACATGGATGCCAAAATTCCCACCAAGATACTAGCCAGTAGGATCCAAAGGTACATTAAAAAGATCCTAGCCAGTAGGATCCAATGGTACATTAAAAGGATTATTCACCACGACCAAGTGGGATTTATTCCTGGGCTGCAAGGGTGGTTCAACATCTGCACATCAATCATTGTGATACACTACATTATTAAAAGAAAGGACAAGAACCACATAATCCTCCCAGTGAATGCAGAAAAAGCATTTGACAAAGTACAGCATCCTTCCTTGATTAAAACCCTTCACAGTGTAGGGATAGAGGGAACATACCTCAATATCATAAAAGCTACATACGAAAAGCCCACAGCAAATATCATTCTCAATGGGGAAAAACTGAGAGCTCTTCCCCTAAGGTCAGGAACACGGCAGGGATGACCACTCTCACCACTGTTGTTCAACATAGTACTAGAAGTCCTAGCCTCAGCAATCAGACAACAAAAAGAAATAAAAGGCATCCAAACTAGCAAAGAAGTAGTCAAACTCTCACTCTTTGCAGGTGGTATGATACTCTGTGTGGAAAACCCAAAAGACTCCACCCCAAAATTGCTAGAACACATACAGGAATTCAGCAAAGTGGCAGGATATAAAATGAATGCACAGAAATCAGTTCTATTCCTATACACTAACAATGAGAAGACAGAGAAATTAAGGAGTTGATCCCATTTACAACTGCACCAAAACCCCTAAGATACCTAGGAATAAACCTAACCCAAGAGGCAAACGATCTATACTCAAAAAACTATAGAACACTCATGAAAGAAACTGAGGCAGACACAAAGAAATGGAAAAACGTTCCATGCTCTAGGTTGGAAGAACAAATATTGTTAAAATGTCTATGCTACCTCGAGCTATCTATACTTTCAATGCAATCCCTATCAAAATACCATCAACTTTTTTTCACAGAGCTGGAACAAATAATCCTAAAATTTGTATGGAACCAGAAAAGACCCCAAATAGCCAAAGGAATGTTGAAAAAGAAAACCAAAGCTGGTGGCATCAGAATCCTGGACCTCAAGCTCTATTACAAAGCTGTCATCATCAAGACAGTATGGCACTGGCACAAATACAGACACAAAGATCAATGGAACAGAACACACAACCCAGAAATGTACCCTCAACTCTATGGTCACCTAATCTTGGACAAAGCAGGAAAGAATGTCCAATGGAAAAAAGACATTTTCTTCAACAAATGGTGTTGGGGAAATTGGACAGCCACATGCAGAAGACTGAAACTGGACCATTCCCTTACACGATACACAAAATAATAGATTCAAAATGGATGAAAGACCTAAATGTGAGACAGGAATCCATCAAAATCCTAAAGAACACAGGCAGCAACTTCTGTGACCTCGGCTGCGGCAGCATCTTGCTAGACACATCTCCAAAGGCAAGGGAAAGAAAGGCAAAAACTAACTATTGGGATTTCATCAAGATAAAAAGCTTTTGCACAGCAAAGGAAATAGTTGACAAAACCAAAAGACAACCAACAGAATGGAAGAAGATATTTGCAAATGACATAGCAGATAATGGGCTAACATCCAAAATCAATAAAGAACTTATCAAACTCAATACCCAAAGAACAAATAATCCACTCAAGAAATGGGCAGAAGACATGAAGAGAGATTTCTCTAAAGAAGACATACAAATGGCCAACAGATACATGAAAAAATGCTCCACATCACTCGGCATCAGGGAAATCCAAATCAAAACCACAATGAGATACCACCTCACACTAGTCAGAATGGCTAAAATTAACAAGTCAGGAAGCGATTGATATTGGTGAGGATGCGGAGAAAGGGGTACACTGTTGGTGGGAATGCAAGCTGGTGCAGCCAGCTCTGGAAAACAGTATGGAGGTTCCTCAAGAAGTTAAAAATAGAGCTACCGGGGTGCCTGGGTGGCTCAGTCGTTAAGCGTCTGCCTTCGGCTCGGGTCGTGATCCTGGGGTCCTGGGATCGAGCCCCACATCGGGCTCCCTGCTCCGCGGGGGGCCTGCTTCTCCCTCTCCCACTCCCACTGCTTGTGTTCCTGCTCTTGCTGTCTCTCTCTGTCAAATAAATAAAATCTTTAAAAAAAAAAAAAAAAAATAAATAAATAAATAAAAATAAAAATAGAGCTACCCTATGAGCCAGCAATTGCACTACTAGGGATTTACCCCAACGATACAAATTTAGTGATCCAAAGGGCACCTGGCACCCCAATGTTCATAGCAGCAATGTGCACAATAGTCAAACTATGCAAAGAGCCCAGATGTCCAGTGACAGATGAATGGATAAAGAAGATGCTATATATACATACAACGGAATACTACTCAACCATCCAAAAAAAAAAAAGAAATCTTGCCATTTGCAATGACATGGATAGAAGTGGAGGGTAATATGCTAAGCAAAATAATCAGAGAAAGACAATTATCATAAGATCTGTCATATGTGGAATTTAAGAAACAAAACAGAAGATCACAGGGGAAGAGAGGAAAAAATAAAATAAGACAAAATCAGAGAGGGAGAGAAACCATAAGAGACTCTAAATCATAGGAAACAAACTGAGCATTGCTGGAGGGGCGGGAGGTGGAGGGTTGGGGTAACTGGGTGATGGCCATTAAGCAGGGCACATTATGTAATGAGCACTGGGTATTATATAAGACTGATGAATCACTGACCTCTACTTCTGAAACTAGTAATACATTATATGTTAATTAATTGAATTTAAATGAAAAAAATAAAGTAAAAGCATATTGGTTAAAGAAAAAGCTACGTTGCAAAAAAGAAAAGAAAGAAGTCAAGAAAAAGAAAACCTACCACATACTTTAAACACAAACAGACTCAATAAATCATATACTATTTTGGATTAGTTGCACTGAGTCCCTCCACTGGGATATAATTATTTTGCTATATTTCTTTTGGGGGAAAAGGCTATTTCAGTATTACAATTTCACCAACAATCTGTTAAAAACTTTTCTCAAGCATGCTACTTAACTATTCTAATAAATGTGATTTTACAATAAAGACTGATTAAT
Organism: Halichoerus grypus; assembly: GCF_964656455.1. NCBI lineage: Eukaryota > Metazoa > Chordata > Mammalia > Carnivora > Phocidae > Halichoerus > Halichoerus grypus. The sequence continues at coordinate 63,911,575 of NC_135716.1, forward strand.
CCTGGTCCAAAACTGTAGAATTACTGAATAGGTTCTGATTAACGTATAATTCCTTTTCCTGAACACAAGAACAACAAAACACAAGAACAAACAAAAAACGCAAGTTGAATCTTGCCTTATATGAATTTCATCATCACTGTCCATGTGTAGCAACCGCCCTTGTAGACGCCGTTCTTCACTGCGAAGCTGTTTTCTCATTTCTGATAACTCCATAATTACATTTTTTTTCTCCTCTGCAAATTCACAGTAAGTAAAAAATAAGACAGGTATAAGAACAGAAGATTAGGAGTACCTGAGTGGCTCAGTCAGTTAAGCGCCTGCCTTCGGCTCAGGTCATGATCCTGGCGTCCCCAGATCGAGCCCCACATCAGGCTCCCTGCTCAGCGGGGATTCTGCTTCTCCCTCCACCCCTCATCCCCTCACCCCGCTCTCTCGTGTTCTCTCTCAAATAAATAAAATCTTAAAAAAAAAAAAAAAAGAACAGAAGATTAAACATTAAAACATAACCAGACTTATCACAAAACTAAAATGCTCACAGACACATTTTTATGAAGGTTGCTGTTAATATTTTATAAATACAGATCGTATTTATGAATACCAGTAAGATACACATACACATTTCTGAAAATACAGGAATTGCCAGACTTAAGAAATACTCTTGGGGTGGGGCGAGTGCAACTATAAAGAGGCACACAAGAGAGTTCCTTTGTGGTGATGCCACAGTTCTTCTCCTTTTTTTTTAAAGATTTTATTTATTTGAAAGAAAGACAGAGAGAACATGAGCAGAGGGGAGGGGCAGAGGGAGGAGAAGCAGACTTCCCACTGAGCAGGAAGCCTGATGTGGGGCTCAATCCCAGGACCCCGGGATCATGACCTGAGCCAAAGGCAGATACTTAACTGACTGAGCCACCAGGCGCCCCTGATGCCACAGTTCTATACTTTGTGTAGTCACACAAATTATACACAATACAAATGCACAGAACCACACACAAAACACAAACACACATCAATTACTTTGTGTTAAAACTGTGAGACCTGATGGAGGTCTGTAGAGCGTACCAATGTCAATTTCCTGGTTATTGTTCTATATAAGATAGTACCACTGAGGGAAGCTGCAGGAAGGGTACCCGGGACTTCACTATGCTCTTCTGCCACATTCTGTGAGTCTACAATTATTTCAAAATAAAAAGCTTAAAAGAGAAATATTATAGGTTACAGACTTAATAGTTAACTCTACCTTCTGCACGGAGCTGGTTTCTCCTGGCAGGTACCGGAGGAGACTGTGCCCTGGATATGGAACTTTCCTGTTTAACAATCATAACAAAGATATACTCAGTATGTCTTGCCTACTCAGAAGCTTGAAGAGAATAATTTTTTTGAAGCAACTATATGTAAAAGAAACCAGATTTCCCACTATCCTACCTATACACTTTCCTATATGTATTTTTCCTTCCCATCACAATGGAAGTGTCCTTGCTCCACCCAAAGACAACCCTGTCACCTGTTCTCTGTATCTGGTAAGTGACTCCCACCTCCTCCAATCACTCTTTTTTCTTAGCTTATGCTTAAAAATCTCTTTCTTCTTGGGGCGCCTGGGTGGCTCAGTTGGTTAAGCAACTGCCTTAGGCTCAGGTCATGATCCTAGAGTCCCAGGATCGAGTCCAGCATCGGGCTCCCTGCTCAGCAGGGAGTCTGCTTCTCCCTCTGACCCTCCCCCTCTCGTGCTCTCTCTCTTTCTCTCTCTCTCAAATAAATAAAATCTTAAAAAAAAAAATCCCTTCCTTCTTAAAAAAAATTCTTATCTCCTCCTTCATCACTATCTACTGTCCCTTCTCTACTTCCCTCCATAGCCATCCTCTCAAGAATAGATGCAACATGGTGTCTACTTCCTCATGCCCATTCACTCCTCACCATACAGCTACTGCCTTTGCTTCTACACCCTATCACTCCACAGCTCTCACCAAAGTCACCAGGGGATCCCCAAGTGACACATTCAATGGGCATTTTACACCCTTATTTTAATTGGCCAGTAGCAACTGATATTGCCATTCTCTATCACTTTCTCTGTCTCTATTTCCTTTCTCTGCCTCTTAAATATTTAATTCCCTGGTGTTCCATCCTCAGCCCTCTTTACTTCCCCCAAACCCATCCCAGACAACTGTACTAATCTGACAAGGAACAATGTTAATGGCTTCCAAACCAGTCCAGAACTCCTTCCTTAGCCACAACCCATATTTTCAACCACCCACTCTATATAAATCTCACAAGAAACTTGAAGGTTGTCACTGATGCCTACCCCCCACACACAGTGAATGCCATTATTTGTGTCTCTTAAGTATGTCTTGAATTTGTCACCCATTCTCAGTTCTTAATGTCACTGCCTTTAAGTCCTGAAAGTCTCACAACTGGACTTCTGCAAAACCACTGTAACTTCTCTCCATGTTTATGGTCTTACCCGACCTCTAAAATACATCTCCACACCAGTGCCTGAGAGAATGTTAGGTAAGACAAATATGGCCATCCTCCAACTTATGACATATGTCATTCTCCTACTTAAAGTATTACAAAGCATACCATTCATTATCTATCACAGACCGACTAAATCAGAATCTGAGAGAGCGGGATTAGGGCAATGTTCTAACATTTGCTTTGTCTATTCTGGTTATTAGTCCATTTGGTACCCACTCATCTATGGGAATCAAGTCAAACTCCATACCACATGCTACTCATGTCTTGACCTCTACCTCTGTTGCCACCCTGGTCAGGCATTCTGAGGCCAGAGCAAACCATGGGGTATTCTTCTCCGTGTGTGCCACTTCCTTCCATGATTTGGCACATCTCCTCCTCCTCTTTATGGCAAATTCCTACTCATTCTTCAAGAGTCAACTCAAGGATCAACCCTTCTGGAACATTTTCCCAGCTCTCTTTTTTTGATCATAGCTGAGTCTAAAGTATAAGGGACTTCAATGGCATAATTACAGGTAGCCAGATAATATATTATCAAAGAAAAGGCCTTCTTGAGAGGGCTGGACAAGAACCATTTGCTAAATTATAATCTGTCAAAAGAATTTAAACTTTATGGCACCAAGTATTACCAGTTACAACTGATGCAACAAATAAATGCAACCATTGTATTTCAGATTTGAAAAAATGTAACATAGCTAAATATGATGAATTAAAAAAACTCACTCAATTCCCCTCATCTAAACTAATTTAGCTAAGATTAACAAATCAAAAGAAAAAGTATATACCTGAATAAAGGAACTTATAATGCTGTCAACTGAAGGAGGTCTTTGAAGTCTGTTTGCAATTTTGTTCTGAAGAGCAGGAACTACAGGAGAAGGCTGTCTCAAGCGCTGGGAGGAAGAAAGTATACATATATATGTATGTATATATATACACATACAAACACATACATATATAAACACATATGCATATATACACACACACACCAACATATGTCTATACACATACATACATATATGTATGTCTACATATATATGTGCCTGTGTGCACAGACACCCCTAATAGTTAACAAGACCACTTAGGAAGTTCAGAAAGCTATTGCTTTTATTTAATAAAACACTTTTTACCAAAAAGAAAGTCAGAAATTCAATTATGTAAGATCAAAAACATCAGTTATGATAAACACTAATTGATTTAGATATTGTTATTAAAACCAAAGTACTCTCAGATTAGAACAAAAAAATCCAACAAACTTAAGTAAAGCAATACCATACCAAATATTAGGAAAACAACAAAAACAAAAAACAGAACTAAGGTAAACACTTGTTTTAATAATAAAAAGAAACAGGACAACACAAAAAAACAAAAATTCTTTTCTGGAAAATAATATAAATCAACATCTAAAACCTAGATCTCTTGTCACCAAGAGCATCACCATGAGGGAATGTTCCAGATAACAACAGCATTCTATGTCTCCATAAGAGATAAAAGAGGGTTTCAGTTTCCAGTGTAATAAAGTAAATAGTTCCCAATTTCATATTAAAATCAAAATGCAAAAAACAAATTCCCAACAAAATGCAATAATAATTATCTGGTTTAAAAAAAAAAAAAAACAGCCAGAACAGAGTATATGTATGGATGTTAAATTGTTCATTTTGCATGGTACAAAATCAAATATTACTTTCACTGGTGACTCTGACAAAATCAGAAATATATGAGAAAATCTGTTCTTTTAAAACCAGTAGATGACCACAAGCAGAATTATAACGACAATATAAACCTTCTAAAGGACCACAGAGGATGAAGCAAACAAAGCATACTCCACAGAGTAAGAAAACAAATAACTATCAAGGAAGCATAAATTTAAAAAAATCCAGAAATTCAATTAATATGATCAAATATATTGGGTATGATAAAAATAGATGGATCTAGGTATCACTGTTCAAAAGACTATAATTCTCTGATTAGGGTAAAAAACTGAATTTAAAAAAAAAACATAAAACCAAATTCAACAAACCAAATACACAAGCTAAATAAAAAATAAATGATGACACAAAAGTAAAAACTAAGAAAATGGACAAAAATATATTATCAGGCATACATAAATAAAAGAAAAATTATAGCTAGCAGTGATAACTACATCACTGAGAGCAAAATACATTAAATGGAACAAAGCTGGTTTAAAACTATGGTACTTCATAATTGAACTAGAACAGTCATAAAACTGTATATTCCTAAGGAAAGCACTTTCTCTTAAACATAATTAGAAATTGGCAGAAACAAATGTTCTTTCATTTTTAAATAATTTTACAAGAAAATATTCTCTGTGTTTTCCACTCAATTTTGCTACAAGTCTAATATGGCTCTAAAAAATAATGCTATTAATTTAAAAAATGAATGAATGACATTTGAATAGTATTTTAAAAGGCAGAACAAATATATATCCAACTTTAAAAATGAAGGGTATTGCCTAACATTACTAGAACACTGAAAATAAATAAAGCAAACAAAAAACATAGGTGTTACTTATAAATTCTCTTTTAAATAATGTTTCAGCAGATTCTAACTGTAAACCCTTATTTCTATCACCATAAAATCCTGGGGTGAGAAATCAAATAGTGTATCTGAACCCATCAAAAATGGCTCACATTGTCTATAGCAGGTTACACATTGAAAAGTGTACCAAACCACATCATAAATACACTAGAAGAGCCCACTGGTTAAAAGTAGTATTTCTGTGAATGCTGCTTAGAAGAAATAATGTCTGTATAAATCTAAACTTCTGAAAACCATTTTCTTAAATTAAATTGGGCTAAAGCTATAGCACATACAGAGTTTTTCAAGATGTGGTCCACAGGCCAACTACATCTGAACTCCTAAGAATGCTTGTAAAATGCAGATTCCTGGACTACCCTCAGACTTATTAAAATCAGACACTTTGTGGATAAGACCTGAAGATGCATTTTTAACAAATCCCCAGTGATACTTATGCATATAAAATATGCATATAAAATAGCTTTGAAATATGAGCAAGGGTGTAAACTGGAGCCTCACAGGGGCCAAGTGGCTTCCTAGAGAGAAAACCTCTTTGATCCACCACACACCTAACAGTGAGTATCAATCAGTCTCAGCTATGGACTTCAAACCAGTCCATTGTGAGCCACCAATTTCTTTTTTAATTTCCAATCCATCAAGGATAAAAGTGTAAAACAGTAAAAATGAATTACTAAATACATGAAAAATTTTAAAAGACATTACACAATTCAAGTCCAACTTTCTTATCACATCCAACAGACACAGAATTACTTTGACAAATTGCTACAAAAGTTTCCAGACACTTACTTTCCATTTCTGTACTTACTCTTATCATGAATAGCTGGCCAGGTGCTACTCCACAGACCACGAGAACAAGATTAAGAATGACTAAGGTAAGTAAAGCCCTTACACTCACTGAGGGGGGAAAGAGCAGCAAGCACATGACATGCTCTGTACAGGAAGCCCAGTGTGCTGCACCCAGATGAAGTAGCAAGATGGAAGGGAAGAACAAAAGCCTCCCCTCCCCCACCTCTTTTGCTCCCAAGGCCACAGTGAAAGGGGTTTTAAACGTACCTTTGTTTCTTCCCCAATTATATTTTCTCTTGCATAGTAGTGCTGAAGCTGCAGATTATGTTTTTCTTCCTCTTCTTTCTTCTTTCTTTCTGCCTCTTTTCGTCTTTCTTCGGCTAACCGAATAAGCTCTTCATTTTTTAGCCTTTGCTTTAAAATAAAGAGAAAAATACACACTCCATACATACATTCTATAGTCCACTCAAATATCTGCTGTCTTATTTGTCTGAAATAAAGAGATAAAATTGAAGATATAGATGATACAGTGGTAACAAAAAGAAGCTATTTAACAATAAAGTATTAGGCATCTTGTATAACATCCCAGTAAGCCTAAACTAATTTTTGGCTTAAAAAAGTCATCATTAATCTCTTTTCTTAACTTAGTCTTTCACTTTAATAAAATAGTATCCAATAAATGAATATTGATCTGATATTTTCTAAATGTACTCTAGGACTGTTCTCTGTAATACCTTTCCAAGTCAAAATAAAGATTTCACTTACAGGATAAGTATAAAAAGAAAGTAGGAAAAAAATGCACCTCCTCCTCTTTCTCCCTTTTCTTTTCCTGTTCCTCTTCATACTCTTGCTGAATTCGTGCTCTCTGTTCTGCAAGCCGTTTTTCTTCTTTTTCTTCTGCAATTCTTAGTCTCTCTCTCTCTGCTTCCTCTCTCTGTTTCTTTTCCTCAATCTAAAGAATTAAACCTAGTTATTACTTTGGGAAACTAATGAAAGTTAGAATACCATGTAATATTTTCTAGTATCCTATGAATTCAACATTCATACCCTCTTTTTAAGTTCCTAAATTTTTCAGTTTCCTATATTTTATTAGGGAGGCTACATGATGTAATGTTGAGATATGAGTAAAATTCCAGCTCCACCAAATACTTACTCACTGAGTGACCTTAAGAAGACATTCTTATTCAGTTTTGTCATCTGGTAAAAAGAGCTATTAATGTCTATATCTCCAAGGAGTACTTAAAGAACTGAAGTGAAACAATGTACGTTAAAAAAAATAAATAAAAATTCCTGTTTACAAATACTCAGTAAATAACTCATGATTATATTACTTTATAATGATCATTACTATTATGTCTCAAAGTTCCTTGGCTTGATTAGTATCCTGAAACAACAGTGTAGTATTTTAGCATTTAATCATTCCTTTTGCAAGAATCCCTTCCCCAGAACGCCCTTTCTTCTTTCGTATCTACTGGCAAGTGGTAAGGTAAACAAGGATTTTAGCCACAAGGGTTCATAATTAAGTTTCATCTTGAATGCCACCTGGGGCCTACAGTGCTAAGTACTCTGGAGAAATATTCTAAGGCAAAGTCTGAGATGTGAAAGGAAGAGGACCCTGAGATACAGTCTACATCCTCCATGAATGAGGTAAGGAAGAATGGCAGCAAAGGTATTGGGAATTCATGATGCTGGTTTTAAGGTTATCAATAGATTTTAGTTACTCTTAAATATGAAATAGTTATGGATATTCAAATTATTTTCATTGTTCTTGTCTACATTTCCTCTAGCTTCAAGGCTGTTATATCTAGTGTTATCAATTTTTTCAACTGTAAGAACTTTACTCTTCCTACATGTCCCATGACTTTACATGCTAGGGCTTCTTCCAACACTTTTTTCAAACAACACTATTAAATAAGCACAATCCTAATATTTAGTACTAATAAGGTACCCACAATCACTTCTTCAAATACAATACACCTAGACAAAAGGTCAATTATGATCTATACAACAAAACCTCACATTTAACACTCATTTCCCCCTTCTTCCTATTCCACACACACAAAAAAAAAATTTACAGTCACAAAGTCACTTCTCCATTAAAGGTCACAATCATAAATGGATCACACACCGAAGAAATCCACAGAAATGCCCTTCCAACAAAAATGCTACACAGCAGTTCAACAGAAAGAGGAAAGCTATCATCTAGGTCAGTTGTTTTCAAATTGTATAATACAAAGGTGCTTCAAGGGTCCTGCAAATATTTTATCAAATTTTATCTTACAGCTGAAAAGATTAAATTATCTCTAAAGCTGTAATTAAAAATGTTATGTAAACACTCATTTGCATTACTTATCAGATTTTAACCACATGAAGACTTCTGCTGCATTAACTTTAACAGTATAACTTTTTTATTCATACATGGAGCTAAGCCTTATTTTGCCATCTTGGTACACAGATCTGAACATTTTATAACATTTCTTTTGACATTTAAGTTTGGGGATACTTCTTGTCTGACACTTTAGTGTTGGTAGTAATAATAAATACCATTTAGATATTTTAAATTTTCTTAGAGTTTTGTGTTAGATTTTGCTTGAGAGGGAGAGTTTTAAGGGGCTGCTTAAAGAAAAATATGTAAGCCACCATTCGAGAGCAATCCATTCACAGGTACACTGAGGATTTACAGGTTGGGAGAACTGAAGGCTAAACTTACTCTAAAACTGATATAGTCAAACTTCCCCTATTACTACTTTTTTCCAGAGGGAAAGACTCTGAGAGACGTCTAGAAATATAAGTGTGTATTGTGTATTGTACTTAAAGTCAGGAGACCTGGGTTCAATTTGCTGGCTCTGCCACCATGGGTAAGCGTCTTAGCCTGGGTTTTAGTTGCATGTCATAAAACAGAAATAGTAATACCTTCCTTGGCGAGTTTGAAGATTAATGAGATACTGTATGCAAAAGTACCTTCTAAATAATAAAAGGCTATATAATTTCAAGACTGTTTTCCCCCCTGAATTCTACCCTAAACCATGCTAACACTTGTTAAGTATAATAGGAGTTACATAATTTTGACTTGCTGTCATTATGGGCATATACCACAGGGCATTTCAAGTTCAGTAGGTGATTCTGTGACCCTCAATCAGCTGCTACATGAGTGGCCAATACCGTAGGGACTTCTGATGCCACTCTCTTACATTCATTATCTCTATTCATTCTGTCGATCCTTACAAAGGTCTTTCCATCCATTTCCGTTGTTGCCCGTCTAGTAAAATACCCTTGCTTCCAATCTTTTCAATCCTCCAAAAATACATCTTAAAGACTAATGCTAGATCAGTCACCAACAAGAGCATATCCATTACATCACTGCCTTATTGAAGAGTCCACAATAATTAGGATTAGAAAGAGGACATATTTGAGTAGAACCTTTTTAAGAAGAATTTAAGAGTTTGGGATTAGACTGGATAGCTTTAGGTCTCAGACTAAGGAATTTGGGTATTTTCTGTAGGAAAGAAAAGCTACCACCAGTTTTTGAGTAGCAAAGCGTAACATGAGAAGTCGTATCAAAGGAAGACCACCAAGACCACAGGGTTAATCTGAAATGGGATGTTAAGGGTGGGTGGGAAGGGGTGTGGAGGTGAGAAGAGAAGAAATTGTGAGTCCTTCTCTTTCACCTCAGGCTCCACCCCTAGCAGACACAGTATGGGTATTCAATAATTCTGTTTGCTTAATAAACCCTGGATACTCGTGTCTTCCTTTGGGCATTTCTACTATTTTTAAATGCTATTTGCTTACATGCATAAATGAGGCAAATAATTGCAAAATGTGATTACATCTGATTTTTAATAATTTACAAACTATAATGAGTCAAGAATATATCATTTGGAAAAAAACTATTGATTTTCTTTTTTTTTTTTTTTTTTTTAAAGATTTTATTTATTTATTTGACAGAGAGAGACACAGCGAGAGAGGGAACACAAGCAGGGGGAGTGGGAGAGGGAGAAGCAGGCCTCCTGCGGAGCAGGGAGCCCGATGCGGGGCTCGATCCCAGGACCCTGAGATCATGACCTGAGCTGAAGGCAGACGCTTAACGACTGAGCCACCCAGGCGCCCCAAAACTATTGATTTTCTACTAACACATAAGCATCTAGAAATATTCATTCTATGCCTAAAAAGCAAATATTTTATTAAATCATTCAGTTTTAGAAATGTCAGCATTCTTTAACAATGATTTAATAAAGTTTAGAAAAGAGATGAACACTGGGGAGAGTATGTGCTATTGTGAGCGCTGTGAATTGTGTAAGACTGATGAATCACAGACCTGTACCCCTGAAACAAATAATACAGTATACGTTAATAATAAAAAAAAAAAAAGAGTAAGACAACTGGCATGCCTAACATGTCTCCATATTCCTTTCTCAGATATAAATGAAATAATATCATTTTAGTACTACCTATATCTGATGTAAATTAGATATCTTAAATAACTGTGGAGGTATTTTAGAATTTATTCTTTATCCCGTGCGTAAAATCTTTTCAAGTTTAGTTTATTACAATTCTAACAAAACTTTGAAACTATGATAAAATAAGCACTTCACCTGAAAACGAAGAAAATTCTTGTATAATTCTTGCTGTTTAATCTGAAGTTCAGTTGGAGGCTCACAAAATATATTTCCCCGAGCAAAAGGAGAGCTCTGTGGTTGCATGTAACCTTGAAAGAGAAATTTTGCAAAAACATACCATTACTCGATGGTTAGAAAATACAAAGGTTAAAGAATAAAGTTTGCTACTAAATCCATATTGTGAATAAATGTGCTAACTACGGAAGTCCAGAGGTCAAAAATCAGAAGAGGAAGGTTGAGATTAGAATCTGAAGACCAGATGAAAAGTAACGAGTAAAGAAAAATGATGAAACAAAAATACATAGTTGAAAAATTTATGTCTATACCTGAAAGACACCAAGGAAACAAAAGGTAAGAGCCTAAACAACTTTCACTGCAGCACAGACTTTAAAGTAAAATTTATATAGAGAAAAAAAGTACATTTAAGTTCTTATGTAAATATCCTTTTTTTTTTTTTTAAAGATTTTATTCATTTATTTGACAGAGATAGACAGTGAGAGAGGGAACACAAGCAGGGGGAGCAGGAGAGGGAAAGCAGGCTTCCCATTGAGCAGGGAGCCCGATGCGGGGCTCGATCCCAGGACCCTGGGATCATGACCTGAGCCGAAGGCAGAGGCTTAATGATTGAGCCACCCAGGCACCCCTGTAAATACCTTTTTCTTAAGAATATGCTTAATTATATATTAAAATCTAGTATGTATACGTATATTAAAAAATTTGTTTTAGAAAATCAGTAATTCCAAAATTCTTTCCATCTATGGTTCACAATAGATTAGAAAGCCAGCTCTGAAAACACTTTTTACAAATTAGAATGATTCTTTATCACTGTAATAATTTTTATTTAAAAATTCTATTAGAGTAACAGGATATAAACATGAAGAATAAAAATATGCTATATGTTCCTATAAACAGAATTATACATTCTGGGGAAGGATTAAATGATTTCATAAAGGCAACCTGAAAAATAATTATACCCCAGGAGTCTCTCCTTAAATGCAGGAAAAATATATTTAAATTTAAGCCTCACATAACTTTTTATATTATTTTTTAGTTACTGCCTCAGTCTTTATACCATCAATCTAAAGCATATCTTTCACCCACTCATGCCTTGCAGTTTAGCTGCCACTTAGGCCTATTTTGCCTTTGTGTTTAAATATACTAATGCTTATTTGAATAGATCGGCTGAAAATCAAATGTTATAGTGAAAAGGTAGATTAACAAAACAAAATTAAGTTTTTAAAAATAAGGTTTTTTAAAAATAAATAAATTACAAAAATAAAATCATAGGGAAACACATGCTCTAACCCATGGAAATATATCTAGGTATCATAATAAGCTAAACACTAAGTTTAAGTCAAATTAGTATGGACTTCATAAATATGGTTCTTCATCCTAGAACCAGAAAGTAAAAGAAAAACAATGAACTTTAGGAAAGGCCTCAAACAGGCCTAATGAAGAGAAAACATGAAAGGATAATGAACTTTTAAGCACACATTATAACATTCAATTTTCAGATATATTCAAGTTCCCTAAGGCCTTTAAAATATTAAATGCCACATATGTATGTGTACGTGTAAACACACATATACATATATAACCATACACTCATACACATATATGCTAGCACAGCAACAAATTAGATGACTGGATAGTTTCTTGCATTCAGAAAGTCTATCTTAGGTTAATTCTTAGGGAACTTCAATACACAAAAAAAGGGGACATTTTAGCACTTCATGAGTTTGTATGATTTCTTAAACGAAAGCATCCTGCCCACAATACCAGCACCAAAACCCTGGCAGTGTACAGAAAGGCAACAGGCAGTAAATTCTGCTGTACATGTTCAATCATCAAGTTTGTGTATTTTCCTTGGAAAGGGTCATAGAAACTTGATTTTTTTCCAGTGTTTTTGCTTGATAAGCAGAGTTAGATGCTTAAATCCTTATTAATATGATAGAGAAAGTTCTGGGTGAAGACAGAACTACAAACAATACCAGGTGTGGAAGAAAAGGATAGAGAAGGAGACTACTAGAAGAAACAAATGAAGAGAAAAATAATGATGTATCAAAAAAAAAAAGTCAAAATTCCCTTCAATAAAATGAAAGGTGTTTTTACTGCACAATGAACTATTACAAAGAGTGGAAGCCTGGGACACCTGGGTGGCTCAGTCAGTTAAGCGGCTGCCTTCGGCCCAGGTCATGACCCCAGGGTCCTGGGATCGAGTCCCACATCGGGCTCCTCGCTCAGCAGGGAACCTGCTTCTCCCTCTCTCTCCCTCTGCTTGTGCTCTCTCTGTCAAATAAATAAAAATAAAAATCTTAAAAAAAAAAAAAAAAACAGAGTGGAAGCCAAATTAATAATCACATACAATAAAAAAAATTCAATTGTACTGCTTCAAAAATGAAGACTGGATCCACTAGGTAAAAATCTATTGTGGATCAAAGTAAGAAAGCACTTCCTCGTAAATAGAGATCCAACAGTGGTACAGGCTGTCCACGGAAATGACAAGTAGCACATCTCCTAAAATGTTCAAGAAGGGCACAGGGATTAGTGCTACCATCAAAGGCGTGAAAGATGAAAGTCTGGTGATTCTAATCACAGCTCCCTATTTAATCTGCCTGTTTGGCCAGGCAATCATATGGGTTAAAAATTTAAAAATCAATTTTGAAGACTATATGATCAGTCAGGGATATTTTGGGAGGACTTTCTAATGTAAGTTCTTTAGTAGTCTAAAATCAAAACTTTAGTGGAAGTACAAAAGCAGAATTTGTAGTAAATAAATGGTTACTTTTACAGGCATCAAAATATAGTGCAAGGTGATAGATATATCCTTTAAACTTCCTTTGATTTTAAAATATGTAACATATTTTCATATACACTTGATAAAGAAGATGACCCAACTTTCCCTGCCAAGTCATAAAGAAAGCTACTGAATAATTTTCTATTTATAGAACCTTTAATTAAAGGATGTTGTTTGATAGCAAATCAAAGATATTGCTTAAGAAAGGGACATCAAATTAAACTTTTAAAAAAATTAAACTTCATTTCTTTGTCCTTTGTGGTTTTACAAGAGAGGGCAAATGATTACAAAATAAGCAAAAAATAAAATTAACAATTAAAATAAAAATAAAGTATAACAAATAAAAATAAGCAATTTCTTTGTACAATATATCATATCACATCTGATGCATTTTCACTAATTCAAATAGTTATGGGTATAAGAAGCAAGAGACTATTTGTCTGTCTATGTGTAAAGAGACTATGTGATTTTAAGTCCTCCCACCAGCAAAATAAAAATTTTAGCAGCAGCTAAAGCATACATAAGTTATAAAGCTAAGAAGAAACACATAGTGTTAAAAAGCAAAGTATATTTCCCTATTCGCTTTTTTTCAAAATAGAAAAGCTTAAGAAAAGGTATTGTAAATAACATGAATAACGTGTTATGCTTCCTGACTCAGTGTAACCAAGTTCTCAAAATCACAATATGACCTTTGTCAGGCAAGAGAAGAGAAATGTTACTGAACAACTTTAGAAATGTAAACAAACAAACAAACAAAATAAAATGTGATTAAAAACCTGAGTTTTTATTCGTAGAATCTTCTAGGTTCTCAGCATTTGAGGTGGCTAAATTTTGGTCTAGAGATACAACAGCCCTTTTATCTTCATATGTTCTTGCATCTGGGTTATGGTAGGCATCTATATTTTGTCTGTGCATCCTATTCAAATCAGCTGAGAGGGGAAAAATAAGCCATTTATTTCAACAAATACATTTTTGTAATTAGTATGTTTAATACATTTTTTTAAAGTAGAGAATCAGAGAGAAAAAATAGGAGTTGAAATAATTCAATGGTATCTTGGTGCCCTGCAAATAGAAACAGAATTATTAAAACTTGTAAGATTTTCAAAAAATAACCTTATAAAATAAACTCAAAATCAGTAGAGACCTTAAGAATGTTAGATCTTTGACAATCCATAAAAACTATATTCATATCTATGTTAGTTAAGAAGTTGGAATCTCTTTAATACAGAACAAACAGCAACAATTCAAAACAAGTCATAGCGAAATTTACCCAACTTCATTAGCATTCGTAATGAAAAAAAATATAATCATGTAGTGCAGAGTTTTAAAATATATCCATAAACTCTTTTGATGGTCCTCCCTTAAAAGATGGAGTTCAATTCCCCTCCCTTTAAGCATAAGCCAGAGTCAATAACTCACTTCTTATGAATAAAATATTGCAGGATGATGGCATATGACTTCCAGGCTTCCTGTCATAAAAGACATTATGGTTTCCACTTTGCTTTATCTACTGGATCACTTACTCTGAAGAAAGTCAGCTACTATATCATAAGGGTATTGATGGAGCCCCCTGGAAAGGCCCACAAGGCAAGAAACTGAGGTTTCTTGAGCCATGTGAGGGAGCCATATTGAAAATGGATTCTCCAGTCCCAGTCAAGCCTTCATATGACTATAGCCCTGGCTGACATTTTGGATCCCAAACTCATCAAAGACCCTGAGACAGAAATACCCAGCTAACCCATTCACAAATTACTGACTCACAGAACCACAAGATAATGAATATTTGTTATATTAAAACATTACATATTGGGTAATCTGTCACACAGCAGTAGATACCACATACACATCACAAAAATCTGAGCACACAGAATCAGGTCAAACAACAAGTCAATATTAAAAACAGACCTGAATGACTACAGAACTCTAAAAAATACTTCTTCTCCATAAAACAACTGGTGTAGTAAGGGACTAGCTGAAATCACAGAGAAACTGACTGCAAAAGAACTGTGAACTGCCAAGAATTGGTAAGGAAAAATTAGCTAAGTGCTCCTGCAATCATCACCAAATCCTGGGATCTATCTGGATATGGGAGGTAAATGAAAACAGAAAGATGATGATAAAGTTGAGGTCATGAACTAACAGCTGCGGTCGCTAAAAAGTCACCATATTACACAAAAGAACTCAAATGGGAAATCAGTATCTCATCATCCAAAATTCACACTAACAGCATAAGATCACTCTGTATAAATGAGAAGTCACTATGAATAACTATATATATGGTATTCTTCCATTTTCTATTAGAAGAGTATGGTACATCAAGCTCACTCCTTCTAAGATGATAACAGAGCTCTGTTATCAAACTAATGAATGCTCAGGGAATGCAATCTCATTTTGATATTCACTTACACAAACCATAAATTAAGATATAAATATCTTATAAGTAAACAAACACTATAATAGACTTCAAAATGAATAACATCTGTTTACTTTACTGTTGTGATTATACACAGTCCTCTCAATTAGATAAGTCAATGTGTTTATATAAAAAGAAAACTGATGTCAGCAGAGTACATAATTACTTAAGACTATCAGACTAAGCAATCAAGACAAGTCCATACTGCTATTTATTGCAAAAGACTATCGATTAAGTGGTCACTCCTTGTCTATCTTTCTGTGAGGTGGTAAAATAAAAGGTTTGAAATCAGCTAAAAATCAAAATTTAAAAACACACTTTGGTGAAGAGTATAATTTGCCAATTGCAAAGATGTCACTGAAAAACAGCCTTTATTTCAAATGTACAGCATCATATCATCTAATATAAAATTGCTAGCATTACAGAATAATTCTACAAAGAACAGAATAACAAAAGAAAATATTACAGATTAATGATTGGGAAAGTAATTCTACTCTCTGAACAATTTATCAGACCAGGACTAAATTATGTGATAGCTACAGGTAAACAATACTTAAATTTTTTTCACTCCTTATTTTATTATCTTGTTTTATAAACCTAAATACTTTGAAATTAAAATTAATTTTATTTTTTAAAGATTGATTGACTATTGATTTTAGAGAGAGGGAGAGCAAGCATGCATGTGCATGATCAGGGAGAGGGGGAGAGCGAGAGAGAGAAAGAGAAGTAGACTCCTGTCTGAGTGCAGAGCCCACCCTGGGGCTCAATCCTACGACCCTGATATCATGACGTGAGCCGACATCAAGAGTCGGACACTCAACTGACTACCTACCCAGGCACCCCATAAAATTAATTTTATAAGTTAGCTGTTGTTTGATGGAAAATACCAAAACATAAAGAAAATGGCTGAAAATATTTCTATAGGCCCAAGATTATCCAGCGATCATGACTGATATAAAAACTCTTCTGTAAGTCAATTCAAAGAGCTAAAGAAAATTTCCAACCCTAATTTGACTAATAATACATATTTCAAAATTAACTTAAAATATACATACTTAACTTATAAAGATCACAGTCTCTAAGACAAAAATCTAACTGGTAGTCCATAAAATAAATCTCATGAATTTAAAAATATTAAAATGACAAAAAGTATATTATCTGAACAAGAGTACACCAGAAGTGAATAAAAGAAAGTTACCAAATATATGGAAATTTTAAAAACTCATGTCTAAATAATGGGTCAAAGAAAAATCACAAAATTAGAAAAGTTAGTTGAATGAAAATGAAAATACCACATATCAAAATTTGTGCTACAGTTAAAGCAGTACTCAAAAGGAAATTTATAGCATTTTTAAATGCATGTATTAGAAAAGAAATCAAATCATTAATCTAAGCTTGCACATTGAGAAAACAGAAAAAGAAAATTAAGTACAAAGCAAACTAAAGGAAGAAAATAGTAAAGATGAGAGGAAAAATAAATGAAACAGGAAAAGAACAACAACAGAGAAAAATCAATGAAAACCAGAACTGGTTCTATGAAAAGATCAATAAAATGAATAAGCCTCCAGCAAGACTGGCTAAGGAAAAAAGAATAAACAAATTACAAATATCAGGAATAAAAGAGAAACTATCACTGTAGATCCTATATACAGACATTAAAGAATAATACTGTGAAAATTTTTATGTCAATAAATTCAAAAACTTAAATAAAATGGATAAATTCCTTTAATGATTCAAACCACAAAAGTTCACACAAGAAGAAATAAACTGATGTCTTTATCTACTAAAGAAGTTGAATTCATGGTTTAAAAACTTCCCCAAGAGAAAATTCCCAGCCCAGATGACTTCACTGGTAAATTCTAGCAACAAAAGAGGAAACTTTTCCCAACTCGTATCTGTGAAGCCAGCATCATCCTGATACCAAAACCAGACAACAACATTATAAGAAAAACAGACAAGGGTACAAGCCTAGATGCAAAGATCCCTAACTAAATATTAGCAAATCAAATCCTACAATAAAAAATTAAAAAAAAAAAACAATAAAATATGACTAACTAGGGTTGATGCCAGGATAAAAGAGTGGCTCAACATTTAAAAAATTAGTCAATGTGGGGTGCCTGGGTGGCTCAGTTGGTTAAGCTGACTTCGGCTCAGGTCATGATCCCAGGGTCCTGGGATCGAGCCCCATGTCGGGTCTCTCCCTCTCCCTCTGCCTGCTGCTCTGCCTACTTGTGCTCTCAATCTCTCTGCCAAATAAATAAATAAAGTCTTTTTTAAAAAAATTAGTCAATGTAATTCACCATATAGTGACAGAGTAAGAAAGATGAAATTATCATTTCAAAAGATGTAGAAAAGCACTTGACAAAATTCAACATATACTCATGTGAAAAGGAATAGAAGAGCAGGAATAGAAGAGAACGTCCTAGACCTGATTTAAAAAAAAAAAAAAAAATCTACAAAAAACCTACAGTCAACATTACACTGAATGGTGAAAAGACTGAATGCTTCCCACCTAAAATCGGACAAGACAAGGGTATCTGTTCTCTACAAGGATTTCTAATCATTGTACTGGAGTTCCAAACAAGTGCAAAACACAAGTAAAATAACTAAAAGGCAATCAGATTGGATAGGAAGAAGTAAAACTGTTTGCAGATAACAGGATTGTCTAAAAAATTCCAAAGAACCTACAAAAAAAAAAAAAAAACTAACGAAATATATTACAATATCTGAAAACTGCAAAATATTGCTAAAAGATATTGACTAAGAGTAATAAGTAGATAAATATTCCACATTCATGGATCAAAAGACTCAATATAGTTAAGATGCTGGCTGTCCCAAATTGATCTTTTTGTAAATGTAATCCCAATGAAAATCCCACCACACTTTTTTGTTGAGGTTGACAAAATGATAGTAAAATTTATATGAAAATGCAAAGGAAGTCAAGTACACAAAACAATCTTGAAAAAGAAGAACAAAGTTGGAGGACTCATACTTCTCAATTTCAAAACTTACTACAAAGCTACAGTAATCAAGAGAGTATGATATGGGCATAAGGATAGACATCTATATTAATGGAACAGAACATAAGAGTCCATAAATAATTTTATGGTCAACTGATTTTCAACAAGTGTATCAAGGCAATTCAACGTACAAAATCTTCTAAAATTGTGTGATTGTAGCACAACTTTGTGAATATACTAAGAACTGCTGAATTGTATATTTTATTTTCTTTAAAGATTTTATTTACTTATTGGTGAGAGACAGCACAAGCAGGGGGAGCTGCAGGCAGAGCGAAAAGCAGGCTCCCCGCCAAGCAAGGAGCCTGATGTGGGGCTCGATCCCAGGACCTGACTCAAGCCAAAGGCAGATGCTCAACCAACTGAGCTACCCAGGCGTCCCCGAATTGTATATTTTAAAGGGATAAATTGTGTGGCATGGGAAATGAGATCTCATTAAATTAAAATTTTAATTTCTCATTTGGGACACTATACTAGATTATGGAAGATGTTAACATCAGGGGAAGCTAGGTGAAGGGTACACTCTATATCTTTGCAACTCTTCTCTAAGTCTTGAATATTTCAAAATAAGAAGTTAAAAAAAAAAACACAATGAGATATCCTATCTACTTAATAGAAAGGCTAAATACAAGGGCCGATGAGGAGGCAATGCAACCAGAAATCTTGTGCGCTGCTGGTAAGAATGCAAAATGGCACAACCACTTTGTAAACTGTTCTAGAGGTTTCTAACAAAGTTAAATATACACTTACTTATTACTATATGTTCCAGGAGTTCCATTCCAATGAAAAATGAAAATTTATGTGCACATAAAGACCTGAAGGTAAACGTTTGTAACAGCTTTATTTATAACAGCCTTAAATTGTAAACAAGCCAAAAATCCATCAACTGGCAAAGGATAAACAATTATGGTACCTCCACATAGTAGAACCCTATTCGGTAATAAAAAGAAGGAAACTACAGACATACACAACATGGATAAATCATTAAAACTAAGAAAAAAAAGACACAAAAGGCAATACTATTGTGTCAGAATGCAGATCAGAGGTTGGCAAGGGTATATAGGGTTGGATAAACTGGAAATGTTCTATATCTTGATTGTGGCAGTAGCTGCTAGAATCAGCTGTCAAAACTCAATGATACACTTAAAAAAGGATGAATTTTGTCATATGCAAATTGTGTCTCAATAATCAACATAAAAAACATAAATCTAACTGGGGCAAATACAATACATAAAAGAAATACAAATACTTAAATATATGTGAAGAAATGCTTAATCTCACTATTAATCAGAACTATGAGATACTTCTGCTATCTTTCAAATTAGTTAAGTATTTTTTAATTTTTATTGATTTTTTTGGAGTAATTTTTAAGAATTTTAACATATGATAGATTCATGTAACATCACCATCCCCATAATCATCTTAAGAATATACATGTATGTAACCATTAGAGAGGGGCTTCTTTCACTTAGCAAAATTTCTCTGAAGAGTCTTTCAAGTTCTTATGTGCATCAATAGTTAATTCTTTTAATTGCTAGGTAGCAACCCATGGTATGAATGTACCACAGTTTATTCATTCACCCACTGAAAGTCATTAGAACATAGTTTGTTTTTTTATAGAACTTGAAAAAAGAACTTTAATGAACAGAGAGCTAAGAAATGAAACAAATTTTGAGTGTCGTACGAATAATAAAAATGAGAGATATTTACATTAAAAGGGTTGATGCACAAAAAAGGGGGGCTGATGCTATTCCAGTTATATGGGTTAATATTTATTAATAACTACTTCCCCTTATAGAGATCTTCCCTAGAGAGCTAAGATAAGGATGAACATTAAATTTCCTTAATTTCTTTGTAATAAAAGATCAAAGATAAAACAGGAGTAACTAGAAAAGCCAGCAGCCAAAATAATGTTGGCCAACAGAAAGTACAGAAGTTATATGATCTTGGTCATTACATGAAGTAAAGCAGAATACAGATCTTTACTACATATTTCAAATATAATAGAAAAATTACATTCCCTCCTCTCCCTCCCTCTCCAAAATAGATCAGTCACAAACAAACTGATACTCTTTAAGGGATGAGTTACCTGCTTTGAAAATAACACTTAAAAAAGAGTTACACTGTATTTGATAAAATAGTATACTTTTCTATCACATGGCATGACAGTAGCATTAAATAAGCAAAGTAAACATTACCGCTAAAAATGAAAACCACAGAAAAGTTTGCTTCATTACTGTTAGGTCAAACAATTCTAAAACAGTATTTTATAATTCAATAACCCACATTTATCCTACTCCCTTACGCCAACTAAACACATACAGAACAACTTAATTCTATTGTGTGAACTGGAAATAATCTTAGAGGCAAGCTTGTGAGTCCTAGGAAATTATTCTATTCCAGTGTTTACCAAAGTTTCCGTCATTTAAGCACCTCCTTCCTAGTAACTACTATGTTTCTATCAATTCACAATTTAAATTCACTGCAGCAAAGACTTGACTAGATGCTTATCAATTTCATATCCTCCTCCTAGGCACTATAATTATGTCTCCTTATAATTAGGTCTGAATATTGGAGCAAAGACAAAGCAATATTCCCTCCACTTCTAGGCCAGAGCCCCCACAAAACTCTCAACTCAATCTCCCACCACTGAACCCTGTTTGGCTGCTGGAAGTGCAGGATTTCAAAGTGGAGGAATGACACAAAAGAAGAGCCCTGGATTCCTGAGTCACCTCTTGGAGGAGAACCACCCAAACAGCATCAGACTGTGATGTAAGTGAGAAGTAACTTTAACTGCCTTAAACCTTAAGCCTCAAGCCTCTGATAATTAGGGGTTGTTTTTTGTTGTTGTTGTTGTTTTAAGATTTTATTTATTTATTTGAGAGAGAGAGAGAGCGCGAGAGTGAGCACAAGAAGGGGTAGGGTCAGAGAGAGAAGCAGATTCTCCGCTGAGCAGGGAGCCCGATGCGGGACTCAATCCCGAGACTCGGGGATCACAACCTGAGCCGAAGGCAGTTGCTTAACCAATTGAGCCACCCAGGCGCCCCTAGAGGTTGTTTGTTAAAGCACTTTTTGTTAAATGCCTGAACTAATACCTATACTTTAAAAGGAAATGTTATAGCACTATCCTTTAATGAAAAACCAGTGTTTTTCTAATATATATTCAAATAAACATTTAACTTTTAAAATACGCAATGTTTATCTATATATCACCTAAAGTCACCTCATCTATAAAAAGAGTAAGAGTTCCAGTCTTCAAAACCGTGAGCAAAGTATGAGGTGAAGATAGGAAAGGAACAAAGCCTTTGGGAAGAAAAGAGTTATCTTAGTAATTTAAGTGGGTCTCAAATACATCTTTTTAAAATAAGCCATCTTTAACAAAGAAGCAAAAGCATAATATTTAAGAACTCTTAATAACTCAATATCCAGAAAGTATTCTGACTACATCCCTCAACTATCCCTATAATAATGTATAATACCTGAAGAACAAAATGAAATCTACATTTTTACCATTTAATGGATTTCTATTATTCATTTCTCATTTCTAATAAAATAATTTTCAAAAACCTGTCTTTGTCTATTTTTATTCTTACCTAAAAGCTAATCAGAAACCATCCCAATATATATCACAAGTTGTATAAGACCTCTTTTTTTCAAAGTGCTGGCTGTTGTAGTTTCTAGATCAAACATTTTTTTTTTTAAGAGAGGGAGAAAGAGCATGTGAAAGATGGCGGGGGGGGGAAGGGGGTCGGGCGGTTGGGGGGGAGAGAGAGAGAGAGAAAGAATCTTAAACAGGCTCCACACCCAGTACGGAACCCAAAGTGGGGCTCGATCTCACAACCTTGAGATCATGACCTGAGCTGAAATCAAGAGTCAGATACGAAACTGACTGAGCGACCCAGGTGCCCCTCTAGATCAAACATTTTTGAGAGCACATAATTTAAAGACCAATCAATATGATTCTGCAACCTGCCAGAGAGTTTCTGAGATCAGGTCTTTAGGTTTCAATGGAGTCCTTGCAGTGTGCAGGTTCAGGGCGTGTATGAAATACTGCAGCCCACAACTATTTCAGATCACTTATTTTAAAAATGTCTTACTACTTAAAAAAAAATTTATTAAGAGTTTTGTTATTTTTACCAGGATGTTTTTTCAAAAATCTAACCACTAGTTTGGGTAAAAACTTGCCAACTAACATGAGCTTTTCTCTGCAATTGAATTATTATCATTAGAGGATGAAAAACATGCAACAAAATTAAATGAATAGAACTCCAAAGAAAAAAGACTTTCTAACCTGTTATTATATGTGTTACAAAATATCTCTTTTGCATTAAACTACACAAAAAGAGACCTTGCCTTACAGGCTACGATTCCCACTTCTTCTACCACCCCATTCTTTTAAAAATTTAAAAATAGTTCAGTTTCTTTTAAAAACAACAGATCAATGGAAATAACATACTTATCAGATTTCCTTTCGCATCTCTCAGAGGAGCACCACCTCCACCTTTTCCCCAGGGGTTGTAACGTCTCATTTCAGCTT
This sequence comes from Halichoerus grypus, assembly GCF_964656455.1. NCBI lineage: Eukaryota > Metazoa > Chordata > Mammalia > Carnivora > Phocidae > Halichoerus > Halichoerus grypus. Next base: position 63,934,763 of record NC_135716.1, read on the forward strand.
CTAACTTAGCTTCATATTCTTCTTTTTCTTCACGTTCTCTCTTTCTTCTTTCTTCTCTTTCCCGAATCTTGATAATGTTAAGAAACATTAGTGCTGACAAGTATTCTGATACAAAAAGTTTAGTCAATATCAGTTTTTATTTTTCTTATTAGAAAAAAAAACTGGAGTTTGGTTTTGTTTGGGTTTTTTTGTTTTGTTTGGTTTGGTTTTTTATTTTTACAATATGCTTCACCATAAAATTTGAAATCACAAATCTATGGAATACCCAATTTAAAAACACTTCCTTGGCGAGAATAAACAGCTGTTGGTCCCTCACATCACTGCTACTAGAGTGCTTTCTAGCCACTAATGCCAGTTGGGACTGAACCAATTCTTCCTTCCCACCAACTTCTACCTGAGCCACTCCTTCCCTAACCTCACCAGCTGCATGAGGACCAATAGGATCTCCCTACTTTCCTTTTCCACCTATCCTTTTATGGGACCTGGCCAGCCACAAACTACTCCCCACATCTCACCAGACCTACTCTACCCTGTGCAAACTCCATTCCCAGAATTCAAGAGGTTGAAGGTTCAAAGCTATTTGGAGAATTCTGGGCTCCTTTAAGTACAACTTTATGAAAGCATATAAAACAGTCTTCTCATCAACAAGTATAAGCACAGGTTAGGTCTCTAGAAACATATGGATAGGCAATGAGCAAGTATCTACATTTTGGAAAATTACTTTTAAAATCATAACCCCCCCCCCCCACACACACACACAAATCATAACCACATGCATGGAAAATTTAAGCAACCACTCCATCAAGGCCAAGAAGTCATCACATACATGAAATAAAATTCTAGAGTTAGGAAATGTAGTTTTGTCAGCAGTGTTTTTAATATGCTCATTTGAAAACAGATATATAAATTCAATCTTTTATTTGTAGAAACCTACCATCCGAAAAATAAAGTTGTAATTCTACAATTTAAAATTTTATAGAGTTTTACAGAAAAGTACTTCAGATGGACATATACCTACCAAGAGTCCCAGAATTCTCTCAGAGATATGGATACTCCCCAGAAAACCCCATACATTTGATACAATTACTTTGAAGTAAACTCTCTTCAAATATTACAAACTACAATAGAACCCATTATCCTCCTCCCTAAAAGTGTTCTACTTCTTTTTTCTCTTAGTTCATATTCATAGCCTCATTATTCACATAGACTACAACATTCAGAATCATCTTCAAGCCCTTTGTTCTTTCTCATTCCCTATATATAAGTTCTATCAATAAATCCCAGAGTTGTCTTCTGGATATCCTCCCATTACCTCCAGTCTGGACTGCCTCAATAGTCTACTGAAAGGTTTCTCTGCCATATCTCTTTCCCAATCATATACATCACAACTAGCTACCCTCCTAAAACTTAAAGGTATTCACATCAACTATTCCTTTCACTCTCTGGCTTAAACTTTCCTCCCTTAGGCTCTCCCGAACAGGATGAAACTGAAAATTCCTTATTAGTTAATCCTTCACAATCGAGCACAATCTAACACTTCAGCCCCTTCTCCCACATCAATTTCCATTCCCTGAATATATGCCAGGAATTTAAAATCTATTCATTGTATAACATGTAGTTCAAGTATCAACAATACATGAAGCCCTCCTAACTGCCAGGCAATTATTCTTATCCTATTCTTCCGAGAGCATTATAATCTATCTGCATCAAAATTTATCATACTGAAATATAAATGACTGGTATTGTTTTCTCCTCTGCCAAACTGAGTTCTAAGGGACCATTGTGCTAACACATAAGATGTTCAACACTGAATGAATGAATGAATGAATGAATACCTGTTGCTGCAAAGCTTCTTGGTAAGACTGAAGTGCCTGTTTTGAAGGCTTTGGTTTATCTTCAAAAAACAATCCTGAATTTATTGCTCGATCACTTGTAATTTTCAGTTCATTCTGTCCAACCATATTCCTATATCAAGTACACAATAATTTTAATTCATCTGTGACAAAGCAAGAATACAACACTCCTTTGAAATAGCACAGCGTTTAAGTAGATTTAAAAACACAGAAAAATGTTTCTCTGTAGGTCAAAGAGAAATCCTTAAGTAAATGTCCCCTTACTAAGCTCTCTCTACTGTCTCTGTTTCACAATTAATGGAACTTTCAAATTTATTAGATCTATTTCTTGACCTACGTGGCAGATACATGGGGGCAAAAACTTGGTGATAATACATCAAGCAGTATATATATGACTTATGCACTTTTCTGAATGTAGAGAAATAACAATATGGTAGAAGTTTCCCAATATTATAACTAATAATTTACTTAATAAATGTACTCTAATATAAAGTAATAACTTCTTAGCCATTTCAAAAATAAAATAAAATTACTGACTGTCCCAAATAAAACTCAAATTTTTGAAAAACTTGCAAGGAATCAAAAAAGGAAAAATTTAAAACATATTATGGTTATATAAATCTCAAGCAAAAAAGTGCTATTTGTCTTAAATACAGGAATGCAGCCACTTTGAAGAAAGCAATACACTTAAAAATCTGAATTACAGAAGATACTCAAATATTAGTTTTATAATAAAACTGTAATTATTAAAGAGACTACAAGAGGCTTCTCATTCCAAAAACATCATCACTTCAAATAATGAGTTCCTTTTGTGTATCTAACTTATACAATTTATTTACAATCTTTTTTTTTTTTTAAAGATTTTATTTATTTGACAGAGAGAGACACAGCGAGAGAGGGAACACAAGCAGGGGGAGTGGGAGAGGGAGAAGCAGGATTCCCGCTGAGCAGGGAGCCTGATGCGGGGCTCAATCCCAGGGGATCATGGGATCATGACCTGAGCTGAAGGCAGATGCTTAACGACTGAGCCACCCATGCACCCCTACAATCTTTTATTAGGATAAACAGATACGTTTATGTATACTGTCACACTGGATCATGAGAGGATAAAAGATGAGGATGGGGTGCCTGGGTGGCTCGGTTGGTTAAGTGTTCAACTCTTGATTTTGACTCAGGTCACAATCTCAGGGTCATGAGACCGAGCCCCAAGCTAGTTGTGGAGCCTGCTGAAGATTCTCTCTCCCCCTCCCTCTCCACTTCCCCCCATCAAAAAAAAATTTTAAAAAGAAAAGGAAAGATGAGGAGAGCCAGAGCAAATGGTTCCTAAAAGATGTTAGACTTTTTAAGAGCACGGGGCTCTGCATGTACATATGAATAAAGAAGGTTGAAAGGGCTTATTTGAGTAAGACCAATCTCTCAAAACAAACTGGCTATAAATTCCACTATCTAAAAGAACTTATCAAACTCAACACCCCCAAAAAACAAAAAATCCAGTCAAGAAATGGGCAGAATATATGAACAGACACTTCTCCAAAGAAGACATACAAATAGCCAAGAGACACATGAAAAAATGCTCCACATCACTCAGCAGCAGGGAAATAGAAATCAAAACCACAATGAGATACCACCTCACACCAGTCAGAATGACTAAAATTAACAAGTCAGGAAACATCAGATGTTGGTGAAAACGTAGAGAAAGGGGAACCCATTTACACTGTTGGTGGGAATGCAAACTGATGCAGCCACTTCAGAAAACAGTATGGAGGTTCCTCAAGAAGTTAAAAATAGAACTACCCTATGAGCCAGCAACTGCACTACTAGGTATTTATCCAAAGGACACAAACATAGTGATCCGATGGGGCACCTGCACCCCAGTGTTTATAGCAGCAATGTCCATAAAAGCCAAACTATGGAAAGAGCCCAGATGTCCATCGACAGAAGAATGGATAAAGAAGATGTGGTGTGGGTGTGTGTGTGTGTGTGTGTGTACACATACACACAATGGAATATTACTCGGCCATCAAAAAGAATGAAATCTTGCCATTTGCAACAATGTGGATGAACTAGAGGGTATTATGCTAACCGAAATAAGTCAGTCAGAGAAAGGCAAATACCGTATGATCTCACTCATATGTGGAATTTAAGAAACAAAACAGATGAACATAGGGGAAGGGAAGGAAAAATAAAATAAGAGGAAAACAGAAAACAGAGAGGGAGGCAAACCATAAGAGACCATTAACCATAGGAAACAAACTGAGGGCTGCTGGAGGGGAGGTAGGTGGGGAGATGGGATAAATAGGTGACAGGCATTGAGGAGGCCACTTGATGTAATGAGCACTGGGGTGTTATAGGCAACTGATGAATCACTAAATTCTACCCCTGAAACTAGTAATACACTACATGGTAACTAAATTGAATCTAAATAAAAAAAATTTTTTTAAAAAGAATTCATTCTTTTTTATGGCTGAATAGTATTTCATTTATATGGATATAATGCATTTTGTTTATCCATTTATGGACATTTAAACTATTTATACTTAGAAGTATTATGAATAATACTGTTATGAACATTCACATACAAGTCTTTGTGTGTACATATATCTACATTTCTCTTAAGTATATACCTAGGAGGACAACTCAAGTGATGTCTGATAAGCATGTTTAACTTTTTAAGAAATTGCCACTTCCTGCAACTGCTTTTTATATATTGATTTTGTATTCAGCAAAACTATTAATATTTTATCAGCATTCAAAAAATAAACAAAAGAAAAAAATAGATAAATTTATACTTTTTTCTTTTTTCAATGAGTCATTATAGATTTTACTGATGATATTGATGGCTTAAGACTAGCAGAATCTCTAAAACCCTGCCCTGCTTATGAGACCTGGGATGGAAATTGTGCCAAAGACAGTTTTAAGTGTTGAGTAAAGTTGGAGCAGTGATTCCTCAGCAAATGAAGGCTCCTCTTCCTCTCTTCCTTCCTTTTTTTCCATCTTTCTCTGGTGATCCAGAGCTCTTACTACTTCGAAATCATCCAGACAATGAAGTGCACCATACAGACGATGTAGTCAAATTTATTGTCATGCAAGAAATGAATGTGAAAAGGGGTTATTAAGGACAATGCCAATATCAAAACTGGAGAAGTGGATGACACTGTCAAAATCGCAGGAGATAATCTGGTCTTCAGTGTAGCCACAGACACCCATCAATGTATCTCCTAATCTTTGGGAAGGGAATCTGCGACATTTCCTTTGCGAATTTGATTAAAAACTATCTACTTTCACTGCAGACACTTATATATACAAAAATTATGCATACAATATTTCAATGGATTTATATAGCCTCTCTAAAACCTACACACCTCATGTTAAGAAATCATAAACACCCTTTTCAGCTCTAAAGCTCTTTAATTTGGTCCTGAAGAGACCTTGCTCACCAAAAAGATAGTACTTTGTATAGGTGGCAAACAGTGGTTTACAAAATAATTATAACCTCTTCTGTTATCACAAATCATTGCAGTGTAATTTTGATAAGTTTCCTAAAGTGTGGCAAAGAGTTAAGGCTTTGAAGCCAGACAAAACTACTTTAGATTTCTACCATAACTGCTTATTGACTGAGGACTTAGGGAAGTCACTTTATATAGATGAGTTCCAATTTCTTCCAGTTGCAAATATTGATAGATATAATGTATAATGTATACAATGACATGACAGCAGCATATACTACTCAGTAAATTGAAATTGCTACTATTATGACTATTACTGTTTTAGTAAATGTATAGCCAATTTGGACAATTAAAATTCTAAGGACAAGTCATCAATCAGTGAATACAGTTTTGGGGATTGAATGGCAGACTTACAAGCCTCTTTCCTATAACATTTTTACCTATGAATTAAGCTGTGTTAAAGAAATAAAACATTGGAAAGAAGATAGATCATGTGCACACCAAAACAGTTAACAGAATCACAGGTTCCTCCCACCTCTAGTTAGGTTAAAATGCTTGGAAATAAATAAATACATTAGGAAATAGTTTGTAAGAAATTAATGAGGTAATTCCACTATTTAACTGTTACTATTTTATTCAAATTTTATACTTTTTAATGTGGCATTCAGAAAAACATAATAGAAAAAAGGACAACTTAAAAAACAACTACACTGGAAAAAAAAAAAAAACTACACTGGGCACAGGACCCACAACTAACAGTAAATGGGCATAAGGGGTCTTACGGAGATCAGTGTTCTAAAACTGGGAAACACTTCCACAATGGCAAAGTAGGGACCTCCGAAAATCTGCTACTCCATTCAAGTATTGTTAAATACATTAAGTATTTAAGTTAAAAATTGCCAAAATCAACTTTATAATTCTGAAAATTAATGAAAGGCTTGCAACAATCCAAGAAGAGTTTTAAAAAATTAAAAGATAGGAACTTTCACTAAGAACAATAATCTTTATGGCATGTGAACCTGCCCTTCCCATTCACTCTACTGAAACCTTAAAATCCAACAGCCTACCACAAATGGCAGCTGTAAAAACCAGCAGCCCACTGCCACTGGAAATGTAGAATAGGTTTGGAGCTCCCCAAACAGCCAATCTCTAGAAAAGTGTCACTGTTGACCTATCTGGCAGCTCCCTGGAAAAGCTCCATTCTTAAAGCCTGCCTTTATTTAACACATACTTAGAGCTTAATCGGTATAAATATTCTTATCATGAAATGTTTGTAGAAAATAATCAGCAGCAATTGTCCAGCATTACAGTTATCTGTGGCAGCAAAACCACTGAGGCAAGCAAAAGCCTGACCCCTGAGAAAAATCAGGGAAAAACATAACCATACAGGCTTGAAAAACTAACATATTCCTGTGAATCTAGAAAGCCACATGCATATGCGGAGTTACACAGATATTCAAAAAAGCTGTGAGAACAACCTGATCTCTCACTTCTGGCTGGTACTGAGGATCTGTGCTAGAATGAAGTAAAGGCTAAAGCAGAGATGAAAACTGCTGGAGTACTGTACTGAACATGCCCCAACACAAACACGAAACACTCAACAAAGAGTATTAGAGATTTAAGTCTTTGAAGGAAATTTAAGCCCTTTAAGGAAATCTCTGTCCAGTCATGACCTAACTATTAAGCTAACCCAGCAGAGGCATCAGTAGCCACACATGACAAATAATATAAACTTTACAGAATTAGTTCACAATAGTTACTTTAAAAAGAGCCACAATGACAAATAGAAAAAACAATATAAGCCTTAGGGAGAGGAGAAAATTTGATTTCCACAACTGCCACATTTTATCTTTTTAAATGTTCAGTTTTCAATAACAAAAAAATTTATATGAGATTAGCAAAGGAACAGGGAAGTATGGACCATATACAGGAAAAAGAAATCAGTCAATACAAACTGTCATTGAGGAATCCCACATGTTGCACTTGCTGGACAAAGACTTTGAATGAGGTATTACAAATACCTTGGAAAAACTAAAGAAAACCATACCGAAAGAATTAAAGGAAAGGAGAAGAACAATGTTACACAAAAATTATTAAAAAATTATAGAGTTGGGAAGTACAAAAACTGAAAAGACAAATTCACTAGAGGGTCTCAACAACAGATTTTAGCAGGCAGAAGGAACAATCACTGAACTTGAAGATAAGTCACTTGAAATTATCCAGTCTAAGGAACAGAGGAAAAGTGTTGAATAAAAATGAACAGAATTTCAGAGACCCTGTGGGACACCATCAAGTACACCAATATAAACATAATAGGAATCTCAGAAAGAAAGGAGACAAAGAAAGAGACATAAAGAATGTTTGAATGATAGCTGAAAATTTCCCAAATTTGACGAAAAACATTAATCAGCACATCCAATAGCTCATCAAATTCTAAGCAGGAAAACTCAGAGATCCATACATATATATATTATAGTCAATCTACCTAAAGACAAAGAGAGAATCTTGAAAATAGCAAGAAAATAACAACTGATCAGATACAAGGGATCTTCAGTAAGATTAACAGCTCAACAGAAACCATGAAGACCAGAAGGCAATGAGATGACATTCAAAATGCTGACAGAAAAAAGAATTTTAACCAAGAATTCCATACCCAGGAAAACTATCCTTCAAAAATAAAAGCAAAATTAGAACATTAAAGCTAATTAGGCCATTCAGTAAAAACTCAGAGAAGTCATCACTAACAGACATGTCTTATAATATTGAATGGAGCACTTCAGATTGAAATGAGGAACACTTGATAGTAACTGGAGTAAACACAAAGAAATAAAAAACATCAATAACAGTAACTACACGTAAGCAAAGATAAAAGATATTACAAATATGTTTTTAGTTGCAACTCTATTCTCTAACTTAAAAGACAAATACACAAAGAAACAAAGGAACAAGAAAGGAAAAGAATTATAAAACTGTTGACAAGTTTAAATGTATAAAGATGTAATCTGTTTGACAACAATGGCATCAAGGAAAAGGGAAGGACTGGCATTACAATTGAGAAAAAACTTTCTACTATTTTAAATTAATATTGACCTAAACTCAATTCTTTTAAATTAACACAATAATTTTAATCTGTAACAAAAACACAAAAAAACCCACAAAAATCATACTAAAAGAGAGTAAAAAGGAATGCTGTATTTAACATAATGGTGCCTGGGTGGCTCAGCTGGTTAAGCATCTAACTGGTTGATCAAGTCCCGCATCAGTGTCAGGCTCCGAGCTCAGCAGGGAGTCTGTTTCTCTCTCTTCTTCTCCCTCTGCCCCTCCCCTGGTTAGCAGACACATGCACATGCTCTCTAAATCAATCAATCAATCAATCAATAGAATCTTTAAAAAAATATTTAACATAAAAGAAGGCATTAATAGAAGAACAGAGAAACAAAAAAGAGGTATTTTTTTAAAAAGCAAAATAGCTGACAAAAATTCTACCTTAATAAGAATTGCACAATATGTAAATTTAGGCACAGGCTAGCAGAAAAGGGTGGGCTGGTGGGGGGGTGGGGTAGAGGGAGACAGATCAGGATGCAAAAGTATGCTGTCTGCAGAGACACACTTAGATTCAAATAAATATACTGAGGGTAAGACATGGAAAATTATATACCATGGAAGCTAACAAAAGAAAAAAAAAAAAAAAACAAGAGTAGCAACATTTATAACAGATAAAATACACTTTAGGTCAAAAGCCATTACTAGACACAAAAAAGAATCTTTTATTCTGATAAAGGGTCAACTTATCATTAAGACATAATAATTATAAACATACATGTATGCAACTACAGATCCAACATACAAAAAGCAAAAACAGAACTGAAGAGAGAACAGACAAATCAAAAATAGTCAGACTTCAGTACTTCACTTCTAACAATAGATAGTACAACTGAACAACTGCACAGAAGATCGACAAGGAAATACAGAAAATAATATTACAAGCCAACTAGATCTAAGACACATTGATGGAATGATCCACTCAACAACAGGACAATGCACATTCTTCTCAAATGTATACAGAATTCTCCAGCACAGACCATATGTTAGTTTATAAAACAAACCTCACTAAATTTAAAAGCACTGAAATCATACAAAGTATGTTGTCCAACTGCAACAGAATTATACTAGAAATGAGTAAGAAGAGGAAAATTGAGAGATTCACAATTGTGTGGATTTAACACACTCTAAAGTAACCAATAGATCAATGAAGAAATCAAAGGAGAAACTGAAAAATACTCTGAGATGAATGAAAATAAAGAGACAACATACAAAATGCCAGGGATACAGCTAAAGTAGTACTCAGAGGAAAATTTATAGTTATAAATACATATATTAAAAGAGAAGACACCAAATCAATAACCTAACCTCCCACCTTCAAAAACTAGAAAATTTAAGAGCAAACTGAACCCAAAGTAAGCAAAATGAATGAAATAAAAAGATCAGAGCAGAAATAAATGAAATGGAAATAAGCACAAGAGAGAAAATCAGCTAAACCAATAGTTAATTCTTTAAAAAGATCAACAAAATTGACATAGGTGTAGCTAGAATGACAAAAAAAAAAAAGACTAAAATTATTGAAATCAGGAATAAAAGAAGGAATATCACTACTGACCTTATAAAACTTAGAAAGACTGTAAGGGAATACTATGAACAACACTATGCCAACAAATTAGATCATCTTGATGACATAGGTAAATTCCTAGAAAGATACAAACTACCAAAACAGACACAAGAAAAAATGTTAAATAAACTGATGACAAGTAAAGACATTGAATTAGTAATAAAAAAAAAAACTACCCACAAAAAAAAAGACAAGAGCCAACTAATTTCCTCGTAAACTCTACCACAATGAAACAACTAACAACAATCTTTCACAAACCCCAAAATAACAGAAAATGGAGGAACACTTCCAACTAATTCTATTAGGCTAGTACTATCCTGATAGCAAAATCAGACATGAAGGGGCACCTGGATGGCTCAGTCAGTGGAACGTCCAACTCTTGGGTTTCAGCTCGGGTCATGATCTCGGAGTTGTGGGATCAGGGCCCCCACTGGGCTCCACGCTCAGCTCGCATTCTGCTTGAGATTTTTTCCCCTCCTCCCTCTCCCTCCCTGCTACTCACACTCTCTCTCTCAAATAAGTAAAATGTTTAAAAAAAAAAAATCAGACGTGAAAACAAAACCAAAGACTAATATCACTCATAAATATAGAGGTAAAAATCCTCAACAAAAAATTAGCAAACTGAATAATCCAGCAACATATAATAAGGATTATACTTCATGACCAAGTGGGATTTATCACAGGAATTCAAGGTTGATTTAATATCTGAAATTAATCAATATAATACACCATATTAATAGAATCAAGAACAAAACCCTCTGAAGCATCTCAATAAATGCAGAAGCAGCAACTAGCAAAATTCAACTTCTAATTTAGAAATATGTTAAAATATATTAAAATTCTAAACATCATTTATGATAAAAACAATCAACAAAGAATAGATGGAAACTTCCTCAAGCTGATAAAGGCAATTACAAAAAGCCTACAACATCACACTTAATGGTTATAAATCCCTTCCACTTAAGATGAGAATAAGATAAAGATATCCACTGTCATAATGTTCATTCAACATTGTACTGAAGGTTCTAAGAAAGACAATTAAGAGGAAAAAGAAAAGGCATAAGATTGGAAAGGAAGAAATAAAATTATCTTCATTTACTGAAGACATAAAATCACGCATACAGAAAATGCTAAGAAATCCACTAAAAACTTAAAAATTAAGAGTTCAGCAAAGTTGCAGGATACAAGATCAATACACCAAGTTCAACTGTATTTCTACAAACTAGCATGAATAATATGGAAATGAAATTAAGAGAAGAATTCCATTCACAACACCAAAGAGTATTAAATACTTTGGAACAAATTAAACAGAAGTTAAACAGTCTAAAAGTGACAAAATATCATTGGAAGAAATTAAAAAACCCCAAATAATTTTAAAGACATTCCACATTCATGGATTGGAGAGTTATTATTGTTAAGATATAAGACTAAACCATAAAGAAACAGACTAAAGAAACACTACAACTAGTAAGGAAATTGAATCACTAATCAAAAATTTCCTCACAGAGTAAAGCCATGGCCCTGATGGCTTCAATGATAAATTCTACCAAAGGAAAATTAACAACAATCCTTCTCAAACTTTTCCAAAAACTTGAAGAGGAGGGAAGACATCCTAACACATGCTGAGAAACCAGCATTTACCCTGATACCCAAACCAGACAAAGATGCTACAAGAAAACTACAGACTAATACTGCTTGTGACCACTGATGTAAAAATCCTCAACAAAATACTAGCAAGCCAAATTCAAAAGCCTTTTAAAAGAATTAAACACCATGGTCGGGGGGGTATTTATTCCTGGAATACAAGGATGGTTAACATACAAAAATCAGTCAATATTATATACCACATTAACAGAATGAAGTGAGGAAAAAAAACCACATGATCATCTCAACTGATGCAGAAAAAGAATGATAAAATTTAACAATCTTTCTTGATAAAAACACTCAACAAACTAGAAATAAAAGGAAACTATCTCAACATAATAAACACCATATTTAAGAGACTGAAAACTTTTCCTCTAAGATCAGGAACAAGGCAAAAGTACCCACTTTCACTACTTTTATTGAACATAGTACAGGAAGTTCTAGCCAGAGTAATAAGGATAGAAAAATAAGTAAAAGGCATCCAAACTGGAATGTAAGAAGTAAATTTCTGTTCGTTGATGATATGATCTTATACATAGAAAACTCTGAAGATTCCACACACAAAAAATACCTGTTAGTAAAACAAATTCAGCAATGGCAGGATACAAAGTTAACACACAATAATCAGTTGCATGTCTATACACAAACAATGAACAATCTGAAAAGGAAATTACAAAAACAATTCCATTTATAATAGCATCAAACAGAACAAAATACTTAGAAATTAAGTTAACCACAGCAGTGAAAGACTTGTACATACACTGAAAACTATAAAACATTGCGAAAGAAATTAAAGAAGACAATAAATGGAAATGTACCCCATTTACGGATTAGAAGTCTTAATATTGTTAAGATGTCAATACTACCCAAAGTGATGTGCAGATTCAACGCAAGCCTTATCTAAATCTCAATGATTTTTTTTGCAGAAATAGAAAACGCTTATTAAAATTTTATTTTCTCAAGGGACCCCAAATAGTCAAAAAAATTTTGAAAAAGAATGCTACAGGACTCACACTTCCTGATTTTAAAACTCATCACAAAGCTACAGTAATCAAAACAGTATGGAACTGGCATATAGACAGACATAAAGATCAATAGAGGTCAGAACTAAACGCATGCACGTAAAGTAAATTAATTTTTGCAACAGTGCCATGACCATACATTAGGGAAAGGACAATATTTTCAACAAATGATGCTAAGAAAATGATATCCACATGCGAAGAATGAAGCTGGACCCTTAATAACACTTCATACCAAAGTTAACTCAAAATGGATCAAAATCCTCAATGTAATACCAAACACTGTAAAACTCTTAGAAGAAAACATAGGGCAAAAGCTTCACAGTACTGGATTTGGCAATAATCTCTTAGATGGGACAACAAAGACACAGTCAAAAAAGAAAAAAAAATAGGCAAATTAAACTTCATGAAGATTAAAAATCTGTGTGCATCTATAGTGTTGCTAGATACTATCAACAGAGCAGGAATTGTAAGGAAATGCAAATCAAAATCACAATGAGATAACAATTCATATCCATTAGGATGGCTCTTATCAAATAAAACAAAAAGAACAAGTGTTGGTGAGGAGGTAGAGAACTGAGAACCCTCATGTACAGTTGATGGGAATGAAAAAATAGTACTGCTGCTGTGGAATACGGTATGGTGGTTACCTGATAGTAATTACCACTTGATCCTGCAATTCCACTTCTGGGTATACTTAAAACCAAAAGCGGAGTCTAGAAGAGATACTTGTATACCCACGTTCACAGCTGCATATTTGCAACACCAAAACATGGAAGCAACCCAAGCACCCATTGACGGATGAATGGATAAGCAATCAAGTATTATTCAGCCTTATAAAGGAAGGAAATTCTGACTTATGCTACAACATGGGCTAACCTTGAAACATTATGGTAAGTAAAATAAGCCAGACACAAAAAGATGAGTAACATATGATTTGACTTCTATGAGGTATCTAAAGTAGTTGAAATGATAGAGACAGAAAGGGGCAGGAAGAGGGGGAATAGGGGGAATAGGGAGATGTTGTTTAATAGGTACAGAGTCAGTTTTACAAGATGAAAAGAGTGGTAAGTAAAATAAGCCAGACACAAAAAGATGAGTAACATATGATTTGACTTCTATGAGGTACCTAAAGTAGTTGAAATGATAGAGACAGAAAGGGGCAGGAGGAGGGGGAACAGGAAGATGTTGTTTAACAGGTACAGAGTCAGTTTTACAAGACGAAAAGAGTTCTACAAACAGGTGGTGGTGATGGTTGCACAACAATATGAATGTACTTAATACCACTGAACTACACACTTAAAATGATCAAAATGGGAGAAGCAGCAAGATGACGCAGGAGTAGGAGACCTAAATTTCGTCTGGTCCCAGGAGTTCAGCTAGATAGTCATCAAACCACTCTGAACACCTACGAACTCAATAGGAGATCGAAGAAAAGAACAGAAGCAAATCTCTGAACAGAAAAGCGACCACTTTCTGGAAGGTAGGACGTGCAGAGAAGTGAATCTGAGATGATATGCGGGAAGACAGAGCGCGGGGGGAGGAAGCCTCCGTCAGCCGCTCCCGGCAGGTGATAGAGCAGCGGAGCACAAAATCGGAACTTTTAGAAGTCTGCTCCGCTGAGGGACATCGCTCCAGAGGCTAAGCGGGGGGTAGAACCCTCACTGGGACAGTGCGGTCTCAGGACCCTTGGGATCACAGAAAGACCAGGGGTGCCTGAGTGTGACAGAGATCCCAGGTATCGGAGCGGGGAAGCTGGCTGCAGAGACGGAGCCGAGGAGTGGGCTCTCAGCTCAGGGTTGCCATAAACCGTGATCCACGGCACAGTCAGGCCACTGCTCTTCCAGCAGGGACCCAACAAGCAGCAGATCTGGGGAGACTCCTCTTCCTCCCCCGGGAGGAGGGGCGCGGGAGCGCACCACAGGGATCTGTGGGGTTTGGAGACTCCAAACGGGGTCCTGTGCCAGAGATAGAAACACTTGGTCACAGGCCGGGTGAGCACGGAGTGCGGCGGGAGACTGGGGAGATGGGAGTGATTGACTGCTTTTCTCTGGGGGTGCACTGAGGAGTGGGGCCCCGAGTTCTCGGCTCCTCCGGGAGGGAGACTGGGAGGCTGCCATTTTCACTCTCATCCTCCAAAGCTGTACAGAAAGCTTGCAGGGAACAAAAGCTCCTGAGAGCAAACTAGAGCAGATTACCTAGCCCAGACCCGGCAAGGGCTGGGCAGTTCCGCCTGGGGCAAAGACATTTGAGAATCACTGCAACAGGCCCCTCCCCCAGAAGATCAGCAAGAACAGCCAGCCAAGACCAAATTTACCGATCAATGAGAATGGCAGAATGCCAGCACTAGAGGAATACAGCACATAGAATTCATGGCTTTTTTCCCATGATTCTTTAGTCTTTCAAAGTTACTTTAATTTTCTTTTTTTTCATTATTTTTTTTCTTTTTCCCTTTTTCAACAAACATCTTATCAATCCCTTTTTTTAAACCTTTTTTATTTTTCATTTTTAGAGTCATATTCTAACCCTTCCCGTAGTTAACCTTATTTTTTGTATATATATAAGTTGTTCTCTCTTTAAAATTTTGGGATACAGTTTCTTCTAACAGACCAAAATATACCCTAAATCTCTAGTGTATGGCTTTGTTCTAGTCTCCTGCCTGATCACATTCTCTCCTTTTTTTGTTTAATTTCTCTTCTTTCTTTTTTCAACCAACTTCTTATCTTTTCAAATACTTTTACAGAATCTTTTATAATTTTCATCTTTACAATCATATTCCATCCCTTCATCATATTTACCCTTATTTTTGTACATACATAAGTTTTCTTTCTTTAAAATTTTGGGAGGCAGTTTCTTCTAACAGACCAAAATACGCCCAAAATCTAGTGAGTGGCACTGATCTATTCACCAGCCTCATCTTATTTGATCATATCTTTTTTTTTTTTTCTTTTCTTTCTCAAATACACAACCTAACCCTACACCTAAAGGAGGTGGAGAAAGAACAGCAAATAAAGCCAAAACCCAGCAGGAGAAGAGAAGTAATAAAGATCAGAGCAGAAATCAATGAAATAGAAACCAAAAGAACAGTAGAACAGATCAACGAAACTAGGAGCTGGTTCTTTGAAAGAATTAATAAGATTGATAAACCCCTGGCTAGACTTACCAAAAAAAAAAAGAGTAAGGACCCAAATAAATAAAATCATGAACGAAAGGGGAGAGATCACAACCAACACCAAAGAAATACAAACAATTATAAGAACATATTATGAGCAACTATATACCAGCAAATTAGATAACCTGGAAGAAATGGATGCATTCCTAGAGATGTATCAACTACGAAAACTGAACCAGGAAGAAACAGAAAACCTGAACAGACCGATAACCACTAAGGAAATTGAAGCAGTCATCAAAAATCTCCCAACAAACAGGAGCCCAAGGCCAGATGGCTTCCCAGAGGAATTCTACCAAACATTTCAAGAAGAATTAATACCTATTCTTCTGAAATTGTTCCAAGAAATAGAAATGGAAGAAAAACTTCCAAACCCTTTCTATGAGGCCAGCATTACCTTGATCCCAAAATCAGACAAAGACCCCATCAAAAAAGGAGAACTACAGACCAATATCCCTGATGAACATGGATGCAAAAATTCTCACCAAAATCCTAGCCAATAGGATCCAACAGTACATTAAAAGGACATTCACCATGACCAAGTGGGATTTATTCCTGGGCTGCAAGGTTGGTTCAACAACCGCAAATCAATCAATGTGATACAATACTTTAATTAAAAAAAAAGAACAAGAACTATATGATCCTCTCAATAGATGCAGAATACAGCATCCTTTCTTGATTAAAACTCTTCAGAGTATAGGAATAGAGGGTACATACCTCAATATCATAAAAGCCATGTATGAAAAACCCACAGCGAATATCATTCTCAATGGGGAAAAACTGAGAGCTTTTCCCCTAAGGTCAGGAACATGGCAGGGATGTCCACTATCACCACAGCTGTTCAACATAGTATTAGAAGTCCTAGCCACAGCAATCAGACAACAAAAAGAAATAAAAGGCATCCAAATTGGCAAAGAAGAAGTCAAACTCTCACTCTTTGCAGATGATATGATACTTTGTGTGGAAAACCCAAAAGACTCCACCCCAAAACTGCTAGAACTCATATAGGAATTCAGTCAAGTGGCAGGATATAAAATCAATGCACAGAAATCAGTGGCATTCCTATACAACAACAACAAGACAGAAGAAAGAGAAATTAAGGAGTCAATCCCATTTACAATTGCACCCAAAACCGTGAGATACCTAGGAATAAACCTAACCAAAGAGGCAAAGGATCTGTACTCAGAAAACTATAAAATACTCATGAAAGAAATTGGGGAAGACACGAAGAAATGGAAAAACGTTCCATGTTCATGGATTGGAAGAACAAATATTGTGAAGATGTCAATGCTACCTAGAGCAATCTACACATTTAATGCAATCCCTATCAAAATACTTTTTTCAAAGAAATGGTACAAATAATCCTAAAATTTGTATGGAACCAGAAAAGACCCTGAACAGGCAGAGGAATGTTGAAAATGAAAAGCAAAGCTGGTGGCATCACAATTCCGGACTTCAAGCTCTATCACAAAGCTGTCATCATCAAGACAGTATGGTACTGGCACAGAAACAGACACATAGATCAATGGAACAGAATAGAGAGCCCAGAAATGGACCCTCAACTCTATGGTCAACTAATCTTCGATAAAGCAGGAAAGAATGTCCAATGGAAAAAAGACAGTCTCTTCAACAGTGTTGGGAAAATTGGACAGCCACATGCAGAAGAGTGAAACTGGACCATTTTCTTACACCACACACAAAAACAGACTCAAAATGGATGAAAGACCTAAATGTGAGACAGGAATCCACCAAAATCCTAGAGGAGAAACAGGCAGCAACCTCTTCGAGAGCCACAGCAACTTTTTCCTAGAAACATCGCCAAAGGCAAGGGAAGCAAGGGCAAAAATGAACTATTGGGACTTCATCAAGATAAAAAGCTTTTGCACAGCAAAGGAAACAGTCAACAAAACCAAAAGACAACCGACAGAATGGGAGAAGATATTTGCAAATGACATATCAGATAAAGGGCTAGTATCCGAAATCTATGAAGAACTTATCAAACTCAACACCCAAAGAACAAATAATCCAATCAAGAAATGGGCAGAAGACATGAACAGACATCTCTGCAAAGAAGACATCCAGATAGCCAACAGACACACGAAAAAGTGCTCAACATCACCATCAGGAAATCCAAATCAAAACCTCAATGAGATACTACCTCACACCAGTCAGAGTGGCTAAAATTAAGAAGTCAGGAAATGAGAGATGTTGGCGAGGATGTGGAGAAAGGGAAACCCTCCTACACTGTTGGTGGGAATGCAAGCTGGTGCAGCCACGCTGGAAAACAGTATGGAGGGTCCTCAAAAAGTTGAAACTAGAGCTATCCTACGACCCAGCAACTGCACTACTGGGTATTTACCCCAAAGATACAAATGTAGGGATCCGAAGGGGTACGTGCAGCACCCCAATGTTTATAGCAGCAATGTCCACAACAGCCAAACTATGGAAAGAGCCAAGATGTCCATCAACAGATGAATGGATAAAGAAAATGTGGTATATACACACAATGGAATATTATGCAGCCATCATAAAAACGAAATCTTGCCTTTTGCAATGACGTCGATGGAACTAGAGGGTATTATGCTAAGCTAAATAAGTCAATCAATCAGAGAAAGACATGTATCATATGATTTCACTGATATGAGGAATTCTTAATCTCAGGGAAACAAACTGAGGGTTGCTGGAGTGGTGGGGGGTGGGAGGGATGTGGTGGCTGGGTGATAGACATTGGGGAGGGTATGTGCTATGGTGGGCGCTGTGAATTGTGTTAAGACTGTTGAATCACAGATCTGTGCCTCTGAAACAAATAAATACATTATATGTTAAAAGAAAAAAAAAAAAGAAGGTAGTAGGAAGGTAAAAATGAAGGGGGAGAATCGGAGCGGGAGATGAACTATGAGAGACTATGGACTCTGAGAAACAAACTGAGGGTTCTAGCGGGGAGAGGGGTGGGAGGATGGGTTATTCTGGTGATAGGTATTAAAGAGGGCATGTATTGAATGGTGTTATATGCAAACAATGAATCATGGAACACTACATCAAAAATTAATGATGTATGGTGATTAACATAATAAAACAAAATTTAAAAAATGATCAAAATGGTAAATTTTATTTTATGTGTATTTTAGGAAAATAAAGAAATTGAAATAAAAATTAAGATGATAATACTAAAGAGGTCTACAGATTCCATATAATGTCCACCGAAAATCTCAACTGACTTTTTGCATAAAGAGACAAGCTTATCCTAAAATTCATACTGAAATGCAAAGGACCTTAACAGCCAAAGCAATCCTGGAAAAGAAAAACAAACTTGGAGAACTCACACTTCCCCAATTTCAAAACTTACTAGCACTATGATAATCAATGCTCCTGGCCTAAGGGGAGAGACACAACACAGATCAATGGAATAGAATACAGAATCCCAGAAACAGACTCACATAAAGATGTCCAGTGGATTTTGACAAAGATGCAAAAGCAATTCAATAGAGGAAAAGTAATCTTGTTAACAAGTGATTCTAGACACCCACAGGCCCCCCCCGCCAAAAAAAAGGAAAAGAAAAAGAAAAAAAAAAAGACCTTCGATCTAAGCCTCACATCTTACCTAAAAATTAACTCAGAATGGATCATGGACTTAAACAAAAAACTGTAAGGCTTTTAGGGGAAGGAAAAAAACAAGATAAAATCTTTGGGATCTAGGCCTAGAAAAAGAATACTAGATTTGACACTGAAAATATGATCCATAAAAGGAAAAACTGATAAATTGGGCTTTATCAAAATTTAAACTTTTGCTCAATGCAACACCCTACTCAAAGGATGAAGACAAGCTTTAGACTGACAGAAAATATTTGCACACCATATATCTGACAAAGAACTAGTATTTAGAATATATCAAGAACCCTCAAAAACTCAATAGTTAAAAAAAAAAAAGATTTAAAATGTGTAAAAAACGGGGTGCCTGTCTGGCTCAGTCAATAGAGCATGCAACTCTTGATCTCAGGGTTGTGAATTCAAGCCCCACCTTGGGCATGGAGACTACTTAAAAAAAATAAGTAAAATAAAATGTGTAAAAACATCAAGAGACTTTTCATCAAATATATAAAGATGGCAAATAAATACATGAAAAGATGGTAAGCATCATCACTATTAGGGAAATGTAAATTAAAACCCCAAAGATGTATCATTACACACCTATCAAAATGGCATAAACAAAAGTCATGACACCAAATGCTGGTAAAGATGTAAAGAAACCAGATTCTAAATACACTGCCAATACAAATGTGAAATGGTACAGTCTCTGTGAAAAGTTTGGCAGTTTCTTATAAAACTAAAGTTGTAACTACCATATAACCCAACAATAACACTCCTGACCAATTATCCTAAAGAACTGAAGACTATGTTCACACAAAAGCTGTACACGAATATTTACAGCAACTCTATTCATACTAACTTAGATGTCCTTCAACGACGGAATGTTTAAACTGTGGTACAAACATACCATGAAATGCTACTTAGCAATAAGAACAAATAATTTATATATGCAACAACTGCATGAATCCCAAGGGAATTATGCTGATTTTAAAAAGTCAACCCCAAAAGGTTACACATATGATTCCATGTGTATATAGCATTTTTTAAATATTAAAGAAATGGAGAACAGATTAGTTGTTCCTAGTGCCTATGGAGGGAGTAGGGGCAGGAAGGAACTAGGTATCAGGGCATAATAATGGGTCCTTGTGATGATGGTAGTGTTCTGTACCTTGACTGTATCCAATGTCATATAGTTGGGCTGTGTCACTGTACCACAGTTTTGCAAGATCTTAGCATTAGGAACTGGGTATAGGGTCTACAAGATGTCTCTACATTATTTCTTATAATTCCATCATGGGAATCTATAATTATCTCTAATAAAAAGTTTAATTTTAAGTAATAATGCTATAAAGTATACTTATTGACATGGAAAAGATGTTTATGATATACTGTTAATTTTAAAAGCAGGTTTCAGAACAATATATACAATATAATATAATTTTGGTGTATGTTGTATGTATGATTTTGTGACTACAGAAGACATCCTAAATGCTCAGATGTACCTATCACTGGATGAATGGGATTTTAGGTGATTTCAATTTTTTTCATACGCTTGTTTGTATTCTTATTTCTCAATAATATACATGCATGACTTTTCTAATGTGAAAGTGAGGTTACTCTTATTAATTTTTTAAATGTACTTTCTATGAAACATTGACTTAAAAGCAATACTTTGAACATATTGGTTATGCAATAATTGACAGTTAAGTTCTATCTGTCTGAAGGGAAAAAATAATACAGGATCTATGGAAGACAAATTAATTTAGAAAGAAATTATTATTTTAATAACTTACATAATAGGCTGTGCTGGCTGGTGGGTGACAGGAGCACTAACATAAGCTGTAGGCTGTACACCCATCATTCCTGAACCATCTTAAAAGAAAACAAACACATTTATTTCAGAGTACACATTTATTAACACTTTATTCCTAAAGAAAAAGTCACATACTGAATGTTACCTAAGGGAAAAATTTCATATTTCCTTCTCAGGAGTTAGCAAAAAACATTGCAAGAAATCACAAAATAGACATTTCTTAAAGCTAAATAAAAAACAAGTAACTATGAAATACAGCTGAGTTTTAAAATAGGGCATTTTAAGCCAATAAATATGAGTATTTGAATTAAGTAAAGCTGTGGTTTCTCAACTTATTTATTTTTGCTTACAAAAAAAATTATTTTCCTGACTGAACCACTAGGAAAAAATGTTTCGCCTATAGATAACTTACAATAAGCAAGACTGGGATCCAAAGTATTCCTGGCCCCATAAAAATAGTATGCATCATCATAAGGAGTCCGATAGTTAGAAGCTAAAGGTGGTAGTAGGGGAGGAGGAGGCAGAGGTGCAATCCTGTATCAAAGGAAAATTGGAAAAATTTTCTATTTCATTGCAATATTTTAAAATCAAGACATAATTTTTTTGCACAATTTTACTGAAAATCTAATTGCTACTTTAGAAAAGGCCACCATCTTGCTTTGATCTGTCATCAAAAATTAGGATTCAAAAAGTAAAATGTGCTACCAAATTTCAGAATTTAAGTTATAACACTTATATAAGACAAAAACTTTGAATAATAATTAATTTCTAATTAGTCAGTATATGCCAGTATTGAACAAACATGGTCCCTGTCCCCCACAAATAATACAGAAATAAACAGGCAATTACAACATAGCATGTAAGTGAAACAATACAAATAGATACATGGTGCTGTAGAAATTTGGAACAGGGACATTTAAATCACATAGGGGAAAGGAGGAAAGAAGAAGTAAGGCTTTCTAGAAAAGACAATGCTTCAGCCATGTTGCTGGAGTCACAAAGAGAAGGATAGTGCAGGAAGAAAAGGCAAAGAGGTATAAATGGGATTATAAACGGTTCCATTTGACTGGGGGGAAAGAGTGTATTTTTTTAACTCTAAAATAATTTATTGTTCTTTCAAAGGAAGTTAACCATAATGTGAAAGAGAGGCCACTTATATATCAACAGTAAAGTCTGGACATAATGTTTTGTCTTTCATAAAGTTCTAACTTTCAAAAACCTCTACTTCAGCACTTCATTGCTGATTAGGAAATACCTCTCTATCTGCACCAAGGCAATATTTTCCAATAGTAAAAATGGAAAAGGCAAATTCCTTTAAATGACCAGAAAGAGAAAAGGGGGCATCCTAGAGTGTCTTCCCTTTTGAGTGTATCTTAACAGGTTATCCCTTGTTGAATACTTCAAAATAATTTCGAAGAGCTGAGAAGGCATTCAGGTTCTCTCCCATCATTGATATTTTTCACACTTACTGGTCACTTAGTGTGTCTACTAACCTTACTATCCACACTGCATAGATACATCAACAAAGCAGTTGAGAAACTGCTATGAAAGGGAACTGTCAATATCATTGTATCTTAAATTTGTATAGACATTTACATAGAATTTGATCTTCACGACAACTCTGTTTAGTGTAGGTAAGGAAAAAAGACTACTATTTCACTTGTACAAATGAGAAAACTGAAGTTTAATAAAGGTGTAGTATTCCCGAAATGCAGACAGTGGAGCCAACCATTTTCATCCCTAAACCAACGTGGAGACCATCATACCATGCTCTGTAATTTTGATCCCACCTAGTGTTTTGAGTCAGGAAATCATCAGTAGAAACAAACAAAACACCTAATAAACACAGTACACACAGTGCTACAATTTGTTAGTAGTAAATAAAAAATAAGGCCAAGTCCTACTGAAAGAAAGTACAGCACAGAAAATATCGATGTTAAATAAGAAAACCACCTAATTAAACACACTCCTATGATTAATACATTAATAATAAGCAAAAAAGAAGCTCAGATCCTACTAAGGGAAGAAAGCGCAGCCCAGAAAAATATCAATGTTAACAAGAGAATTTTCTTTATGTATAGTCTAGTACAACCTGATGCCTTTTACCTATAAAAATCAAATCCTTACCCTAATACCTAAGTTATAGGTTTTATAATCTCAACACTTTTTATTTCAGGTATGTGAGTTGCATAGCCTGTAAGTAATCACAGAGAAAGAGTTGAAGGAAACAGAAGTTAAAATAAAGTAATATATACAAAAGAACCACATGAGAAATTTTTTTCTGCTTAAACTGAAAGAAGTAATCAGTGTTTGCCAAGTGGAAATTACAAAATTGAAGAAAATGTATAGTTTTTATATGTTAAAAGTTTTTAATAATAGATATTCCAAAATGTAACCTAAAACTAAATACTAAATGTAGTTAGTTATGCATTCTAAAACTATTACAGCATCTTTAAACAATAAAAGAACGTTATAAGGATTTCCCTTGTTTTTATAAGAGAAAAGACCAACAACACAAACAAATTTCAAGAGAAATTCTTTCATAGAAGCTGTTAATCATACAAAAATCTCTGAAGGACAACTTTATTTGCTTCAGCAAATCCTTCTAAACATGAAATATAATGATACCTTACCTAATTCCCAAACACAAAACATTTTAAACAAGCACCTGGGAGGCACCATTTCACCAAGGGTGCAGCTGGGTCCACTGTGCAAATCTTCATTTTGAGATGGGATGGAGTGAACTGATGGGATGGGTGGGGCAGATGGGGCAGATAAAGGAGGGAGAGGTGTCTGGAAAGCTACTCTGGGTCTTTCAGGTGGTATCGTCTCTTCAAAATGTCTTGGTGCCACACTAAACTGCTTTAGTCTATCAGGCTAAAATAAAGAAAAAAAAATGTTTGTTACATGTAATCATAAATTTAAAGGTAGAAATTTAAAGGTGGAAGGGACCTCAAAAGACTCTCTACCCCAGACTACAAACAAGCACTTAAGTTAGTCACAGAATAAAAGAATTTTATAGCTATAAAAGACTTTGAGGATCTAATCCTTATTTTACAAATGGGGTAAATGAGGCTCCCTGAAAGTACATAAATGACCTAAGGTCTCACCATTAATAAATAATCAAACAAAAACTAGAGCCAGATATTAATTCCAAATACAAAACTCTATTATACTATAACACTGTGCTAGTTCTCTATCCAACTGCCATTTCTGACATCAAGTATTCTCTAGAATGGTCAGCAAATGTTTCCTGTAAAGAGCCAGATAGTAAATATATCAGGCTTTGCAGAGCATGCAGTTCCTTCAGCACTACTCAACTCAACCACAGCACTAAAGTAGCCCAAAACAATATGTAAATAATGAGTGAGGATATGCTGCAATAGAACTTTATTTACAAAAATAGGCCATAGGCTATAGTTCCTAACCCCTGTTTTAGAACATCATTTATGTATTCTTTTCTAAAATTTGACATCAAAAGTAAACCCAAAAGTAATGGTCTATTATAGTTAATGTTTTTATTTATTTATTCTCATAAACCAACTTGACACTCTAAAGGTTGTTTCATTCAAATATAAATAAGAATGTCCATCAAATACTAATGTAATTATAAATTAAATGTTTAACATACTACCATATTACATTAAAAAGTTCAAGATTTATTTAAAAGAAAGTTTTTGACTGTGAAAACTATTTCAAAGGTATTCACTGATAGAGGAAAATACATTTAGCTTTGGAATTATCCTTTCTTCCCCACCATGTTTAATTCCTTAGGAATGATTTCTCAGATTAATCTAATAGTTTTATTCTATGAGCAGTCAAAAAGCAAATTAGGAGTGATATTAGTACAGTATTAAACTTCTTTAAATGGACAACCCAAGGATATATACTCAGCATTGGTAAAAGTGTATTAAAAGTTGCCTATAGTTGAATAATTTTAAGTTGCTCTATTCTTTTCAAGAATGAACTTTTTAATGAAATTAAAGCTTCTTTTTTTTTTTTTTTTTTTTTTAAGATTTTATTTATTTATTTGACAGAGAGAGAGACAGCGAGAGCAGGAACACAGCAGGGGGAGTGGGAGAGGGAGAAGCAGGCTTCCCGTCGAGCAGGGAGCCCGATGTGGGACTCGATCCCAGGACCCTGGGATCATGACCTGAGCCGAAGGCAGACGCTTAACGACTGAGCCACCCAGGCGCCCTGAAATTAAAGCTTCTTAGTCATCAAAGACAAAAACTTCCCTTAGCAAATAAATTCAACATATCCCACTACAGAAAAAGCATATTTTGACAAGAACAATAAATTATTACCTCCTCCTTACTAACTGCAATGATGTGAGTAATTCATTCCACTTAATGAGAATTGCAAAATTAAAAACAAGATTATGTCTCTAGTTTTATAGTAAATAAAAATTACTAAAATGCTTAAACATTAGACTCAAAGATTTCAGCTTCTTTAGAAATCATTCTAATATAAGAAGAGTGGTAAGATAAACTCAAGAAAAATACTAACATCTATTGTAAATTAAACTGAGATAACTTTCTCTTGGATAGTGCATGTGAACAAAGTAGAAAGAACTAATTTAAAACAAACTAAAAAAAATGATGCACATATGAAAAAGGAAAAATTATCTTAGAGGAATAAACAAGAGTTAGAACTTATGTTTTATGAGAACTGAACTTATTAATACTCAAATTGGTCTACCATTATATTTCCCCCAATACCTTCTATCACCACCTGCCACCACCATTGAAGCTTATTTAAATGAAAGAGTAAACATTAAAAGATGCCAGAAACACTTACCGATTTCTCAGGGTCTCGGACTCCAGAAGCTGCAACACTGAGTTCCATATCTTTTTCTCTGAACAAAATTAAAATTCTGTGTATTAAACAGTTATAGTAAACACTATCAAAATCATAATCATTACTAAAACAAACTTAAACACAGAGTCCATGTAATAACATCTTCAAGTACAAGTAATTCCTTTAACTGACAAAAAAGCCTTAAATAATTCTAAAAACTAAATTTTTGATTTGGTGCAAAGTAAACTAGATTTCACATGTAAATTGACTTACAGTAAGTCTTAAAACCAGTACCTGGAGGACTTCAAAGCCTCAGTAATTCGCACAGAATAAATTACAGAAGTAAAGCAAAATCTTTACCTTGTGAAACAAAAATGTTTAGGGTACATGTATGTTTTGTTGGAAAAGGAAGGGTAAAAAAATTAAAAATTAATACCATATTTTTTAAGTTTATTTAAACAGAGTGTTGTTGTTTTTTTTAAATTTTATTATGTTATGTTAGTCACCATACAATACATCATTGGTTTTTGATGTGGTGATCCACGATCCACTGTTTTCGTATAACACCCAGTGCTCCATGCAGTACGTGCCCTCCTTAATACCCATCACCCGGCTAACCAATCCCCCCTCCCCCCTCCCCTCTAAAACCCTGTTTGTTTCTCAGAGTCCATAGTCTCTCATGGTTCATCTCTCCCTCCAACTCCCCCCACCCATTTTTCCCTTCCTTCTCCTAATGTCCTCCATGTTATTCCTTATGTTCCACAAATAAGTGAAACCATATGATAATTGACTTTCTCTGCTTGACTTATTGCACTTAGCATAATCTCCTCCAGTCCCATCCATGTTGATGTAAAAGTTGGGTATTCATCTTTTCTGATGGCTGAGTAATATTCCATTGTATATATGGACCACATCTTCTTTATCCATTCATCTGTTGAAGGGCATCTCGGCTCTTTCCAGTTTGGCTATTGCAGACATTGCTGCTATGAACATCGGGGTGCATGTGGCCCTTCTTTTCACTACATCTGTGTCTTTGGGGTAAATACCCAGGAGTGCAACTGCTGGGTCATAAGGTAGCTCTATTTTTAAATTTTTGAGGAACCTCCACACTGTTTTCCAAAGTGGCTGTACCAACTTGCATTCCCACCAACAGTGTAAGAGGGTTCCCCTTTCTCCACAACCTCTCCAACATCTGTTGTTTCTTTCCCTGTCCATTTTGGCCATTCTAACTGGTGTAAGGTGGTATCTCAGTGTGGTTTTGATTTGGATTTCCCTGATGGCTAATGATGATGAACATTTTTTCATGTGTCTGTTAGCCATTTGTATGTCTTCTTCAGAGAAGTGTCTTTTCATATCTTCTGCCCACTTTTTGACTTGAGTATTTGTTTTTTGGGTGTTGAGTTTGAGAAGTTCTTTATAGATCTTGGATACCAGCCCTTTATCTGTAGTGTCATTTGCAAATATCTTCTCCCATTCTGTGGGTTGCCTCTTTGTTTTGTTGACTGTTTCCTTTGCTGTGCAGAAGCTTTTTATCTTGATGAAGTCCCAAAAGTTCATTTTTGCTTTTGTTTCACTAGCTTTTGGAGATGTATCTTGAAAGAAGTTGCTGTGGCCGATGTCAAAGAGGTTACTGCCTATGTTCTCCTCTAGGATTTTGATGGATTCCTATCTCACATTGAGGTCTTTCATCCACTTTGAGTTTATCTTTGTGAATGGTGTTAGAGAATGGTCGAGTTTCATTCTTCTGCATGTGGCTGTCCAATTTTCCCAGCACCATTTATTGAAGAGACTCTTTTTTCCATTGCATGTTTTTTCCTGCTTTGTCAAAGATTATTTGACCATAGAGTTGAGGGTCCATATCTGGGTTCGCTATTCTGTTCCATTGGTCTATATGTCTGTTTTTGTGCCAGTACCATGCTGTCTTGGTGATCACTGCTTTGTAATATAGCTTGAAATCGGGCAACGTGATGCCCCCAGCTTTGTTTTTCTTTTTCAACATTTCCTTGGCGATTCGGGGTCTTTTCTGATTCCATACAAATTTTAGGATTTATTTAAACAGAGTTTTTAAGAAAATGATGTTACCAAAAAAATAAAAATGATGTTAAAAATGACTAATATAAGACAATAGATACTGGCTTTCTCTAACATAGAGGAAAAAAGGCAAAACTAAAAGTTAATAGTAGGCCTCAAATTCTCTAGAAACAAGATATCTATTCCTAATTGTAAACTATAATTACTATTTCACAAGTATTTCTACAAGAAAGATTATAAACACTGAGAGTCGTACATAATATAAATATCTGTGATTTATCATGATTATTTTTTATATTGTATTTATGGGTGTGCTTATCATTTCACGTTGTTGTAAGACAAAATACTTCTATTTCATATTCGGTACTACTTATGAGGTAATACAGTGGGGATGTAGATAACATTAAATGCTACTCTAAATCAAAAACTGAAGAAATTATTGAAGGTATATAAAAGGCCTGTTAGAGAACATACACAGAGTCTCATCTATTACCTACATGACACAATAAATGAACACTCATATAGTATTTGTTTTATTACCCTAGCTGATATACAATATAGAGGCTGAAATAAAAGTGACTTACAAACACATAATCATCTTAGGAAAAATATCCCCTTATTTTACTATGTAATTGTTATCACCATGTCATTTTACACAAAAGCATTTCTTTAAAGATTTTGTTTATTTATTTTAGAGAGAGGGAGAAAGAGCACATGCGAGCAGGGGGGCAGGGGTGGGAGGAGAGAGAACCTCAAAAGGCCTCCGCGGGGCTAACACATGACCCAAGATCACAACCAGAACTGAAATCAAGAGTCGGATGCCCAAATGACTGAGCCACCCAGGCACCCTACACAAATGCATTTTAAGTTCAAAACATCTTTTTTAAATGCAAACCTTTCATTACCGTCTCTTGTTCTTCTGTTGTTCAGCCATTTGTTCCAACAGTTCTAGTCTATATTTCTCTTTCCTTTTCTGAATAAGTTCTCGATCTTCACTTCCTAGAAAGTGGTAAGGAAAAAAATGGTTTTAACTCTTAAGCAACATCTGCAACTGGAAACTCGAATTTTTAAAAACCTCCATTTTTAGTTATATCAAAGAGTAATTAACTGCATATGCAGAAAATATAAAAGGTAAAATTGTATATTACCTCTTCAATTAATTTCATAATTTATGAATATCTTCTATTTGTCAATCACAAGACACATTACGCTTTCCCAAATCTCTAAACTTAGTCAAAAACCTTAAATAATACTCTAGGGGTGCTTGTGTGGCTCAGTCAGTTAAGCGTCTGACTCTTGATTTCAGCTCAGGTCATGACCTCAGGGTCGTGGGATCCAGCCCTGCATGGGGCACCGCACTGAGCGTGGAGCCTGCTTGGGATTCCCTCTGCCCCTCCCCACCTCCTGCATGCACACTTGCTCTGTCTCTAAAAAAATTTAAAAATTAAAAATTTTTTTAAAAAGAGAATACTCTAATAATCCCCATCCCCATTTTTCTAATAATTGGGATAATATCACCACTAATAACCTCTACAAGCCCCTTAAATTTAACAACTGTGTCCAAAACGAACATTTCAAAAGCAATTGCTCTACTTTGTTTTCTGTTAACTCAAGCCTCAAAACCTCATATAACTTTAAATGCTCATTATCTCTTATTCACTTCATATGCAGATCCTCTTTCTAGTCTCACCACCTTTAACCTTGAATAGGACCTGTCTACATTTCACCTATATTGCAGCAATAACCTCCTAATCAGTCTCCCCATTCCCCCTCTCTGCTCCAATACACCCAGCATACTTAATGTACGATTAACTGTCTTAAAACACAACACTAATTATCCTTGCACCCTGCCCAAAGAACTTCAGTGGTTACCTCAGTTCTATAGAAAAAAATATAAACCTCTCACCTGGGTATCATCCGAAAACCGAGTTGTGCAAACATTTCAGATCCACATTAGATCATTATTACTGCCCTTTTTTTTTTTTTAACTTACAGGTGATTTAGTGATTACTGTGATTTTTTTTTTAGACTACAGTTGACAATGTTACATTAGTTCCAGGTGTACAACACTGATTCAACAAGTCTTCACATTATGCTATGCTCACCAGGAGTGTAGCTATCATCTGTAACCACATAATGTTTTTATAGCTTCATTGACTACATTCCTTATACTGTGCCTTTTATTCCCATGACTTATTCATTCCATACCTGAAAGTCTGTATCTCCCACTGCCCTTCATCCCTTTTGCCTATCCTCCCACCCTGTTCCCCTCTGGCAACCATCATATTGTTCTTTATATTTATAGGTCTGATTCCACATTTTTGTTTATTTTTTTTTTTAGATTCCACATACTAGTGAAATCATATGGTAGTCATCTTTCTCTGACTTATTTCACTTAAGCTTGATACCATCTAGGTCCACCCATGTTGTTGCAAATGGCACACTCATCCTTTTCATGGCTGTGTAATATTCCATTATCTGTATATACCACTTCTTCATTATCCATTTGTCAACTGATGGACACTTAAGTTTCTTCCATATCTTGGCTATTGTAAATAATACTGCAGTAAACATAGGGGTACATATATCTTTCTAAATTAGTGTTTTCATTAAAAAAAAAAAAAAAAAAAAATTAGTGTTTTCATTTTCTAGGGGTAAATACCCACTAGTGGAATTATTGGATCATATGGTCATTTCTATTTTTAATTTCTTGAGGAATCTCCATACTGTTTTCCACAGTGGCTATACCAATTTGTATTCCCACCAACAGTATTTGAGAGTTCTTTTTTCTCTATATCCTCACTGATATGTTATTTCTTTTCTTTTTTCATTTTAGACATCTGACGAGTATAAGATCTCATTGTAGTTTTGATTTGTATTTCTCTGATTAGTGGTATCGAGCATCTTTTCATGTGTCTGTTGGTCATCTGTATGTCTTCTTCGGAAAAAATATCTATTCAGGTCCTCTGCCCATTTTTAATCTTTTTTTTTTTGGGGGTGTTGAGTTGTATAGGTACTTTATATATTGTGGATATTAACCACTTATTGGACATATCATTTGCAAATATCTTCTATTCAGTAGGTTGCCTTTTCATTTTGTGGATGGTTTCCATTGCTGTGCAAAAGTTTTTATTTTGGTGTAGTTCCAACAGTTTATTTTTGCTTTTGTTTCCCTTGCCTTAGGACACATTTCTAGAAAGATGTTGCTACATTTAATGTCGGAGAAAAAAGTACTGCTTGTGTTCTCTTCTAGGATTTTTATGGTTTCAGGTCTCACACTCAAGTCTTTAATCCATTTTGAGTTTATTTTTGTGTATGGTGTAAGAAAGTGGTCCAGTTCCATTCTTTTACATGTAGCTGTGCAGTTTTCCTAGCACCATTTATTAAAGAGATTGTCTTAAAAAAATAAAAATAAAAAATAAACTGTCTTTTCCCATTGTATGTTCTTGCCTTCTTTGTCATAGATTAATTGACTATATAAGTGTGGGTTTATTTCTGGGCTCTTTATTCTGTTCCATTGATTTCTGTGTCCATTTTTATGCCAGTACCACACTATTTTGATTACTACAGCTTTGTGGGCCTATCTTGAAATTTGGAATTGTGATACCTCCAGTGTTTTCTTTCTCAAAATTTCTTTGGCTATTCTGGGTCTTTTGTAGTTCACTACAATTTTTAGTATTATTTTTTCTGGTTTTGTAAAAAATTCTATTGATATTTTGCTGGAATTGCACTGAATCTGTAGATTGCTGTGGGTAGTATGGACATTTTAATAATACTAATTCTTCTACTGGTGCCTGGGTGGTTCAGTCAGCTGAGCATCCAACTCTTGGTTTCAGCTCAGGACATGATCTCAGGGTTGTGGGATCAAGTCCCACATGGGGCTTCACACTCAGTGCAGAGTCTGCTTGAAATTCTTTTCCTCTTCCTCTCCTCCCCCTCGGCCCCTCTTCGTGCCTGCACACTTGTGCGTGCTCTCTCTCTCTCTCCCCCCACCCATCCCGTGTCTAAAATAAATAAATAAAATCTTTTAAGAAAAATACTAATTCTTTAATTCATGAGCATGGAGTATCTTTCCATTTGTTTGTGTCCCCCTCAATTTCTTTCATCAATGTTATCATTGTATATCTTAATGACACAAAATAACCTCCTAATCTAGACATGCATCATCTGAACACCACACAATCACTGGATATCAAAAATGCAACTGAACCAGCAATTTCTCTACTACCTTAATCATTAGTCTCCCTACCATCAGGGAACATAGAGCATCTAAGTGTGCCCATTAAGCATAGATGTCAGCAACAGTGAAGCTCTCATAGGAGTAACATGAATTACATTAAGCTTAATAATGTTTTATGTCAAAGTAGACTGATCCATTCTGCTTCTGATCATGACAGAGTAATAAACACAGAATTTAACCTCCCACCATAAAAAGAAAATAATAAAAGTAGGCAAAATATGAAATAAGTGTTTTTCAGACACTGGACAACAGGTAGCACAGGACTATAATAACTGAGAGTAGGAAAATTAATGAGGTGAGCCCTTTTAAGCACTGCCACTTCTGCCTGAATGCAATTTCCAGACCATGGGTACAGGGAAGGAGAACCAAACAAAGCCAGGAAACTAAGCAAATCAGATAAAGATCAAAATTCAGGAAGGTTAAAATGTCTGGAAGTTTAGGACAAAGATTCAAAAAGAAGCATAAAAAGAGCTTCAGGAAAAAAAAAAAGAGAGAGAGCTTCAGGGGCACCTAGGTGGCTCAGTCGGTTAAGCGTCTGACTCTTGATCTCAGGGTCATGAGTTCAAGCCCCACGTTTGGCTCCACTCTGGGCATGGAGCCTACTTAAAAAAAAAAAAAAATCTGTGGCAGGGACCCTTCAGACTTTACTGTGCACTGTCTATAAATGGGCAGGATAAAATTCCATTAGGCTGGACAAAAAGCTATGGAGAACACAAACTGAAAAATTCTCGGACATCCTCAAAATAGAGAGAAATTCCAGCTTCAGCCAGCTGTAGGAGTTCTCAGTGGTCTCCTAGGGTATTCAAGGAAGACACCCCCAGAAAGGTCATCTGATACTAATAGGGACTGTCCCTATGAAGAAGGCTACTCTAAGATGTCCCTAGCAAAGCTTAAAATAAGAAAAGATTAGTTCTTAAGTATCAGAAAAATGTGACTGTGGTAGGCAAAATTCTAAGACAGACCCCATGTTCCCTGCCTTCTGGTGCTGATTCCCGGTATACACCTCTCCCCTTGGGTAAAGGCAGGACCTATGACTTGCTTCCAGCCAACAGAATATGGCAAAGGTGAAAGGAATTTGCTGATGTGGTTAGGGTACCAATTCCAGATCAAAATTCAAGTCTGAATTAATCAAAA
Organism: Halichoerus grypus; assembly: GCF_964656455.1. NCBI lineage: Eukaryota > Metazoa > Chordata > Mammalia > Carnivora > Phocidae > Halichoerus > Halichoerus grypus. Next base: position 63,968,166 of record NC_135716.1, read on the forward strand.
GGGAGATTATCTTGGGTGGGCCTCATATAATCAGGCAAAAGCCCTCCCTGAGTTTAAAGATTCTCCCTACTGGCATAAGTTAGCAGCCATGGTAAGGAAGCCCACATGGCAAGAAACAATGGATGGCCTCTAAGAACTGTGTGCAGTCTCCACTTAACATCCAGTAAGAAACCAGGGCCCTTAGTTATTGAATTCTGCCAATAATGTGAATGGGCTTAGAAGGAGATTCTACCCCAGTCAAGATTCAAATAAAAACAGCCTGATTGACACCTTGAGGTCGTCAGTTCAAGCCTCATGTTGGGCATGGAGTTCACTTTAAAAAAATCAACTGGATTTAATAAAACTTAAAAATACAGAAGTATATTTTTAAAAGATAGATTTATTTATTTATTTATTTATTTATTTATTTGAGAGAGAGAGAGAGAGAGGGAGACTCTCAAGCAGGGGGAGGGGGAGGGGTTGAGGGAGAGGAAGAGAGAGAATCCACAAGGAGACTCCCCATCTGAGCGTGGAGCCTGACACAGGGCTTGATCCCAGCACTCTGAGATCATGACCTGAACCAAAACCAAGAGTTAGCCATTCAACTAACTGAGCCACCCAGGTCCGCCCCCTACCTTTTTTTTTTTAAGATTTATTAAAAATTATACATATTTTTTAAAAATAGGAACATATTGAGGAAGAAATCGAAGCTGATATTAAAAAAATGGGGAGTTCTGCTTCTACTTAGCAGACAGCTACAACAAAACACTGCTCAAACCCTACAATGGAGAAAAAGCTCATCATCTATAAAACTGTAACTTTTAAAAAGTCCATCAGAGTTGAGGTTATAAGCAACCAGATAAAGTGAATTCCAAAAGTTATAAAAACCAATCCAAAGAGAGAAGGGATAATCCAAATTGTTTTACCTTTCCTAGAGTATGGAGAAGTAGGTGGCTGCCTTAAAAGGAGGTAGGAATAGCTGCAATGTTGTTGAATTCTTAAAGGCTTTCAGTGGGCTAGAGTAACAACGTAGATTCTCCGGAAAACCCAGACACAAGAGGAATTTACACTCACTTCTCCACCTCCATCAGATGTTTATGATAGAAATTGGAGATAGGACAACATGAGACAAAGGGACCATTCTGAGGCCAAATAATACTGCATGCCTTCCAGATCCTTCTTTCATACAAAACAATGGCCATAATCTACTGGTTGAAGAGCAGAAAACCTGCTGGACCCAGCATTCTGCACTTATATAAGGTGAGGTCCTGTTACTGTTAGGGGAAGGGCAGGAAATTCTCACACAAGACCCTCCACAAACACAAAGGAAGAGTTTGGCTACCACTCTGGGAAGCATCAGGAACACTAAAAGAGACTCATTTCTGAGAACCAGATGCAGAGGATCAGCTTTGCACCAAAGAAAAAGCAACAGCAATCACTCTGTCAGAGTCAAGCAGGTCCTGCTGAAAACTGAAGAGGTGCAGTCACACTAAGAAAATCCCTCCAGCACCTCAGGCCCCACACTAAGAACAAGGTAGTCAGAGAATTTAAAACTTATTTCTAAACAAGTGGTAGAAGAGTTGAAAATCATTAAATATGCACAAGACATGAACATCACTACCAACCAACTGATCTACTTGACATTTATAAACCACTACATTCAACAACCATACAATACACATTCTTTCAATTACAAGCTAAAAATTCACCAAGATAAACTATATTCTGAGACATTAAAAATATTTTTTAAATTCAAATTTGAAATAATTGAAATTATACAAACTTTTTTCAGACCATATGGGAATTAAACTAGCAGTCAGTAATAAAAAGACAGGAGGAAAATCCCCAAATACTTGAAAATTTAAAAGCGTACTTCTAAATAATCCATGATTCTTTTATAAACCCCACAATATATTGTTATTTTTGCTCTAAGTAGTCATTGTCTTAATTTTTAAAATAAAGCAAAAGGCTCCAAATTAGGTCCTTGGGGCAAAATTATAGGAAGACAAATTTCAGTTCAATTGAAATAAGAATTTTATAACAATCTGATAATGCTACCTCTGGAGTTCCCTGTGGGTCCATACACATATTGGCTGGGGAAAAAAAAAAAACCCATGAGATAAATCACTGGATTAAATGACTTTAAATGGCTTATTCCAAGCATTAGAGTCTATTATCTCACCAAATATTCATCCATAACTCCTGGATTGCAGTAATGGTAAATTTATGCCATTCAAGCTTAAAATTTTAGGGTAGAGTAATCCATTTATTGATAAAATTATTTGTCAGGGGACTCTGAACAAAGAAAGCCATTTCTCCAATTTTTCATGTTTAACAAGATACATCATAAGAATGAAGCCTTTACTCTGACTTACTGATAGGTTAAACTGGTAAATTCTCACTTAAAGACATTACATTAGAATAAAACTCTAGGGGCGCCTGGGTGACTTGGTTGAGCAGCTGACTCTTGATTTTGGCTCAGGTCATGATCTTGGGATTGAGTCCCACATCAGGCTCTGATCGTGTTCTCTCCCTGTCTCTCAATAAATAAATCTTAAAAAAAAAATAAATAAAACTCTAGTTGCTATGCCCTATTTTCTCACAATAGCCATTTCAAGGAAACAAAGATCTGAAAATATCATGCAATTAAATATCTCTAAGCCAAGATTTAAAATTACTGACTGCTTTCAGGTTGAATGAATCTAAACTTGTATCCAATTTCCTCACATACTTCACCTGAAACCTAATTTCAGGTCATTTTTTCCTAAGTTTTTACACAGAAAACAGACCACTTTTCTATTTAAAGTTATACATAGGAAATAAGTAAGGTTCTCTCTTCACACTGTTTCTGAAATTATGACAAGTAGCAAATCAACGTTCTTATATTAACCAGTGACCTTCATTTCTGATAAAATAAATAGAGAATCTGGATTATGATCATGATTTGAACAAAACACCTTCTCAGAAACTACCTGGAAAAAACACAGGAAAGATGTTTACCAAGGGATAAAAAGGTTTAGTTCAGGGAAAATAAACTTAAAATGTAAGGCAGTTCTATACTAGCTAAAGAAGAAAAAGAAGAAGAATGAAGAAAAACTATTGCATATTAAAACAGAATATAAGAAATAGTCACACTACAACAAAGTTACTGAAATTAATATTGCATTTATCATCTATAGAAAGCTCATCACTAAATAAAGTTATTCCACTTTAAAATTATAATCGGAGCTATACAATACACATTAAATGTTTAGCATAGAGTCTATCACAAAGTAAGCACTAGATAAGAGTTTTCTATTATTAGTTACAGTAGTATTAATGACAACACTGAGTTCTCACTAAAGACCTTTTCTGTAACAGTCTGCAAAAGTTTAATCAACTGGAAGTTTTGTACATACCAAAGAGCATTCCTGCAAAAGGACTACAGATCTCTCGGTTAGATTTGGATGGTTCATTGTCTCGAGCACTAAAACAAAAAACAAAAAGAATTAGAACCCAAATGATTTTCAGGTAACAAAAATTTAGAGTAAATTGAAGGTGTGAGTTATGGGCCTTTCAAAGTACTATGGACACTATTTTTAAAGTCGGAGTAAAATCATAGCATTTTTTCTCTTTATACAGTGGGACCTCGATATATTCACGCTCTATAAATATATAACCGTTTTCTTCAGCTTGCATCAATGGCTCCACAGAGTCCCAATAAACCCCTTTTTCATAAGAACAGTTAATCCAGTTAGGAAAAAGAATATTAATACACATAAATCCTAAAAAAAGAAGAGAAAGGAGATACCCATTCACACATTTGAAAAAGATCATCTCTTAAAAACTCCTTCCTTAAAATATAGAAATAAGGGGGGGGAAAAAAAGACAACTCCCTCAAAGGAAACCTAATCAGACCCAACAGCAAATTATCTTATCTCAAGCACTTCTATATATTACTTTACTTCAGAGAAAATAGACACCTTTCCTGATATATGACATTATTATCTTCAATATACACTATAGATTCGGAACCGTTTATACTTCTGTACAATATAAGAAAGCCACCAAAATGATAAAAACTATCAACAGAAAGAGAACATGAATATAAAGTACATATAATTTGTTCTTTTCATCATGACAGAATTATTATGAGTACTAATTCTACAAAGTAAGCATAAAAGTTACCTACTCAATAAGCTGAAAATAAATTTTTTTTTTTCCAAAGGAAAACTCACATTGCAGGAATATTTTCAATTTATTTCCACTTAAGTTATATCACTCCCGTAACTCTATTTTATTGATTTTTTAGTCCATTAAACTACATGCTTATTTCTCCTTTCATTATTTCAAACAAATTTATATATACTTTACAATTATAGGGACTTATTTGGAACACCTTGGCACACTTATAATCAAAACTTGCTGTTCAAAAGAATGCTGTCAAGTACTATAAATTCTCGTTCAACACCATTCTCTCCCCCCTCCTTTTTTCCCTTTAATTCTTTTCTTATTAAATAAGGAGAGCTGTTAACATACTATACCTTTTTACTTATTCAGTAAGCCAGTTTTAGTAGGTACTGTTTCACAGTGTAAGGACTGAAGGGCAGAATTTATATTACATACTATACCTTTTCTTTCCAGCAGATGAAATGCGTATGTTTGACTGTTCTGTGACATCACCACCTTGCTCCATAGGAGGTACATCCCCTCGTCTGTTCCCGTACATCCTTAAAAACACATTAGCTTATAGAGCTTGTTCCACATACAGTGGACCTTCTTATATCTCTTTGGTGTTTTTACATTTGATATTAGAAATGTTAAAGGGAACAAAGAGTTATAATGAAGTTTTACTGCAAACACATTCAAAAATTAATTTGAAGGAGATTTAATTCAAGTATGATTTGCTGGTTAATAAGAGAAACTGAGAGTTTAGATTCAATAGTCTTTAAAACAAAAGGTTATAGATTATTTCAATATAACTTCTAGAAAATTTTAATTTCAAAACTCTGCATATACTAAGACTTTCTTATCATTCATTTAATTCAAAGAATTAATTAGTACCTACTACATGCCAAGTACTATTTTTCCTAGGCACTGGGTATATGAACATGGTCCTTGCCCTCATGAAGATTATTGACAATTTCACAATGAGATCTCTTTTTTAAACAAAATTCATAGATTCTGGAAATTATTTCACGGCATATACAAACCTTTTTAACTTAAAAATATAGCAGCTGTCTTACCAGTAAATTAAACCAAATGTGGCAAGGCACAACATTTGCTAACACTGTAAATCACATGAAAGAATAAATATTAGCAACAGGTAAACGGAAAACATTATAAACAAATAGTCTAATACATTGGTAAAAATGATCACTTTACTCACAAGGTCATGGACAACAAAAAAGAAAGATCAGAATGTTTGTTGTTTTTTTTTCCTTAAAAATCCTTATCAGAAAATAATCTTAAAATTTTTTCAATTAATCTTTTTTTTTTCCACTTGGCAAACATTGATTTCTTTAGCATAATTCCTCATACCAGAGAAACCAACATGACTTTTCACACCAACATTTATCAGCATCCATGAAAATCAGCATTTCACAAGTCATATTTCTTCATGTGGCTGTTAAAAAACTATATTTTCTCTCAAAAGGACTATTAGAGAGAAATATGGCTGTTAAAGTATTATTCAATATTGTAGGTGAATTTCATTTTCACATTATGAAAAATGGCAATTTTTAGAAGAAAAACTTCTCATTCTCCACAGAGCTAGCACAGAAGTCTTTCCTCATTTGTGTCCATCACACAAGCCACTGTCAATATTATCTGTGGAGAAAAGACTATCCAGAATTGTAACCTTCACCATATCTGACCTGGCATGACACATAAAATAGCTTCAATTTTTTATCCATATCTAGAACAACAGAACCCTCCACAAGCCCTTTCAAAAAGGAATGTCAACTTATTTCAATTTATCAAAACAGAGCTGGTTTTGTATCTAAAACCTATGTGCTCAAATCTCTGTTTTAAACTGACACATCAGTTTAGTGTCTCTCATTCCCTATTTCTACCACTTAAAGAACTGGTAAATATAAACTCAAATTCAAATTTGTAATTAATAATGCCAAGCAACCAGATTTAGTTATACTTGTCTATATTAAATATGCATGAGCAGGAAAGAGTTAACAGCACAGGCCTAAAATTGCCTATCCTTAGAAATACCTATTTGGAAGGCGGGCCCTTGGCTGGCACCTGGGAACATAGATTTTTTTTGGGGGGGGGGTTCCTACCATTCCCAGGACTGATAAAGAGTCCTCACTGTACCTAAACTGTTTATACAAACAATATAGTTTTTGCTGAACATCTGCTTTCCTTCAAGAAGTTCAGAATTTTCATATATCCTCAAAAAAGGGTGCCTATGTGACCAGCCCCCAATAAAAACACTGGGCACTGACTCTCTAATGACCTTTCCTGGTAGACAACATTTCACCCATGTTGTCACAATTCAATGCTGGAGGAATTAAGCATGTCCTATGTGAATCCCCTAGGACAGAACTCTTGGAAACCTGTGCCAGCTTGCCTTCAGACTTTGTCCAAGCCCCTTTTTCCTTTGCTGATTTTACTTTGTATCCTTTCACTGTAATGAATCATACCCAGGAATATAACTATATATACAGGAAGTCTTATGAGTCCTCCTGATGAATCACCAAACCTGGGGGTGGTCTCCTATGACCCAACAGACAAAAGTAAATGTGTTGATGTGGTAAAGTGGTGCCTCAACAAATCAAAGTTTTCAAATCCGGAGAAACTTAAAGTTACATTTAAATTAAAGTTATATTTTTAAAAACGTATCTTGTGATTAAACCAGAATTAAAGGCTACTTATTATATACAAAAATTCTTTCTAAAATTTATCCAAGAGTGTGTGACTTTCTGCATTTTCAGTTAAGTTCTCTAAAAGCAAACATTTAGACTTGCAATTCTAGCTTATCTTTATGCAGTTGTACCCAAAGTATGCTATATCCAAAGCATCTGTATTAAAAAATGTTTTATAGGTTCTTCAGTATATAAAGCTGTTGTAATAAAGTAAGCACCATAAACACAAAAGGTCATTTTCAAAGTCCATTCTAAATTAAAGAAATTTAAGAAATTATTATGTGTAAAGTCAAGGTCTCATTGCTAAATTCTATAGTAAAATCACAAAGATTTCCTAACGAACCCCTCATAGGGAATACAGCTTCAGGTATACCCTTTCACTAAAGGAAAAAAATTCATTAACAAAACTATAAAAGTCCCCTCTTGTCACTGATAAAAATCAAAATCTTGTCACAATAAAATCAAGACTAGAGAAATGTTTAAGAGGCCAAAGAAAAGGAGAGATAAACATTTCACTAAAAAGGATAAAATAAAATCTTAAGGCATCCTATTTAATTTTATGGAATGACTCATGATATGACTATGCTTACTTTGTTAAATCAATGGAAAATTACTATTTACAGAGTCCATAAACATTTTTTTAAGTTTACTATTATATTAAAAACAAAAGCAAAAAAACTAGAGGGGAACGCAACAAGCCGTGAAGCCAAATTACAGGATGGCAAGTAAACTACCTTATTTCTTATTAAAATATCCCCATAATTATAATGGAATTTCCTTCATTTATTGAACTTTTTTTCGTATTTCTAATAAATTTAGCATTTAATCACTATTAACTATCCCTGTTAGTTCACTTTAACAACTGTTATGGTGGTCTTACAATTTATTTTAGAAACCTTTACTGAGGGGTGCCTGGGTGGCTCAGTCAGTTAAGCGCCCAACTCTTGATTTTGGCTCAGGTCATGATCTCTAGGTCGTGAGATCGAGTCCTGCAGTGGGCTCTGTGCTGCTTAAGATTCTTTCTCTCCCTCTGCCCCTCCCTCGACCCCACACACACTTGTTTGCTCTGTCTCTTTAAAAAATAAAAAAAAAGAAAGAAAGAAGCCTTTACTGAGAAATGAAGTTCTCCAGGAAGACAGGAATTGATGAGAGCCAATAGTGTTTTCATCATTTCTATCTCATCTCTTCAATCGTCCCAACATTAAGGGAGACCAACAAATGGTAATAGCCAAAAGTAATGAACTCACTAAATGTCTAACAACCTGATTCTAATGAAAGTCCAGGAGTTCAACTTGGGTCCAGTTTGTCCCTGAGAAGTCCTTTCTGTTTAACTATAAAGTCAGTACCAGATTAAAACTATCCCTGAGACCCAGAACCAATCTATCCCAATATTCTATGGCTTTAAATCCATAGATTCGCTTACCACACCTCAATCCACTGGTTTTGTCAGAAAGAGACAACCGCAAAAAAGAATTTGCTTTCTTTGACATACCAAATCAGATTTAACTGAAGTAATAAAATAACTGTAAATGGTTTCACCATCCTATCAAAAGAAAAAAAAAAGTTACAGATATGTTAAATGGAAAAAGCTTTTTCTCTATCTCTATTTCCTGGAAGACATGGGTCAGTAACTTTAATTAGATTCAAACCTCACTGCCCAAAGAAACCAGCTATAGGCTAGAGGCCAAGTTTATTCTAAAAATTAACACTGTGTCTAACTTCCAAAAAAATTATTCTCTTACAGAAGAAAAGCAAATTCTCTAAAAGCATAGGTTTTTCCAGCTAATTTAAATATAAATGAACTCCTAAGTGATAATGAATAACTTATCTTTTTTCCTTAACAAACCATAGAATCAAACTACTTCAGAAATAAATTTACAATGTTTATGCTATCAAGAATACCACATCATAAAAATAAAATTTACCATCTGTTGGTCCTAGATTCATAAAGCTCACAGCAAGGAAGAACCAAATTCCTCCTTACTTAAAAAAAATCATCTAATTCATAAAATGGTTACATCACCTTGTTTTCATATTAAGAATTTCTCTAATGTGAATGAATTCTGCTATTAGAGGTACTCTCCTAGATGTTAAAAGAAAAATACTGAGCTGTTAGCCGTGGATCACCATTTTTCTCACTGTTTTCAGTTGTTTCACAATTATATTTGCTTTAATTCAGTAACAGTGTTTTTCTAATACCAAGCCCATCTTTAAAATGGAGAAAAAAGCTAGTATTACAGAGGCCCTTCCAGAAATAAATGAAAATTACTATGTATTAGAAAAAAAGCAGTATTAAATAACTCAAGTTCTAATGAGCCATTTTTCTTCTTTTACATTTTACATATTAAGCATGCACATTTCTTAGAATGTCCCACACTAAGTAAGCATGTGGCTCATCTATGTGGCTAACATACAGATTCTAATTTCAGATGGAATGTTATTTCAGAATTTTATTAAATAACTCTTAAGATTACAAACTAACAAATATCAAGAGTTAAAGAGAATGGAAGTGGTAACTGCATTAATCACATAAAAACTTTTAAAAAGCATTTTTTAAAGCTAAAAGTTTCTTTTACTCATTAACATTGGTTATCAAGTAAACACAGTAAAGTAATATATTAACTTCTACAGGTCAAGTTAATAAATAATAAAGACTAGGATGACCACATTTAAAAAGAACCTACAAATCAAAGTACTATGAAATACACCATTATATTCAACTTCTAAAAGCTCCTAAAACATAAACTTTAGTCAAACTGTAAATATTTATAAATAAATAACACATAAACACACACGCATACACAAAGAATGCAAGTGTAAAGCAAAATGTTAACTACCTTGTTAATTATTTAAAAACACTGGTCAGTGATTAATGATGAGCTCAGAAGTATAACATCATTCCTGGGCTTTAGCTTTCCCATATTTAAAGTGGGCAAAATAGTTCATTAACAAATACATTATCATACATGAAATTGTTTATGGGGTAATTAGAAAAAAAGTAAGACCAAAAATATAAAACTCAAAATTGTTTAAAATCAAAACTGGAATTTATCACATGCTGACTTTTAGAAGAAAAAAAGAGAAAAAGAGAAACTCACAAAAATGAAGGAAAATTAATTTTGTACTTCTCACAATCAGTTATAATTATTTTTTATCAAGAACTTTGGGTTAAGATTACAATATACCACGAATAAATGTTTAGACAAAAAGCAAGGAAGAGCATTACATAATGATAAAGGGATTAATCCATCGAGAGATTAACAATTATAAATATCTATGCAGCCAACATAGGATCACCTAAGTACATAAAGCAAATATTAACAAGCATAAAGAGAGAAATTGATAGTAATATAATAATAGTAGAGGACTTTAACACCCCACTTACATCAATGGATATCATCCAGACAGAAAATCAGTAAGAAAACAGTGGCTTTGAATGACACATTACACTAGATGTATTTAACAGATATATAAAGAACATTCCATCCAAATACAGCAGAATACACATTCTTTTCAAGTGCACATGAAACATTCCACAGGATAGATCATATGCTAGGCCACAAAACAAGTCAGAATGAATTTAAGAAGCCTGAAATCCTATCAAGCATCCTTTCCAGCCACAACAGCATGAAACCAGAAACCAATTACAAGGGGAAAAAAGAAAGAAAAAGAGAGAAAGCAAGTAAGCAAACACAACAAATGTGGAGGCTAAACAACATTGTACCAAGCAATGGGTCAATGAAGAAATGAGAGAGAAATCCAAAACACATGGAGAAATATGAAAAGGAAAGCACAATAGTCCAAAATCTTTAGGACATAGTGAAAGTTCTAAGAGCATTTCAAAGGCCTACCTCCAGAAACAAACAAACAAACAAAAAACTTGAATAATCTAACCTTATACTTAAAGGAACTAGAAAAATAACAAATGAAACCCAAAGTCTGCAGAAAGAAAAATATTAACAAAGATCAGAGCAGAAATAAATGAAATGGAGACTAAAAAAAACCAATAGAAAGGATCAATAAACAAAACAAAATTAATAAACCTTTAGCCAGACTCATCAAGAAAAGAGAGAAAGGACTTAAATAAATAAATTCAGAAATGAAAGAGAAGTAACAACTGACACAACAAACATACAGAGAATTATAAGAGACTACTGTGAAAAAGTATATGCCAAAAATTGGGACAATCTAGAAGAAATGGATAAATCCCCAGATCATATAATCTCCCAAAACTGAATCAGGAAGACAAAATCTGAACAGACCAATTACTAATAATGAAATTAAACTGCAATCAAAAAACTTCCAACAAACAGAAGTCCAGGACAGCATGGCTTTCCAAGTGAATTCTACCAAATATTTAAAGAAGAGTTCTTCTCAAACTATTCCAAAAAATAGAAGAGGAAGGAAAAGTTCCAAATTCTCTCAATGAGGCCAGGATTACCCTGATAACCAAAACCTAACAAAGACACTACAAAAAAGAAAAAAAAAAAAAAACACCCACAAACCTACAGGCAAAATCCCTGATGAACATAGATGCAAAAATGCTCAACAAAATATTAGCAAACAAATTCAACAATACATTAAGAATCATTCATTACAATCAACTGGGATTTAGTCTAGGAATGCAAGGATGGTTCAATATATGCAAAACAATCAACGTGATACATCACATTAACAAAATGAAGGATAAAAACCATATGATCACCTCAACAGATTCAGAAAAAGCCTGTGACAAAATACAACATCCACTTATGATAAAAACTCAACAAAGTAGGTTCATCATAATAAAGGCCATATATGAAAAACACACACTTAACATCATACTCCATGGTGAAAAACTGAGAGCTTTTCCTCTAAGATCAGGAAAACGACAAGAATGTCCACTCTTAGCACTGTTATTCAACACTGCACTGGAAGTACAAGTCATAGCACTTAGATAAGAAAAAGAAATAAAAAGCATCCAAACTGGTAAGGAAGAAATAAAACTTTCACTATTTGCAGAGGACACAAAACTATATACAGGAAGTCCTAAAGACTCCACCAAAAAACTATTAAAACTAATAAATGAATTCAGTAATGCTGCAGGATAGAAAATTAATATACTGGCTGGCTCAGTCGGTTAAGCATCTGCCTTCAGCTCAGGTCATGACCCCAGGGTCCTGGGATTGAGCCCCACATCAGGCTCCATGCTCAGCAGAGGGTCTGCTTTCCCCTCTCCTACTCCCCCCTGCTTGTGTGCTGTCAAATAAATAAAATCTTTAAAAAAAGAAGAAAATTTGGGATGCCTGGGTGTCTCAGTTGGTTAAACGTCTGCCTTCAGCTCAGGTCATGATCCCAGGGTCCTGGAATTGAGTCCCACATCGGACTCCTTGCTCAGCAGGGAGTCTGCTTCTCCCTCTACCTGCCACTCCCCCTGCTTGTGCGCAGTCTCTCTTTCTCTCTCTCCCACTCTCTCTCTAGCAAATGAATAAAAAATTTTTTTAAAAAAAAGAAAAATATACAGAAATCTGCTGCATTTCTATACACCAATAATAAAGTAGCAGAGAGAAAAAAAAATTTTAGTCCCATTTACAATTGCATCAAAAAAAGAAGAATAAAGCCCTAGGAATAAATTTAACCAAGGAGGTGAAAGACCTATAGTGTGAAAACTATAAGACTCTGATGAAAGAAAGTGAAGATGACACAAATAGAAAGATATTCCACAGTAATGCACTGGAAAAAATAATATTTTTTAAAATGTCCCAACTGCCCAGAGCAATCTACAGATTCAATGCAATTCCTACCAAAATACGAAAAGCATTTATCACAGAATTTAAACAAATAATCCTAAAATTTGTACCAAGCCACAAAAGACTCTGAATAGCCAAAGCAATCTTGAGAAAGAATAACAAAGCTAGAAGCATCACAATCCAAAATTCAAGATAGTACTACAAAGCTATAGTAATCAAAACAGTATGGTGCTGGCACAAAAATAGACATATGGATCAAAGGAACTGAACAGAGACCCCAGAAATATACCCACACTTTACAAAGTCAATTAATCTATGATCAAGGAGGCAAGAATCTACAATGGGGAAAAAGACATTTCTTCAACAAATGGTGCTGGGAATACTGGACAGCTACATGTCAAAAAATAAAATTGAACCACTTTCTTACACCATACATAAAAATAAACTCAAAATGGATTGAAGACCTAAACATGAGACCTGAAACCATAAAACTCCTAAGAGGAAACATAGCAGTCTCTTGGACATCAGCCTTAGCAACATATTTATGGATATGTCTCTTAAGGTAAGGGAAACAAAAGCTATCAGGACCACACCAAAATAAAATGCTTTTGTACAAAAAGGAAACCATCAACAAAACATCTACTGGAGATATCTGCAAATGATTCATCCAATAAGGGGTTAATTTCCAGAACATATAAAGAACTCATATAATTCAAACCAAAAAGCAAATAATCTGATTAGAAAACAAGTAGAGGACCTGAGCAGTCATTTTTCCAAAGAGACGAACAAATGGCCAACAGACACATTAAAAGATGCTCAACATCACTAACCATCAGGGAAATGCAAATGAAAACCACAATGAGATATCACATCACACCACAAGAATGGCTAGTATCAAAAAGACAAAAAATAATAAGTGCTAGTCAGGCTGTGGAGGAAAAGGAACTCCTGTACACTGTGCTGGGAATGTAAACTGGTGTAGCCACTATGGAAAACAGTATGGAGATGGCTCAGAATATTAAAAATAGATATACCATATGATCCAGTAATTCCACTACTGGGTATTTAATCAAAGAAAATGAAAACCCTAATTTGAAAAGATACCTGCACCTCTATGTTTATTGCAATATTACTTACAATAGCCAAGCAACCCAAGTGCCCATCCATAGATGAATGGATAAAAAAGATGTGGTATAGATATAAAATGTAATATTAGCCATAAAAAAGAATGAGATCTTGCCATTTCCAACAACATGGATGGACTTAGGGGGTATTATGCCAAGTGAAAATAAGTCAGTCAGGAAAAGAAAAATACCATATGATTTCACTCATATGTGAAATCTAAAAAACAAAACAAATGAACAAACAACAAAAAACAGAAACAGACTCATAAGTACAGACAACAATCTTGTTGCTGGAGGGTAGGGATGCAGGCGGAAAGGGCTAAATAGGTAACAGGGATTAAGACACACAAACCTCTAGTAAAAAATAAGTCACAGAGATGAAAAATACAACATAGGGAATATAGACAGTATTATTATAATAATGTTGTATGGTGAGAGATGGTAACTACATATATTGTGATGAACACGGCATAATGCGTAAAACTGACGAATCCCTATCTGTGCACCTAAAACTAATATAACACTGCATATCAACTATACTTAATTAAAAAAAATGTTTTTAAAGAATAAATGGTTAGAGCAGTTATACATTTCTGTAGTCTCAAAAATTTTACTAACAAGTAGTCATTTTTCCTATCAACCACTCTGCCTCCTAAATAAAAACTACTGAATGACAGATGTGAATTTTTTTTTTTGGCTGGAATTAAGGAATCTTACAAATCTGAAATACAGAAATTCAATTTTAACCTCATGCCTTGGAGACACACGTGAAAAACCTTACATCTAGAGATGTAAGTTTATGCATTAACAAAATGGAAGTATTATATAATAATGATTTAAACTTGAAGAAATACTTCTAAACATTTTAAAATGTGTAACAGGAATTATTCTCACTCATCCTCATGTTTAATCTTAAAACACTACTTGGAGAAGATTATATAAAAAGTTCATTTCATTTATGGAGTATATAAGAAAATAAGATAGTTCTCAAATAATTAGGCTGAAATTCATTTGTTCAAGTAAAAAATTATCACAGGATAGAATTACAAAAATAATAAGCATATTTTAAAAGCAATCATCATAATAAGTTTCTTAAAATTCCAAACTTAAAAGATAGCATTACATTACACTTTAAAAATAAACAGACACCATAAAGAAAAAAATGTTTTCATGTACAAAGAAGGCAGAACCAAGAGTCCAAGACTGCCTGCAGTTCCCCAACTGAGAGCTCTTTTAGTTAAGGCAGACTTTGACTACCTTCAGGTATAAACATTTTCAAATATAAAACATTATAAGATTTAGAGTATTTTCTGGAGTACAAACAATTAGATTCAAATCAGATAGAAATGACAAGTAGCATTGCAAAATTCTAATCCTTCACTCACATCACTTAAATCAGGATGATTATTAAAAAGACTGGGTGAGAGGCCATAATAGCTACAGAATAAAGAGTAGAAGACAGCAAACTGTAAAGGTTTTGTATTATTAATATCTAGAATACTGAATGTACAGCATTATGTCTCAGAAATTTTCTAAAATATTTAAAAGGTAATCTATTTGGACTAAATAAACAGGTCCCATAAACTCTTCAAAATTTAGATTTCACCCTTTCAAGAAATATGGAACCCTGCCATATTTCTATCTCCGAAAGTTTATGAAAACAGAGCAAATTTTAAGTATTAAGATAAATGACTTAATAAAATAAAACCTCACTGTAGCAGTTAAGAAATTACAAGTAGTGTCCCAAAAATAATCATCCCAAAGAACTGAAAGGCAACTGAAAATCTGATAGTAAAAATCTGGTATCATTAAAAAAAAAAAAAATCTGGTATCATTTCACTTAAGTAAATGTTTAATAATAAGTGACTTAAAAACAATAAAGTATATTGATAGAAGTACTGAGAGCATAAGAACAGTAAAGGAATAAGCTGTATTTCATCAATTTTAAAATGTCCTTTTAATCCACATTTTAAAATCTGAATCTGGTATTGCCAGCAACCTGGTTTTAATTTAAGTTCTCTCAAAGAGGAGTTTTTTCTCCTGTCAGTCACCTAGGAGCACTATGAATCTGAGACAACCCTGAATTCTTGCCTCAAGGTTTTTTAAACAATATTGGCAACATGAATTCAGACTGCAAACCTGAATCAGTACTGGCTTACAGTTCAAAATCTCAGAGATGCTTTCTCTCTTTTTTTTTTTTTAATCCCTCCATTAAGTGCCAAGGTTGAAACATGGAAGTTTCCTTTCTGTCCCCTTCTGTGAAAAAGTTTATTTCCCATTTAATTTTACAGGAAGGATGTAGCCTTTCAATGTCCCAGCTTTATTACGGGGTCTCTTTTTCCCCCATCTTGGGGGGTTTTATTTGTTCCTTCAGTGGCACATAAAAAATAATGCTATAACTTCAAACTGACAGCATCTTAGAATTAACCAAATATGTAGAAAAATGAAACTGCTTCTCCCTAACATAATCATAAAAAGTAACAACATTAATACTAAGCAAATAAAGAAAATAAAAATGAAGTTGTAAATACCTGTCATTTGTATACACTCTCAAAAGTCTTCTATCAAAATCACTTTCATATCTAAACCTCTCGTCCATTTCTTCACTTACTTCAGGATCTTGATCTGGTCTATAATACTGTCTATCAAAAACACCATCCTCATTAAACCGGCAAAATCTTCTATCTGGAATGTCAGCTTTGTTGGCAAACCTTTGATGTTTTTTACTGGAAATGCCCACTTCTTCATTAGTTTTTTTAATGATTCTTCTGTTCCTTAATTCAATTTCATCATCTAGTTGTCGATATCTGTCCTCCTCTAGTCTTCTTTGGTTTAGAAGCTCTTCATATGCCTCCGAAGGAGTTAAGACATTTCTTATAGGACCGTCTGAATTTTCACAAAATGTTTGTATTTGTGAAGGTAAATCAGGCTTAACCTGACTAATAGGTTTTTTATTTCTTTGATTCTTGTGCTGGTCAATTAAAAAAGAAAACAAAACAGATCTTAATACAATGGTATTTCTTAAAAAGTAATTATACCCTCAAATGATGCTTAGTCTATTTATCATCTCAACTCCAAGGCCTAATCACCCAAAAGAAATAGTTTATCTTTAGAAAGAAAAAAAAAAAACTCCAAGGAAATGTTAGCCTTCAAAACTTAATAAATAAAATATAACAAGCAACAGTGATATGGGTAAGTGGCTACAAAAAGAGAGGATAAACTAAATGCAAATTCCTATCCCAGGAGATAGTAGGCATATTTTGGCAGGTAATATTGCTTCAAAATATTTCAAATTAAATTCTTAATACAAACAATATAGAAAGTGGTCAATTTTTTGGCCCTATTAACATCATCCATTCTTAAATTTGGAAAAAAATATATAGCTAGAAATGGTCAGCATTTTAAAAATCTTAAAAGTAAAAACTAGGGGCACTGGGTGGCTCAGTACATTAAGTGTCCAACTCTTGATTTTGGTTCAGGTCATGATCTCAGGGTCAGGAGACTGAGCTCCGTGCCAGGCTCCATCCATGCTGGGCATGGAGTCTGCCTAAGATTCTCTCTCTCCCTCGCCCCCCTTCCCGGGCCTCCTCCCTTGCCTGCTGGCACTCTCTCAAAAAAAATTTTTTTAATAAAAAGTAAAAAACTTTTTTATTGTTTAGTGAAAAACTAAACATCACTTAAAGCCAATCTCTAAAATTAAATCTCCCCCATGAAGTTAAAAAGTAGGGTAAGTTCTTCAATATGTGATAAAACCATTAATAAAACTAAATATTAAAATGCCCTGTGTTTAGTTCAATTTGGCTTAATCTTTAAAATATTTACATAAAAACCAAGTGAAATGTTTAACATATAAAAATATTTTCAAGTAAGTACAAAATATTCAACCTCTGGTGTTAAAGATTTACTTTAAAAGCAAAACCTACCTCAGTACTACTCTTTTCTACCTGTCTGAACTTGTCAGTAGATTCTTCCTTACCCCTGAGAAATTGATTGTATTCTTTGTTGCGTTCAAGTTTCAACCTTTCCTTAAAATAAAAATCAAAAGGTAATGTTAAAACTCCAACTTCAGGAAAAAGTACCTTTATGTCCAATCAAACTCATACAAAATAAGAGATCTTACCCAGAATCAAGCTTTATTAATAATCTCAAGGATAGAAGTAGTTGCAAGGCACAAGAGAGGCAGGAAGAGGTCTGAAACAACCAATGCAATTCCCCACATCCTTTCTTGCCACATTAATTACTACATGCTTAGGTCCAGGTTAATACAGGAGGTCTTTAACAGAAGGGAGCTGCTTCAACCAAAAACATTCGTAAATAAATCTATCCCACTAGTAACTACATGACTGTGTTTGCCAGGAGACCTGTCAATACCATGTTTCCAAGGAAATTTGACCAGTTACCTTCCTTCTTTCCTCCTCAGAGACATCTCCCGCCTCTATTCCCCTACCAAAAGGGGGAATCTGTTCCACTCCCAAAAAACCTACTGCTAATCATTTCTTTCCCAAGTATCAAGAAGATTGATTATATTTTAAACATAAAAAGGTACAATTATCACAGACACTAAAATATTATAATATAAATGTTCTGTTGAAACACATACTACATTAGTAAATGTTTTTAAGCCTTAATATCTCCACTGTCATTGAAACAGGACAATCTAAAAAAAAAAAAATTAAAGATTTAACTAGGTCATCTTTTGAAACTTATCTGTCTGACTTATGTACTATGTCATGATCGCTGATCTAGCTTGGAAATTCAGTCCCTACAAGGGGTATGCAGTGCTTTATCACTACCACCTCTAAAGAGTAAGTAGATGTCGGGGCACCTGGGTGGCTCAGTTAAGCGGCTGTCTTCAGCTCAGGTCATGATCCCAGAGTCCTGGGATCACGCCCCGCATCGGGCTCCCTACTCGCCTGGAAGCCTGCTTTTCCCTCTCCCTCTGCCTGCTGCTCTCCCTACTTGTGCTCGCTCTCTGTCAAATAAATAAATAAAATCTTTAAAAAAAAAAAAGTACATGTATTTGTAGAGTGATAGAAACACATTCAAATAGCTCCAGACCTCACTCTACATCAAAGTTCAGTATACTCTCATTCACTCATCTCACTGATAACTGTGACACAGAGCATGAACTTTATAGCTCAGAAACCAATGCTGAAAAACATAAATTCTAAATATTCAATTAACTCACATATTAAAGATATATCACTCACATCATTATAAACGTTATGTTCAAAAGTTCTTTTAAAAACAGCACAACTAGGGACTCCACAGATTTTTTTAAAAGACATATATTCAAGAATGGGAAATGATATATCTTCTGCTTGCATTTAAGTCAGGAGTATGTTAATTATTTTGATACCTCATAAAACTACTACCCACAGTAACTATTCCTATCCACCTACCTTGGCAGATAACCTCTCACCAATAGGAAGAGAAACTCCCAGAGTAGATGGATCTGTTTCACTCGTGGACAGAAAATTTTTCTGTATATATACACATTAAAAAAATATATTACCTAATTGCCTTTATAAAATGTTTCATAAATGTGTCTTTACATTCTATTTTCTAAACTATGCATTATGCAGAGCAAAAGAATGGAATGGAGATGAAGACAGAAAGTACCAAAGTAATTAGAAAACAGAATTTTCTTCCAATCAACAGGTCCCTGAAGAGGAGAATCAGGTCTTAATTTTCATTTGCAACATATATATAATTCCAGATGATTAAAAAGCCTGGGAAAAAAGGAAACTCTTTCCCAATTTATGTTTCTCTTCTAAGCACATATTCTTCATTCTCAGTGTCCTACTGTTCTTCAGCAAGATCCATATACATGCTGCAATAATGTTTTTTACTAATTTTCCTGCAATAATTTATGAAGGGATATCCACTCAAATGCCAAAAGATATAAACTATGAACACTGTTTCCTTCTATGTACCTCCACTCTTGTAAAGATTTAGATAACGCAGTGTAGTAGACAGATCATCAGACTAGGAGTCAAAAGACCTGGGCTCCAGGACTAGCCCCAACACTTCTCAGTTCTATAACACTGAGCAAGTTGCTTAACCTCCCTGACCCCATCTTCATACATAAAATGAGAATGGTATCTGCTCTGCCTACCTACCAAAACTGGTATAAGGATCAGAGGATTAAAAATGTAAAATATCTTTGAATACTTTTAAAGTAAACACAAGGGATGAGTAAAAAATACGTATGATCCCCAACTTTCTAGCACTGCTTGGTAGTCATATAATCTGGAAGTTACTTAACGTCTCTGCCTCAATTTCTCTGTCCATAAGGCAGGGATAATGCCATCTAAATCACTAAGTTATGAGGATTAAATGAACTGATACTTGTCAAGCTGTGTAGTTCCATGCCTTTTATTTATTCATTAAACAAGCAAATATTGACTACCTAAAACTTTCCAGTTACTTTTCTTGGTGGTAGGGGGACAAAGATAAGAATATATCCCCTCTATGTAAGAAATTTACAATTCAGCTGAGGAAACAAACATGTAAACAAATAACTACAATGTACCAACTGCTACAACATAATTATATTCAAAACATTTGGGAGCAGAGTGATTAATAAAACTTAATGATTAATAAGGTTTGATTGAGGGGCACCTGGGTGGCGCAGTCGGTTAAGTGCCCAAACTCTTGGTTTCCGCTCAGGTCACAATCTCAGGGTTGTGAGATCAAGCCCTGTGTCAGGCTCCACGCTCAGTGGAATCCGCTGGAGATTCTCTCACTCTCTCTCTCTCCCTCTGCCCTTCCCACTCGTGCTTTCTCTCTCTCTCTCTCTCTAAAATAAGTAAATAAATCTTTTAAAAAAAATAAAAATATAAGGTTTCATTCAATCTAAACTTAGAAGTAAGTTGTGCTACAAAAGCTGATTTGAAAGTTGGTTGTATAGAACTCTAAACTTATTTGTCAGGGGAAAAAATAGGATACCTGACTAGATCCCTGAGTCAGTTTAACCCTTATATAAAAAGTACACTATAAATGTAGCCATTTTGTAGAGTTACACATGTACAAAAAAACACATTTAGAGTTCCAACCCCGGAAAGACAGAGATACAGCATCCTCGCTCCTTCACTGGGCAGTTCACATTCCCAACACAGTCCCAGAACGATGTTTGAAATGTTCAATAAAATGAAAAAAATAAATAATAAGGACAGTATAGTGAGTTATTAAAAAAGTTAAATTTCAGACATTGTCTCATTCATTCAACAAATACTGAATGCCTACTGTCCCAAACTGTTTGATATATCTGAGATTCATCAGCGAAGAAAAAAAGATCCCTGCCTTCCTGAAGCTTACATTCAAGCATGGGAAACTGACAAATAATAAACATAAGGAAGAGAATGGTATGTTAGAAGGTGATAAGTGCTATGACAAAATTAAAAGAACAGGCTACAAGCAATTCAGGCTTCTTGAGGATGGGAGTGGGAAAAATAGAAATCCAGAGTTCCCTTTTGGACATGCTCAACATAAGATACCCATTAGATTTCTAAGATAGTTGGCCAAATGGAAAAGTGTGAGGTTCAGGAGAGAAGTCTGGGCTGTAAATATACATTTACTAATACAATTTAAAAATTGTTCTTCTGAGAATATGTTCTCCCTGCACTTTTAAATGGTCAAGTGTCTCCTATTCTAAAAACTGGAAAGAAAATAGCAGTTGTTTAATGGTTCTTCTTGGCAAAATTTAAGAATTTTTTTTTTTTAAGATTTTATTTATTTGAGAGAGAGAGAATGAGAGACAGAGAGCATGAGAGAGAGGAGGGTCAGAGGGAGAAGCAGACTCCTTGCTGAGCAGGGAGCCCGATGTGGGACTCGATCCCGGGACTCCAGAATCATGACCTGAGCCGAAGGCAGTCGCTTAACCAACTGAGTCACCCAGGCGCCCCAGGATTTAATTTTTTTAAATTTAAATATCCACGCAATCCAAAAGTCTGGAAGGCACAGAAAAAAAAATCTAGAAAGAATAGGACTTCCTAGGGGTCAAGGAAGCCACTGCAGCCACCTACCCAAATCCTATGTAATTTTCTTTTTCCTGTGCTTTCCTTTCCATGCCCACCTTCTCAGACATCAACCAAAATTTGTTTCTTGCATAGTAAGGGCCTACTGCTCCTCTATCACAACCACATTCTTGATAACCCAACACCAAAAACTCCTTCATATCCATTTGAATTTAAAGATTTGTACTCCTTGATCTTTTTCTCTTTCATAAAGGCAATTTCTTCCTATGCCACCTACCACCACTCTTTTTTAAAATCTTCTATCTATGAAGTAGTATAAAATCCACAAGTGAAAATGGTAGATAACTAGAGGAAAACCCCACCCAATAAGTGATGGGAGAGGGGGAGAATATTGAGGTACAAGGCTTGGGAGGTGGGCTGCCATGCTAAGGAGTACGCATTTTTATCCTGAAGGTCTGTGAGGAGACACTGAAGTATTTAAATTGGTAAGGGACAGCATCATTCTGGAAAGTAGTATGAAGAACAGACTGAAAATTAGTGGAAGGAGAAGCTAAAAATCTGTAGCAGTAATTTAAAATAAATAATAAGAGAAGAATCTCTAATATGCAGAACTAACAGTCCTAAAACAGTTATCAAGGTCTTCACAGGCTGCTTAAGGAGGTATAATGTTTCACACATATCAAATTAAAAATCTAATCTAGGAGCACCTCGCTGGCTCATTCTGTAGAGCATGCAACTCTTAATCTCAGGGTCATGAGTTGAAGCTCCATGTTGGGTGTAGAGCCTATTTAAAAATTAAATAAATAACAATAAATTCATTCATTCATTCATTCATTCATTCCTTTTTAAAAAAATCTAATCTATCCTATCCACCTACATCATTATTTTTTACTACTCTCAAAAAGAATCTACTCTAACCTACTCAGACTGGTAAATCACATGTGACTCATTCATACAAAGCTAAAGCCTACGGTCCAAGTCCTTCTTTCTATATTCTCCATCTGAAAAGCTTCCTCTCCTTGATTTGCCCTCTAGAATATCCAAATCCTACCTATCCTACAATGTCTTACAAAATAACACCTTGAGGTCTTTCCTGATCATTACAGCTTTATTAGTTACCAGTTTCTAACCTGTATGAATGTTATCTCTATGACCAGATTCTAAGACCCCTTGAAGACAGATTCTTCTTTGTAAATGCTTAAAAAATGTTGGGTGAATGAATGAATGTGTGAGATTCTTTTTATTTATTTATTTTTTAAAGATTTTATTTATTTATTCATGAGAGACAGAGAGAGAGAGAGAAGCAGAGGGAGAAGTAGGCTTCCCGCTGAGCAGGGAGCCCCATGCGGGACTTGATCCCAGGAGGGATCATGACCTGAGCCGAAGGCAGACGCTTAACCATCTGAGCCACCCAGGCGCCCTGTGAGATTCTTTTTAGAAAAAGTTCTGTAAGGGGCGCCTGGGTGGCTCAGTCGTTAAGCGTCTGCCTTCGGCTCAGGTCATGATCCCGGGGTCCTGGGATCGAGCCCTGCATGGGGCTCCCTGCTCAGCGGGAAGCCTGCTTCTCCCTTTCCCGCTCCCCCTGCTTGTGTTCCCTTTCTCACCGTGTCTCTGTCAAATAAATAAATAAAATCTTTAAAAAAAAAAAAAAGTTCTGTGAAACTATAGTGTTTTTGTTTTCCAATATAAATTTACAAACACAATCCATGGGTTTGAGTACAAAAATACTGAGTAATCCAAATCCTGACAACACACAGTTAAAAAAATCTTAGAATATCCTGAGTATCTTTTATTAATCTTAATGTGATTAGCATAATTTGAAGAAAAAAACTGGCATGCTGAAAATAAATGGGCTTATAATAGCTGCAGAATATTTCTAAAAGATGCATAAGAAAGCAACAAAAATAAATGCAAAGCAGGAATCAAAAAGAATGCTTGATTGAATTAATGAAAAATTATAACATATAGACTGCCATCTTGGTAAAAGCAAGGATACAAAATGTTACCATTCAAAAGTCTCAATATCACAAATGAAGTTATTTTTCTTACTAGTTTGAGAGCAACATCATAAATGAAAATAATTGCAAGCTACTAGATCTAAAAAATAAGAAAAAAAAATTAAGAACATTTTGCAGGCAACCCTACCTGTCTTTTTGCTTGTGTAATACCCTAAAGTCAAGGGAAACAAACCATTGATAAAATGTATTCAAAGTTCTTTCTCTCCATGTGCAAATCAGAATAAATAAGAGACCACTTATACACTTGGAATAAACATTACAAAGTATTAAAAACAAGAGAATATCTCGGGATGACTAGAAACATCATAATTGTTTAAAATAATTTGATAAGCTAAAAAGTAAACTGCATTTCAAAACTTACAAGAAATCTTTAGTTTAGCAATTACATAATTTAACCAAACATACTTAAAACAAGGGTTCTGCTAAGTAAATAGATTAAATCATAAAGCAAAGACTTTGGAAGCTAAGCAAATATGTTAAATGAAGTTTTTAAAAGCTTAGCCGACAGGAAAATAAGTGGCGACTAAAATTCCACGTGTCATTTAAATACATGGTCGTGGGGAATAGAGGAGCAGGGAATCGTAATTGGGTTTTTTTAAACCATGATAACTCTATAGAAAACATGAACAACCAGAACTTACAATCTCATTTAAAATTAAAACCCACTACCCTACTGCAAAGATCAAGAATCTGTTATTCCATGGCACCAATTCTCAGCACCACTTTCTACCAATGTCATGTATGTCCCTTAACTGTCACTTTAATATCCTACTGTTAGATACCAATGAAAACCTAAAAATTAACACATTTGACTAAAACCTTAGGAAAATAAATTTAGCAGGTGAATTTTGAAGCATAAGATCCAGCTAACTAATAGAATATATTACCTGAGTAAGATAACGTCTGTAATCTTGCCTCAATTCTTCTTTTAGTTTATGTTTCTTACGTTCATAATCTTCCCCAAGTGGTAAACTTAATCCATAATCAATTCCTAGAAAGAAAACAACTTAAGTAATATAGCTCATTTTCAAACCAATGTCAATTTCAATACAATCTGCTGTCACCAAAGCACAGTAGCAAAGAACACAGTCATGTTTGATTCTGAGACTGGGATCAGGATAATAGTTTACTTAAAATGTTTCAGCAGGTCATACATTCACACATACGGAAAATATCCCTCACGCCCATGAAACCCAGTCACCCAGTTCTCCTGCCCAAAACAACCATTACTGTTTCTTATATTTTCTTCCAGAGGCTTTATACATCTATAAACAGATACTTTTAAATTACTGTGTGTGTGTGCGTGTGTCTGTGTATTTACTTCTTCTCCCTTTAGATAAATGATTCTGCATTGTTTGGCATCTGGCTTTTTCAGAGCACAAAATTAAAGAAAAGCTGATTACCTTTACTTCTTCACTTAATTCTACTGAAATTTCTATAAAGATAAATACCTACAACAATTTTAAGGTCTGTTTTCTAGTCTGTGAAAATTAATAATGTGATTTTTTCTTTTTACTGTAAGAATATCTTTGTTATAACATGTTCGAGAAAAAATTATTAGGACTATGCATGGCTCAGGCTGAAATTTCCAAAAACTTTAGAAGTTAAGCCACCAATTCTGATTTCATATAAATGGGTATTAATTTTTTACTGTGGTAAAATATACATAATATAAAATTTATCATTTTAACCATTTTTAAGCACACAATTAAGTGGCATTAAGCATATTCACAGTGCTGTGCAAACATCACCACACACACAAAATTAAGGTAATTTCCAGAATTTTTTCATCATCCCAAACAGAAACTCCATAGAAGGATGTTAATTTTTTAAGAAAAACTTTAATTTTGAGTCATGTTTCCATACATAGAGCTCAAAAATCAAATTACATTTTGGGGTGATGATCGACAATAGTGATGGCTGTACAACTTGTAAATATACTAAAAACCAGAGTTGTACAATTTCAATGGGTAAACTTTGTGATATGTAAATTATCTCGATAAAGCTGTTAAAAATCAAATTATATACTTTCAAAATATTTTTAATAGTAAAATACTATGTCAAGAAGCACAGATATCAGATGAGTATTTAGATTTTTGAAGCTCCTCTCCCTTTTTTAAGTCCTACTATATAATACCATAGTATAAAAAGTTTATCATTTCTAAACAAAATAATTTTCCTTAATGAGTCAGCTACAAGGAATATAGGTGAAATAATTAACCATAGTTTATAAACTGATATAGATATCACCATTTTTGTGTCTTACTCCCTCACAATGCAGCTAAATGATGGGACTTTTCATAAAAGTGTCATATAACTGCTTTATTACATCACTGAAATATTTCAGGGGGGAAAGCCCCAAGTGGTATAAATATAAATGGATGTCTGTTGATTTTTGCGGAATACTAAATTCCACTTTCCACCATGAACACCATGGAATTCTCTTGATAAACACTTCTAGCCTACATAATCCTGATAATAGTGGGTAAAGCAGGCATCCTTAGGGATGCCTCTCACTCACACTCCCAACTCTCTCCCAAAAGAATTTAAAGTATCCCAAAAGCTTAGAATTTTAAATCATCCTAGAAAAGCATTCTTTCCTCACATAGGAATCTAAACCTTATTTTTAAAGATACAGAATTTAAGCCTAAAGAGAGAAATAGTTTCAATTCTCACATTCAGAATGGAGTATCACACATGGAACTAAGCTGTAAGGTCAATGAAGGTAAGGCCATGCTTTATTCAATTTTATAATGCCTGGTATATAACTTATATCCAAGAAATGTTCACTGAATAAATGTATGAATGAATATATGAATGAATCCTTGAATATGAGGAAAGAATGAGAGAAAGGGTAAAAGCACACAATTTTTAATATTTCATTTCTTTTAGGCAGTCTGATTGCATAGAGAAGCAGCATAGTAACTAGTAACCAAAGTTACTTATCTCTAGTCACAATGGATACTCTATTGCGTCAAGGAGAAAAAGAAAACAATGCTGCAAGGATGATGCCTCTCAACATGCCAGGCTTTCCTACTCAGGAAAGCAGTAATTCACAGCTTTCTAAAAAGTCATGTATTTAAAGTGGTTTTTAATACAGGTTTTCAATTTTGTTTGGTGGATTTATGTGGAAAGATAGAAATTAAAATGTGATTTTCATTTATAAATTACTATTTATACTAAGTTCAGTTTCATTTATCAAGAGGATTTGCCTTTTACTATTGCCACAAACAGTATTTGTAATAATTGTCTTAAGAGACAAGGAAGAATACATACTGATTGCCTTCTGAACTACTTTAAATTTATTAAGTTTAAGGTTTAGTCAACAGAAAATACTTTTTAACTGTTATTTTTGTCATCCAGTAACATTTTACGGCATTAGAGGTAGGTCAGAGAAACAAAATTAAGAACTATATGGAACAATTTAAGTATTCTGTTCCTTTTAAACTATGCATGAACTATGGCATCTTAACTGACTTAAGAAACATGGTCAGACTTACTTAATTCAGAGCAGTTGTCTTATGATGGTTCTAGTGGCAAATAAAGCATTAGTGTCATCTTAGGGTCATTTGAAGTGATGTCACTGAAGTACATCAGTGACTCTAAGACAGTTAACATTATGCTTCAGAACTGTATCAATTACAATTATTAGCTTCTATAGTGGTTATGGGGTAAATAAACTATATATTCAAAACTAAAGTATGCAATCTTTTTAAAATTAATTTACCTTCTAACAGCACTCATAATAAGCAATTTATAGAACAAATTACCATGGAACACTTAGCTTTCTCTTTTATTACCATGAGAAGTTACTACATAAAAATAATCAAAAGGCAAAATATAGGAAATAATAATAGGACTTTCCATAAGCAAGTGACTTATCAAGGGACAGGGCTGCTTTAATTGAGAACACTGTACTCAAACTTTACCTATAAAGATATTATTACACAGGACTCATTTGACTTGTACAAACTGAACAAAAGCAGTAGAATGTCTGACATTTAGTTCACAATAAGAGAAACCTAAGATTACAAATGTTAAAAAGAATGAGAATTAAAAATACAACTAAAAATGAGTAAAAAAAAACATCAATTTCCTGTTGTCCATTTCCCAAAATCTTTACATTAACTGTAATTTTTTGGCCTAGTCTAAACCTCAGAGCTTCTCTGCAATGTAAAATTCTACTGCTGCTTCCTTTCTGATAATTTTTAAAATTTAACAATGTAATTGTTTTCTCCTTTATAATTCTCTTCCAAATTTCCATAAGCATAATTGTACTTAAAATGAATTTTTAAAAATCACACAAATTTCTAGTAAGAAGAGTAAAAATCTCTTTATCTTACTTTGGTAATCTGTAATCATTTTTGCTTGATTTTCAAAATAATTACTTCAGAGCATGGAAAATAAATCTAGAAAATTTTGGAGTCTAAAATACAGATCAATACTATTTTGATATAAGATTGAAGGACACTGCCTAGAAATGGATAAAAACACATAGGGACTATGGTCACAGAAGATGGATTCTTCAAGTACCCAAAGTTTAGAGGGTAAGGGAGTTGAAAAGGAACCAGGAAAAAAAAAAGAAAAGGAGTCTTCTGGAAGTCCCCCAACCCACCTCCAGGCTGAGTGATTCACTAGAAAGACTTACAGAACGCATTATATTCATGATTACAGTTTATTACTATGAAAGAATACAAAGAAAAATTAGCAAAGGGAAAAAGCTCACGCAACAAAGTCCAGAAGAAACTAGGTACAAATCTCCAAGAATTCTTCCCCCATGGAATCACATAGGACACAACTTGTGACAACATAATGTGAAGTGTTGTCTACTAAGAAAGCTCATTAGACTCAGTGCCCCAGGTTTTTAGTCAGAACAGGTCACATAGGCACCCTCTGCCTAGCACATACCAAGATTCCAGACTCTACAAAAGGAAAGCAGTTGTTCTACTTGGTCATATGGTTTATACAATTTTATTTAGGCACAATGACCTTATCATTTAGAGGATTTTTAGATCAGTTTTAGATCAGTACCGGGAACTGTTTACTAGCTAAATTCAAGATACTAGCCAAGGGCCAGTCTTGCAGGCAGACCTAAGGACAGTCCGTCCCAGGCCGGCTTTGTTAAAAGTGATCTGCACAAGAAGGAACTAGTAAGATAGGAAGAAAACCAGAAGAGTAGCTCTAGAAGCCAAATGAAGAAAATGCTTTAAGGAAGCAGTAAGATGTTAAGTGGAGCAGGTAAGTTGAACCATAAAAGATTTCAAAACTGCTCACTAAATGTAGTTATGTAAGAGGTTACTATAGATCTTAATCTTTGTGGGTGAGAAGCATAGAAGTAAGCCTGATGGGAAAAGGTTTAAGAAACTGAGGTGAGAGGAATTGGAGATAATATACATAATTCTAACTTTTGAACAAAGAAAAACCTAGAAATTGACAGTAGCTGGAGGTACATACAGGATTTTATAAAATAGGAGGTATTATAGCAATGCTTATATTCTGACATAAATGTTCTAATAGAAAGGAAAAATAATTTATGATTCAGGCAAGGAGGAAAATTGATGAAGTGATAATATTTTCAATGAAAAGGGACAGAAGGCTATATAAGTAGAGGGGTTGGTCTAACAATCTATGGTAACAGAAGACAAGGCAGAATATATAGTACAGATGAGGGCAGGCTGGCAGATATAAGGGTGGGAGATAAGGGTAAGTTCTAATTGCTTCTATTTTGCAGGGAAATACAAAGTAAAACCATGCGCAGGGGGATGGGGAATGGAGTTTGAGGAGAGAAGAAAAGATGAAATAGCTGCCTTGTAGGATAGGAATGGATTAGGGAAATGTAACAGAAGCGCCAACAGCCGTGAGGACACACCTTAGGTTAGTAGTCAGTACTTTAAAGTAAGAACAATTACATGGTTGTGGGTTTTCTCCACCCAAATTCGGCTACATACATACCAGCACACAAAAGGCTCAGAGTTAGATTTAACAAGAGATGAGATTTTCCCAAATAGATAAGATAAAGGGAAAGAGAAGCAAGAAAGGTAAGGGAGTCGATAAAATGGACAATGGAACTTAAGCCACATAAGGAAGTAATGAGAGGGTAGGTCCTTTAAGGGAGTAGAATCAAGGGATGGTAGGTCCTGGTAATGTCAATTACTTGGAATATTTGTCAGAGGCAGGATACAAGAGAAAATCAGCTGAAAAAAAATGGAAGTGGTCATCAAAGAAAATATTTGCAACTGTAATTCAGTCACTGGTAACAGAGGTCTAAGATAGGACTATTGAAGTGGGTGGCTGAGGAAGAATGGAAAACAGTATCACAACATGAAGTCAAAAAACTGAAGAGGTACTAAATGTTTAAGGAATTAGAGGAATGGCTCTGAATCTGTGAATAACTACAGTAAGAAGTAAGTACAAGAGACTGATGTTGTGAATTTCAAAGATGTCGGGTTATAGGGAGGACAAGTAGTATGAAAGTCCCAAAAAAGAAATCCAACTCCAGATTAAATGAGGGAAGAATATATAGCACAGCATCTGGCACACAGTCAGCACTCAATATAGGTTAGTTGGTAGTAGTAGCAAGAGCAGAAGGAAAAGTGGACTTTAATATTTTACTGACCTTTCAAACATCAGGATCCTTCTTGGTTTAAATTATCTTTATTGGTGGGGTGCCTGCGTGGCTGAGTCAGTTAAGCATCTGCCTTCAGCTCAGGTCATGATCCCAGGGTCCTGGGATTGAGTCCCACATTGGGCTCCCTGCTTAGCAGGGAGTCTGCATCTCCCTCTCCCTCTGCCCCTCTTTCCTTCCCCCTTCCCTGTGCTCTCTCTCTCAGATAAATAAAATCTTTAAAAAAAATAATCTTTATTCGCTTCTCTTGTCAAATGTATAAGGTATCAGTAAATCAAAGTTTTCTGGCAAATCCCAAAATACTTACTGATTTTGAGCACTTCCTACTGTGGAAAGCAAAGAAAACTTTCTCCCACCAGCCCAATTTTTTTAAAATTGAGGAATAATATACATACCAAAAAAGGACAATCTTAGGCATATTGCTCAATGAATTTGTACAAAAGTATGCACTATTGTAATAACTCAGATTTCTTTCCACCTCACAAGGCACACTTTTGCTCCTTCCCTATTAATGCCCCCTCCCAGAGCTTACAAGTATTCAGACTTCTATTAATATGGATGCGTTGGAGCTGTTCTTGAACCTCAGATAAAAAGAATCATGAAGTTTGTGATCTTTTTTACATTTTACTTCACTCAATATTACTTATGTGAGATTCAGCCACGTAGCTATATGCGGCAGTGGTTCATTCTTTTCAGTTTGTGTCTTCTTTCAGTGTATGAATACATCACAA
This sequence comes from Halichoerus grypus, assembly GCF_964656455.1. Classification (NCBI taxonomy): domain Eukaryota; kingdom Metazoa; phylum Chordata; class Mammalia; order Carnivora; family Phocidae; genus Halichoerus; species Halichoerus grypus. The sequence goes on from NC_135716.1 coordinate 63,999,208, forward strand.
CTTTTTTTAATCCATCCTACAGTTAACAGACATTTCAGTGGTTTCCTGCTGTTTGGGAGGGTGGGGGGGAGCACTATTATGAACAAAATTCCATTGACATTCTTGTACATGTCTTTGGTGAACACATGTATTTCTCTTGGCTATATTCCTAGGAGTGGAATTGTTGGGTCACTGGATAAGGTCACCGAGTTCAGTAGATATTGCCAGTTTTTCAAAGTTGCACCGTTATCCATTCCTACAAGCAATGAATGAGTTCCAGTTAATTCAGTCTTGCCCACTCTTGGTATTGTAAATATTAGACATTATACTTGTGTGCAATGGTGTCTCACTGTAGTTTCAATCTGTATTTCCTAACAACTAATGATGCTGAGCACCTTTGCAATGCATTTGGATTTCCCTCTTTTGAAAACAGCTATCCAAGTCTTTTGTCCATTTTCAGAACTGAATGGTCTTCTTACTGATATGTAAATTTTATACACACACATATACATACATATAAACATGTACATTTTATACATATACCTATGGCTGCCTTTTCCCATTGTTATGTATTGTGATGAATAGTTCTTTTTTAAGATTTTATTTATTTATTTGAGAGAGAGAGAGAGAACACAAGCAGGGGGAGCAGGAGAGGGAGAAGCAGACAAGAAAACAATAAAGAGAGACCAATAAAGATAATTTTTTTTTTTTTTTAAGAGTTTATGAGACAGAGAGAGAGCGCACGCACAGTGGGGAGGGGCAGAGGAAGAAGCAGACTCCCTGCTCAGCAGGGAGCCCGATGTGGGACGTGATCCCAGGACCCTGGGATCATGACCTGAGCTGAAGGCAGACGCTTAACTGACTGAACCACCCAGGCGCCCCTGTGATGAATAGTTCTTAATTTTAATGAAGTCCATTTTATCAGACTTCTCTTTTATGATTAGTTATTTTCCAGTCTTATTTAAGACATCCTCATCTACCTCCAACATCTCAGACATTCTCCTATGTTTTCTCTTAAGCTATTTTATAGTGTTAAAATTTTACCTTTAGGTCAGTAATCTCTCTTGAATTAATAACCATATGCAGTGTGAGGTACAGGTTTAAGTTTTTTTTCTCTTCTCTAGTATGGATTCCTAACTTAACCAGCACCATTTACTGGAAAGACCATCCTTTTCTCCACTGAACTGCAGAGGCACCTATGTCATAAATCAGATATCTGTATATAGTGGGTTTGTTTCAATCCTCTCTATTCTGTCCCAGTGGTCTGTCTAACCTCATGCCAAAACTAAATAGTCTTAATTACTATAATTTCATACCAAGTCTTTATATGTAACAAAGTTTTCCAACTTTGTTTCCAACCTTTTCAAGACTGTCATAGCTATCCAAGTTCTTTTTATTTCCTTATAAATCAGCTATCAAGAAGCCTCCTAGGACTGCACTGATGCAATCTTAAAGATCAATGGGAAAACTATGATTGTTCTTTGATCTTCATGAACTTTTGTCAAGAGTTAAAAAAAAAAAAAAAAACCTATTACTGGGGCACCTGGGTGGCTTGATGGTTAAGCGCCTGCCTTCAGCCCAGGTCATGATCCCGGGGTCCTGGGATCGAGCCCTGTGTCGGGCCCCCTGCTCAGCAGGGAGCCTGCTTCTCCCTCTGTCTGCCGCTCCCTCGGTCTGCTGCTCCCTCCTGCTTGTGCTCTGTCAAATAAATAAATAAAATTCTTAAAAAAAAAAAAACACTACCAACAAGAAAACCCTCTCTGTCAGTTATAAACATACAGGGAAATTAAGTAAAAGGAAATTAATAATTATTTAGTACACTAAAATTTAAAACATTAGAAACATTGAGAATTAAAATATTTTAATTCCTGGAAAAAAAACTTTTCAAGAGTTATTTGAACACTGCTTGCCTTGTTGTATACCTTACAATATGTCACAAGCATCTTTTCTATGCCTTGGTAATCTGATAATGTTGAGAGACTTCTAATCCATGAACAAAGAATGTCTCTCCCTATACTTGCACATTCTTTAATTTCTGACACATTTTGTAGTTTTCTGTGTATAAGTCTTGCACACTTCGTTAAATACACTTTTAAGTACAGGTGACCCTTGAACAATGTGGGGGTGGGAGTGTCAACCCCCATGCCACTGAAAATCCACACATACCTTTTGATTTCCCAAAAAACTTAAACACTAATAGTCTACTTTTACCATAAGCCTAATGGATAACATAAACAATTGATTAGCACACATTTTACATACATATTACATACTGTATTCTAACAATAAAGTAAGCTAAAGAAAATGTTACTTAAATCGTAAGAAGCCGCTGGGGTCTCTGCTTAGTCTCAGACTTCTAGACACCGAGCTGCTCTGCAAGTAACCATGCCCCGTGGAAGCCGGAGCCGCACCTCCGGCATGGCCGCTCCAGCCAGCCAGGCACCTCAGATGAGAGCCGCGCCTAGACCAGCACCAGCAGCTCAGCCCCCAGCAGTGGCTCCACCATCTGCTGTTGGCTCCCCTCCTGCTGCACCCCGGCAGCCAGGTCTCATAGCCCAAATGGCAACCACTGCAGCTGGCGTGGCTGTGGGCTCTGCTGTCGGGCACCGGATAGGCCATGCCGTCACTGGGGGCTTCGGTGGAGGAAGTAATGCTGAGCCTTCAAGGCCTGACATCACTTACCAGGAGTCTCAGGGAACCCAGCCAGCACACCAGCAGCAGCAGCAGCAGTCTGGCCCATGCCACTATGAGATGAAAGAGTTTCTGGAGTGTGCCCAGAACCAGGGTGACCTGAAGCTTTGTGAAGGTTTCAGCGAGGTGCTGAAACAGTGCAGATGTACAAAAGGATTAGCCTAATCAAGCCTAATCAAGAAGTTCAAATTGAAGATATGGAAAATCATCTCTCACGACCAAATTAATTTAGCATAAAAATATAATTAACAGTGAATATATAAAGTGTAAAACCACCAGTTAAACCTCTCCATCATTAAATACAGCTTTGTCCAGATCTGGAATGAAAAAGGGTGTTCTCACTGTATAGAAATTGAGATGCTTTGAGTTTGGGGCTCGACAGATGTTTGTGTGCCTCCTTAAATCACCTTTTGTGATATTCTCATTTGTGAATTAATCAGAATAAAGTGATTTTCTCCCCTCCAAAAAAATATCATAAGGAAAATACATTGATAGTACTTTACCGTATTTATCAATACTGTTAAGTGTACATCATCTATTTACAAGATGAATCATATCAGTACCTATATCAATATTGTCTTATATGATACAAAAACACTGTCAAAATTACATGTATTACTAACACCAGACATCAAAACTGAAAAGACAATGGGTGCCTGGCTGGTTCAGTCAGTAGACTGAAGACCCTTGACTCTTGATCTCAGTGTTGTTGAGTTCAAGCTCCACATTGGGTGCAGAGCTTACTTAAAAAAAAATAAAAATGAAATGAAAAGACAATGTGAAAAAGAAATTTACATTTACAGGTATAATGACTCATGTATTGATAATGAAGCAGCAACATGATTGCTTTATAGTAGCCTAGTATAATCGATACAAATGTTTCCTGATAGCCTAACCTATACACTAATGAATGGCTATAAAATTTTTATGGCATACAGTATTACAGTCATATCCATAATACAGTATTGGAAACACTGTCACATTGTTTTAAAAACCACTTACCTGTGATGATAGGATGATAGTTTCTCCAATTACAAGAGAAGCATACTGTATGATAATGTAATTCTTTGAAAGCAAAGTTATAAAACATAGGAAACCTAATTAATTTTAGATTAAACATCACTCACCTTATGCCTACACAAGGATAGGCTATCCATTTCCATAGAAGTCTTGCATACAATGTTCTATGCAATGAATATTTAGGCAATAAAAATGACACAAAAATACACAGTTCTTGCCATAGACTTATTAGACTTTCACACTAAGACACATGCATACACAGTAGACAACTTCAACTACTGTACAGCACGATAGTTATTTACTATTCACTAAGTGGAAGTGATCACCATAAAGGTCTTTATCCTTGTCATCTTCACAATAAGTAGACTGAGGAGGAGGAAAAGGAGGGGTTGGTCTTGCTGTCTCAGGGGTGGCAGAAGCAGAGAAAGAGGGGGGCGGCCAGGACAGGCTGGTACACTCAGTATACCTTTATGGATACACACTGTAATTTGACTGTCGTTTTTTCATTTCTCTAAAAATGTTTCTATACCCTACCAATCCTTCTTCCACCATGTCCTTTAATTTCAGTGCTCATAACACAGAAGAGCCTATGTTGTGAAAGAAGTTAAAAGCAGTCTTGAATAACTGAAACACTTCTGCCAGATTGTCAGATGTCAATTTGTTTTCTGGCATTGCTCTTTTAGGTCTTCCTCATCATCTGGCATTGGTTCAGAAGTACTCACCTCCATCAATCCAGCTTCTGTTAATTCCTCTGGTATGGTATCTATTAGCTCTTGAATTTCTCCAAGATTCTTATCTTGAAACTGTTCACCCACCACTTTTTTTTTTTTTGCCATATCCACAATCTCTTTCATGAGTTCCTTGACTGGCTCTGCAATAAAACCTATGAAGTCATGCACAACATCTGGACACAGTTTTCTCCAGCAGGAATTTATTGATGCAGGCCTAATGGCTTTCATGCTTTTCCTATAAAAATGATGAGCTCTTCAATCCTTCCAGACTTTTATGGTGTTCTCCCTATCAGGGTTCTCTTCCATAGTGTTGACAGCCTACCTATGTAATGAGCCATAAAGGTCCATATAACCCCCTAGTTTAGAGGCTGAATAAAAGATGTGTTTGGGGGCAAGTAGACTACCTCAACATCTTCAGTGTTGAACTCAAGGCGTTCTGGTAGTCAGGGGCATTGTCCAGTATCAACAGATATTGATATTAGGGACAAAGCATCACTGGAATCAATGCAGAAAAAAAGTTCTCATTGTTCAGCCCTTTTTGCACAACCAGAAGACTGGTAAGCTGGTATTTATTTTTTCCCCTCAAGACTCAGACATTAGCAGGTTTATAGGTAAGAGCAGTCCTGATCATAAACCCAACTGCATTTGCACAAAACAGTAGAGCCTAGCCCCTCCTGCCTTAAATCCTGGTGCTCGCTTCTCTTCCTACTAATACGTGTCCTTTGTGGAATTTCTCCTGGAAATAGGGCACCTTCATCTGTATTAAAACCTGTTCAGGCAGATATTCTTTCTCCTCAATGATTTTCTTAATGGCATCTGAGAATTAGTCTGCTGCCTCTCCATCAGCAGGAGCTGCTTCCCCTGCTATCTTGACATTGTTTAAGACAAACCTCTTTCCAAAATTATCAAACCATCCCTTGCTGGCATTAAACTCTCCACCTTTAGATTCTTCATCTTCCTTTTGCTTTAAGTTGTCACATAATAACTTTGCTTTTCCTCAAATCATAGTACAGTCTATAGGTATGCCTTTCTTATAGCAATCCTGCACCCACATAAAAGTTCCATTTTCAATACAACATAAAAAGGTATTCACAAATTGCAAAGTTTTTGCACCTGCTGGTGTAGCACAGCAATGGCTTCATGAATTTCCTTCTTTTTCACAGTGGGCCTTACACAGGATTCACTTATCTTGAAATGGTGGGCCAACCACAGCTGTAGACCTTAATCTACATATCAAGCAATTCAATTTTTTATTGTAATAGGACTTTTCTCTGCTTCTTGGGAGCACTCCCAGCACCACTAGTGGCACTTTGTATGGATCCCAGGGTGTAACCCAAAGTTTACATTATTGCACTAAAGACAATGAAAAACACGAGAATCCAGAGAGATCACTTTTTACTGCAATACACCATTTACTGGAAATGAACTGCCCTCTCAGAGATGATTAGCATCATATGGACTTTATTTATTTAATCTCTACATCCAATGTATGTATGGATAAATTAAATAAATTTATTTAATCTCTATATCCAGCTCAAACTCAGAAGCCCGAGATCGACAGTCACATGCTCTTCCGACTGAGCCAGTCAGGCACGCCAGCACCACATGGTTTTTTAAGTGGATACCTGCAACAATTGAGCTCACTACAATAGTAACATGAGGTGGATATGAAATTATTACAGTAGTACAGTATGAACAGTTAATTTTATGCAGTTAAAATTTAATAGTGCATCTTTACATTTATCTACATTTCTCATGAATGCAAATGGCAACACGCATAGTATAGTCTGTGTTTGGGGTGTAAGTTTTGATAATTTTTAACTTTTAATAGATTCGTATACACTTTATGGTGGTAAATGATAAAACAGACTAATACTCACATACATTTTATACATTCACAGTACTCTTTTTTAAAAGATTTATTTTAGAGAGAATGAGCAAGTGCATGCACAATCAGAGGGAGGGACAGAGAAAATCCTCAGACTCCCTGCTGAGCAGGGAGCCCCACCCAGGGCTCGATCCCAGGGCCCTGATATCATGACCTGAGCCAAAAATCAAGAGTCAGATGCTCAACTGAACTGAGCCACCCAGGCACCCCGATACACCTAACTTTCTTAAATTTTTTTCAAAATTTCTAGGCTACACAGCTCATCTATGAAATTTTTCCAATTGTCAAAAATTTCCAAAAATATTTCTAATACATTTATTGAAAAAAGTCCATGTATAATTAGACCCCCAGTTCAAGCCCATGTTGTTCAAGGATCAACTATATTTTATTCTATTTGTTGCTATTGTGAATTAAGTATTTTCAGATTGTTCATTGCTAACATATAGAAACACAACTTTTTTATTGATCTCATATTCTGTGAACTTGCTAATAAGCTCATTATTTCTATTGGTTTTTTTGTGGATTCCTTAGGATTTTCTCCAAACAGAATCATGCCATCTGCAAACAAGGACAATTTTACTTCTAACTTTGGTGGCTTTTATTTCTTGTTTTCTTTCATTGCACTGGCTAGATAGAACCCTCAGCACAAAGTTGAATGAAGTGTTAACAGTACACATCCTTATTTTGTTCCTGCTCTTAGAAGGAAAGCTTTGCAGTCATAAACTGTTAAGTGTGATGTTGACTGTAGGTTTTTCACAGATGCCCTTCTTCAGAATAAAAAGATCTCTTCTATTCCACGTCTGTTGACAGTTTTTTTCATAAATCGGTGTTGGATTTGGTCAAATGCTTTTTCTCCAATTCTTGAGATAATCATGTGCTTTCTGTCCTTAATTCTATTAATCCAGTATATATTAATTTTGAGATATTAAGACAAAAACTTGCATTACTATGATAAAGCTCACTTGGCCAGAGGGTATAATAATTTTATATGTTGTTCGTTTCAATCTGTTAATATTTTGTTTAGGATTTCTGCATCTATATTCATAAGACACATTACTTTGTACTGTTCTTGTGAAAACTTCATCTGGCCTTGATATTAGGATAATACTAGCCTCACAGTATGTGTTGGGAAGTGTGCCTTTCTCTTTTATTTCAAGTTTATAAAGGAATGGTATTATTGCTTCTTTAAACATTTGGTAGATTTCATCAATGAAGCCATCCAGGCCTGGGCTTTTCTTTGTGAAAGATTTTTATTGAAGACTTCAATTTCTTTACATGTTATAGGTCTATTTAGATTTTCCATTTCTTCTTCAATCAATTTCAGTAATTTGGGTCTTTCTAGGAATTTATCAATTTTGTCCAAGAGTTAACTTGTTCACATAACACACTTGCAATATTAGACAACTCAGCAAACACTAAAGATTTATTAGTGCTAACAGTTATGTGAAATCCTGCTTGCATTTAATTTTTAACATTATTTCTATGCCATTTGTAAAGAAAGTCAATAAAAGAATTCAATAGTGACTATGATGGCTAATTTTAGGTGTCTACTTGGCTGGGCCATGGTGCCCAGATATTTGGTCAAACATTATTATGGATGTTTCTGTGAGAGTGGTTTTTGGGTGAGATAAACATTTAAATTGGCAGACTTTAAATAAAGCAACCTGCCTTCCATAATGTGAGTGGGCCTCATCCAACCAGTGGAAGGCCTTAACGAAGACTGACCTTTCCCAAGCAAGAAGGAATTCTGCCAACAATCTTCAGACTTAAAACAGCAACATCAGCTCTTCCCAGGGTAACCAGCTTCACAGCTTACCTTACAGATATTAGACTTTTCAGCCTCCATAATCACAAGCCAACTCCTTAATTATTTCTCTTGCTATATATATATTTATATGTATTTATGTATTATATGTATTTACTTACACACACATCCTAGTGGTTCTCTGAAGAACACTGACAATACAGTGACATATTAATTGCTGGATCTGAAAATTTATCTAAGGTTAACCTAACATCTTTTTCTTCTTATTAATGAGACCATATTTGACAGAAAATTGTTTAATTTTTAATTCATGAAATTTTATTAAATAACTTACTGAAAATATTAAATTTCTTAATGGATTTCTTCTTACTATGAATTTAGTTTTTAAAATAAATTTCAACATTGCCACATTTAAAAGCCAACCTCTCTTCCAAGATACATACTGACTTAGTAACTCTTCATTTAACATTTACTGAGCACCACCCATATGCCAGGTACTTTGCTGGTCTTGGGGAGATAAACAGGTATATAAGTCTTTGCCCAAAGGAACAGCATCTAGACAGTAAACAAGCAAGCATATAATTTCAATATAACATAGTAAATGCTATCTGACACCTTCCATAACCTACTGCAAGTACCAGTTTGGTATACAATGAACTTTCTTTACACCAAGAGATAAAGGCTGGTTAATACAGTTTTATGCCCAGGTCTAGGTTACCTTTTTAACTAAAATTAACTAACAGGCTCTTCAGTG